>NC_043708.1:39588950-39745919 GCF_006229205.1 Suricata suricatta
TACATGGCAATGATAAAGAATGAAATCTGGCCAGTTGTAGCAAAGTGGATGGACTTCGAGGGTGTCATGCTAAGCGAAATAAGTCAGGCAGAGAAGAACAGATATCATATGTTTGCACTCATAGGCCTAACAGGACAAACCTAACAGAGGGCCCTAGGGAGGGGAAAAGGGAGAGAGAATTGGGGAGAGAGAGGGATGCAAATCATGAGAGACTTGAATACTGAAAATAAACTGAGCGCTGAAGGGGGAGGGGGAGGAAGGAGGAAGGGGGGTGATGGTCATAGAGGAGGGCACTTGTGGGGAAGAGCACTGGGTGTTATATGGAAACCAATTTGACAATAAACTATTAAAAAAAGAAATAAAATGAGTTTGAAAGTAAAAAAATATAAAAATGGTTATGTTATATGGAATATATATCATTTTTTCTCTTTGACATGTTTCATTATCATGATAAATCCATTTTAACCACCTCTAAAGTTCTTTTTACAAGTTTGTGAATGCACAGGAGAGATTTTAAAAGTTTGTGCATGGTTTGTTTAAATTATTAATATAAATATAATTTAACATGATGTCATTGTAGATTCATTATAACAATAATTTAAACATAAGTAAATTATGGAAAAAATAATGGAATGCAATTAAGTCATTAGACTTCATTAGTTAGGTCTTTAAAATACCATCATTGAGAGGTATCTATAGATTTGAAGCTAAATAGATAGTATAATTAAAAATAAACCTCTGTAGGGAGGGACATCTGCATCATGGCGGCATAAGATATCCCTTGTTTTTGTCCCTGTTCTCCCAACAACAAAAATTTTGCATTTATCCACGGACAAGAGTGCCTTTGGGGGAGCTGTGGGATCCAGCCCCATATGCCAAGGGATCCAGGAGGCATCTTGCCCACCTGCGTGCCAGGTAATAGGCAGAAAAACCTTGGTCCCATCTGTGGACCCTCCAGTGGCCTATGACCCATCTCGGACCCCCTCTTGCTGCTGTGCTTTCTAGAGAACACTGACTAAGACAATCACTCACAGATGTGAGAACTCTTGTGGACCTTTAGGTTTCCAAAGGAAAAGTTCCAGCACTTCACTGGAGGAAAAAAAGCAAACAAAACAAGTTTGGCCACATTTGACTTGATAAGAGGAGCAATTTGACTTTGCCTGTATCACCTCTACCCCAAGGTGGCCCAGCTGAGGGCCAAAAGAGCTCTTTCTCTGCCTTTGTTTTACCCTGTGGGGGGAAAGAGAAAGCACAGGAGTGAACACTTGAGTTTCTCTAACTGTGTGGGATACTGCCAAGGGGGATCATTCCACTCTTACCGCATTTGGAGGACTGAATTGTGAGCTGTGGGACTGGGGGCAGAGGTGTGGAGAGAGGCTGGAAAGAACTCCTGGGGCATGAAAGGAACACAGATCTTGGCTGTGTCTGAGTCCATCAAGAAACCCATCCCTGACCACTGGGAATGCCTCACCGCCCACGCCCCACCCCAGAGCTGAGCCTCACCCACACGTTCTCCCTCCCCGGGGCCAGCTCCTTGTGTACATTTCTGAGAGCAGCATGAGCAGGCTGGTTACTGAGCAAAGCAAAAAGCCAGCCAAATATGTGGGCCAGACAGTGACCACAAATTTGAGCTTTGGTGTCAGCTTTGGAAGAACAAGAGAGGCTGTCAGCACTGGATGTGTTAAGGCTGCAGCTAGCACACTAGCTGAAGCATTCTCCCACAAGAACAAGCAAGAAGCATGCACAGGTACTCGCTTCCGAGGTCTGAGAGCCTCGGAACCTCCAGCGGGGCTGACAGAAAGCATTTCCATCCTGAAGTTAGTAATCCTGGAGGAGGTGACGGTTATTTCAAGTAAGACAGCCACGCAAAACTTCAAAGCACATGAAAAATCAAAGTAACGTGACACCACTAAATCACATCACAATAATTTCCTGGTAACCAAACCCCAAGGACACAGTGATCTGCAATTTACCAGATAATTTAAAAAGTGAAAAAGACAAGAGAAAACAAATGCCAGCAAGGATGTGGAGAATAAAAAGCCCTTGTTGGTGGAATGTAAACCGGTGCAGCCACTCTGGAAAATAGTATGGAGGTTCCTCAAAAAATTAAAAATAGAACTACCATACTATCTAGCAATCCCACTGCTATGTCCAAAGGAAGTGATAACAATCCCAAAGAGATATCTACACTCTCATGTTCGCTGCAGCTTTACTCAGAATAGCCAAGGCCTGATTACAACCTAGGTGTCTACTGACAGATAAGTGGATAAAGATACACACACATACAATGAATTATTCATCTACGAGAAGGAAGTAAATACTGCCATTTACAACAACAT
The DNA here is from genome assembly GCF_006229205.1 of Suricata suricatta. NCBI lineage: Eukaryota > Metazoa > Chordata > Mammalia > Carnivora > Herpestidae > Suricata > Suricata suricatta. The sequence goes on from NC_043708.1 coordinate 39,591,290, forward strand.
GGATGGGCCTTGAGGGCATTATGCTGAGTGAAATGAGTCAAATAAAGATAATTGATCCTTGAATAGCACCATTTTGAACAGCACAAGGTCCACTTATATGGACTTTTTACAGTATAGTACCAAATAGATTGGTGCACACCTTAAACTTACATAATGTTATGTCAGTTCTATCTCAATCAAGCTGGAAAAATCCTGTATACATATGTTTGTATATGCATCGAGAAAATTCTGGAAGGATATATAATGAACTGCTTCAGCTTAGTGATTAGTTATAAGGTGTCATAATCCCATTCATGTGCCCCATCCTTCCATTTTCCCAAAAGTAACCACCGTACTGACTTATACAACAATCACTTCCTTGCATTTCCTAATGGCAGTGATTTTTTTTATTTTTTAAAATGTTTTTTATTTATTTTTTTTAGAGACAGAGAGAAACAGTGCGAGCAGGGGAGGGTCAGAGAGAGAGAGAGGGAAATACAGAAGCTGAAGCAGGCTCCAGGCTCTGAGCTGTCAGCACAGAGCCTGACATGGGGCTCGAACCCACAAACCGTGAGATCATGACCTGAGCTGAAGCTGGAGACTTAACCAACTGAGCCACCCAGGCGTTCCACCGCAGTGATTTTTAAAGTGTGGGCTGCAACTTCCAGGAGCCCCAAGACTTTTCTGCATATCTACAAGATCAAAACTATTTACATAATAATACTGAGACATAATTTGCCTTTTTCACGGTATTGACATTTGCACTGATGGTGTGACAGAGATGGCGCTGAAACTGCCAAAAGCACAGACATCAAGGCAATGGCAGCTGACTGTCCAAGCCGTCATTACGTTCTTGAACACTAGGCATGCATGGTTAAAAAAAATAAAAAGGCCAGCCTCACTTAAGAATGTCTTAATCTAGTAATTTAACATTTTTATGAAGTTTTGAGCCTTAAGTACATTAGTTTGTAATATTCCATAAAGTCAATTTATTATTTCAGAATATTAATTTAATATTCTGGAGAAAATGAGAAAGCATGCTTACTGTACTTCTGCTGCTTACTGAGGTATTGTGCTTTTCCTAAAGAATACTTTATCAACAAAAGCCTTTGAGCTTTTTGCACTCAATACATTTTAAGAGTGGAAAGGCGGGGCGCCTGGGTGGCTCAGTCGGTTAAGCCTCCGGCTTCGGCTCAGGTCAGATCTCACGTTCGTGGGTTCGAGCCTCGCATCGGGCTCTGTGCTGACAGCTAGCTCAGAGCCTGGAGCTGCTTCTGGTTCTGTGTCTCCTTCTCTCTCTGCCCCTCCCCCTCTCATGCTCTGTCTCTCTCTGTATCAAAAATAAATAAAACACTAAAATATATATATATAAATATATATAAATTAAAGAGTGGAAAGGCATCTTGAGACCAAAAAGTCTGAGAATTACTGCTTTATGGTTTTATCACCATATGTGGATCCCTACATACTTTAATTTAGCTTGTCCATTTTAACTTGATATAAGTTTTATAGCTTCCTCGTCTTTTTTTCAATGTTTATTTTTGAGACAGAGAGAGAGTGGGGGAGGGGCAGAGAAAGAAGGAGATACAGAATCCCAAGAAGGCTCCATGCTGTTGGCACAGAGCCCAATGCAGAGCTTGAACTCATAAATTGTGAGATCATGACCTCAGCCAAAATCAAGAGTCAGACGCTTAACCAAGTGAGGGAGCCAGGCCCCTCCCCTCCTCTTTTATTTTGAGAGACAGAGAGAGTGCGTACACTCACATGTGTGCATGCAGAGAAGGGGCAGAGAGAGAGAGAGAGAGAGTCAGTCCCAAGCAGGCTCCATGCTCAGCTCAGGGCTGATGTGAGGCTCGATTTCACAACCATGAGATCATGATCTGAGCTGAAGAGTCAGATGCTTAACCAACTGAGACACCCAAATGCACCCCCCCCCCTTTTAAAAACAGGTTTAACTGACAAAAATAAACTTTGGACAATTTCATAAGTTTTGACATATGTATCCACCTGTAAAACCACAATCACAATTAAGACAATGAATATGTCCACCAACTCTAAAAGTTTCCTCATTTCCTCTGATGTTACCCAGCTCACCATACTCTATTCTTACCTCTGACCTCAGACACTAACAGGTCAGCTTTCTGTCACTCTACATTAGCTTGCCTTTCCTAGAATTTTCTGTAAATCAATCATATGGTATGTAGTCTTTTTTTTTTTTTTTTCGTGTAGCTTCTTTCAGTAAAAGGCGAAAGATTTATGCGATCTGAAGAGAAACCAGAGTGTTGTGTGGCTTCTTTCAGTAAGAATAATTACTTTGAGGTTTATCCATGTTGTGAAGTGTTATAAATAGCTCATTCCTTTTATTGAAAAGTACTATTCCAATATATAATATATTTATATTCATTTACTTATTGATGGACATCAGTTGTTTCCAGTTTTGAGCTATTACAAATAAGGCAACAGTGAATATTTATGTACTAATCTTTGTAAGGACATATGCCTTCATTTCTTTTACATAAATACCTAGTAATGAAATGGCTAGATTATAAAGTAGATGTACACTTAATTTTTTAAGAAATTGCCAAAAACTGTTTCTAAAGGTGATTGTACCATTTTATGTTCCCACCAGCTGGGTATGAGAGTTCCAGTTCCTCCATGTCCTTGCCAACACTTGGTGTGGTCAGTCTTTTCTTTTGAACTGTTATGTTACGTGTGTGTTGGTACCTCATTTCAGTATTATCTTGTATATAGTGACTAATACTTAGGATTTTTTTCTTAGCATTTTTCAATGTGCTTGTTTGCCTGGTATATATTTTTACTGGTAAAGGTGTGTTTAAGCCTTTTTCCCATTTAAAAATATTGAACTTTAAGAATTCTTAATAATTCTAGATGCACATCCTTTTACTGAGTAGATAATTTGTGAACATTTTCTCCCAGTCTGTTGTTAGTCTCTCCATTGTTTTAACAGTTTCTTTTGAAAGGCAGAAGTTTTTCAAGTGTTTCTTAAACTTTTGTGTGCGTCTTTATCACCTGCAGAGCTTGTTAAAACAGACTCATGGGACCCACAGAGTTCCTGATTCAGTACTCATGGATGGGGGCTGAGTACCTAAAAATTTCCCAATAATGTTAATGCTGCTATTTCTGGAACCATACTTTGAGAGCCAGTCATCTAGATCAATAATTCTTTGTTGTGAGGGCCTGTCATATGCATCGTAGGGTATTTAGGAGCATCCCAGCATCGACCATCTGGATGCCAGTAGCACTTCCTTCTGAGTTGCGACAATCGAATATGCTTCTAGACATTGCCAAATGTCCCTCTTAGAAGGGAAAAATCACTCCAGTTAAGAACCCACTATCTAGATCCATGGTTCTCAACCTTGTTGCACATTGAAATGACTTGGAGAGCTTTAAAAACCATAAAGGGGGCTCCTGGGTGGCTCAGTCAGTTGACCTTCTGACTTCAGCCCAGGTCATGATCTCATGGTTCATGAGTTCAAGACCTGTATCAGGCTCTGTGCTGACAGCTCAAAGTCTGGAATCTGCTTCAGAATCTGTGTCTCCCTCTCTCTCTGTCCCTCCTCCACTCACACTCTGTCTTTCAAAAATGAATAAATGTTAAAAATAAATAAATAATAAATAAATAAAAACCACTGACGCTCCACCCTCAAAGATTCAGATCAAACTGGCCCAGAGTGGAGCTTAGGCATCAGAATTTCTCCATGCTCACAGGTCATTATATTATACAACCAAGCTTGGGACCAGTAGTCTTTAAACTCTAATTACCTGAGCAGATATTGCAGTAACCATAGACCTCCAAAAATAATGCAAGAAAAAACAAAGAAAGTGACACCCCACATTCTGAAGGGCTCCCCACCCCAAGAGTAAGGACTTTGATTACATCAATTAATGGGATTTTCACCCTGTGTACCTACTCCCGATCGGCTCCTGAACAGGATCCCATCTTTATGCTCTTTTATAGAAAATAAAATACAGTTGACCCTTGAACAAGCTGGGGGATAGTTAGAGGTATTGGCCACATACAGTGGGAAACTCATATAACTTTGGACTCCCCCCCCCCCCGCCCCAAACCTAACTACTAAGAGCCTACTGTTGACCAGAGGCCTTACTGATAAGTCAACTAACACATATTTCATATATTATATGCATTATAAACTGTATTCTTATAATAAAGCATTAGAGAAAAGAAAATGTTATTAAGAAAATCATAGGGAAGAGAAAATACATTTACAGTACTATACTGAAAACAATCGGCCCATAGGCAGTGTACCCAGCGGTCCCTCAGATCTGTCTCTTGCTTCAGCAGTATTTGGGCAGAACAGGCCCACGGATGCCCCTCTTCCAGGCTCCCACCTCCCTCCAACCTCTTTTCCAGTCACAACCCTCACAGTTGTCTTCTCAGCCACCCTCTGTCTATGAGACCAGCCAACGCTGTTTTCCGAACTTAGCTTATTGTCGATCAACCATGAGCCCCCAGATTCATCAGAATCACTCCACTCAGGTGGAGGCCACCGTCAGCTACCTGGTCGTCATGCAGCTGCCGGCCTCCTACGCCTCCCTCTCTGGGCTTCGGTTTCAAACTCCACCATGTGGCTCTGGAGTCTGCGGGCCGCTTCTTCCGTGCTGGCTGAGGAGAAACACACGGTGCCGAGCCTCTCTTGATGCAAAACCAGAACAGCAGCCACGCCCTGGCCTAGGACTGCAGGAGCCAGCCCAGGATAAGTGGGGAAAACCCCTGGCGCCACGGAAAGTGCCAAGGTCCTGGAGACGCACCTGAAGCAGCCCTTTCGGATCTGTGTGCCCTGGGCTTTGCCTTGGCAGCCCCTCCTCCCTGTGGCTCTGTGGAAACCACTTCCTGGAAGAGGAGGGGAGCTGCATCAAGAAGACAGGGGCCACCTGACCAAGCTCCGCAGGCGGGCCAGGCCCCAGGCTGGAAGAGGGTCTCGCGGAAAGGCGCACTCTTTCTTGTGACTGGAGGCCTCCCGGAGCCAGTGAGCCCTTCAGGGGCCCCTCTGGCGTCCTCCTGGCATCATGGTTTCTCAGCTACCATACAGCTCTATAACCACCCTCTAGCCCTTTCCTAAGCCGTGGACAAAATGGAAACAATAAAGCTTTCACAGTAAGGGAAAAAAAAAACCTAACCACCCCCTTCCCGCAAACAATGTATAAGTGGACCCAGGCAGGTCAGACACATGTTGTTCAAGGGTTAACTGTAGCTTCTTGAAAAATATGTCCAACTTGGCAAGTTGGTAATAAATTATTCCATTTTTAAATAAATATCTGTGTTGCTAGCTTTTTTAAAAAAAGAGTAAAACCTGTGCTAATTACTCAGGTGACCACACATGTTTCAACTTGATATGTAGACAAAGCTTTTGCACCTCTCAGCTAAGTGTCTCCATAGCCACTAATTCTTTGGGTAAGTCATTCAGCCTTCATAAAATGTTTTCCTCTTCTGTAAAATAAAGGAGTTGGCTAAATGACTCTGAGAGCATTTAGGTCATACCAATTCACCACTGCTCATCTTACAAGTTATATGATTAGAGGCAAATCACGTAAGAGAAAACAGATGGACTCCTGAATGCTAGCTTTTCGCTCTTCTGTTTCATAACACAGGGTGACTTGCTTTTTCTACTCCTACAAATTTCATTCAACATGAATGCAATAAATATAAAATGTTAGGTGCCTGGTCAATCTAAGGTTGTGAATCCATATCACATATATATATTTGAAAACAAAATTTCTCTATCAGATATGTGTGTGTGTGATTGTGTGAAGAGAGAGAAAACTTACCTCATGTATTCCCTTATATTTAAGGTAGTTTCAAATGGCAGAGAAATTAATTTACCAATATGTTTCATGAATATGATAGAGGCATTCCAATTGCAGCAAAGACAACACAGAACATCTGTCCACCAGCAGTTCTAGGAAACATTGTTCATTACCTGATAAAAGAAAAAAAGAAATGCATGTCCCTCAAAATATGGCAACTTGGTACAATTTGCACATTTGACATTCGGCTTTGAGAGCGAATGTTTAGTTGTTGGTACTCTGAGAGGCCCAGCACACATAGCACATATTAAAAAACAAAACAAAACAAAACAAACAAAAAATGGTAATCAGATTTCATTCTAAGAAAATAATCAAGAAATGTGAAGGCAAACAAAAAAGATTTTTCACAGTATCAGTATTGCAGTTCAAAAAAAATTGGAATCAGTATACGTGTTCAGCAATAAAGGAGTCTGTGTACAATATGGTACATCAATGCACTGAAATAGTGTGAGATCATTAAGGATTATAATGAAGCATATATGACTAGAAAGATACTAATGACATATTGTTCTGAGAAAGCCCTCTAAAACCAATTATTGTCATTTATATATGAAAACTTTCTAAGACAAAAGGTTGATAGTTAAGGTATGCAGAACTGTTTGATTATGCGTAATTGCTTAGGAATTTTGGTTTTCTATGTATCCAAGTTTTACATGTAGCACACTCTACTTTTGCAAGCAAACCAGAAAGTGAGAAGCATTTACTTTAGGAATCAACTCATTTTTAAAATGCACCTGCAGTTTATGAGCTCTGGCCTTCACTCAGATCCCTTTGATATGCTCATTCCCAGGTCCTTACGTATCAGCTGTGAAGGCCTTGCATCCTGCTCTCGAGAAGTGCCGTTAGCCTAGTGGAGGTGCCGCACCTGGGAGGTTTGCCCACACCTCGTCTTGGGAGGCACGAGTTCCAACCTAACTGACAGAGGGTTATAAAAACATAATTTTGTGGGGGCGCCTGGGTGGCTCAGCTGGTTAAGCGTCAGGCTGAATTCAGCTCAGATCATGATCTCACAGTTCGTGAGTTTGAGCCCCACATGAGGCTCTCTGCTGTCAGTGCAGAGCCTGCTTCAGATCCTCGGTCCCCCTCTCTCTGCCCCTCCTTCGCTTGCATGCATGTGCTCTCTCTCTCTCTCTCTCAAAAATAAACATTAAAAAAACATTTGTGGTGCAATTTAGTAATAGATTATTTGTGGTGCAATCCCTGCTTCAGAACTACTCTGTTGGATTAGACTAATGTGTGTGGTTATACATCCATTTGTTGATTTACCAGTTTTAGGAATTGATAATTATTGGTTTAGTAATTGATATCAATTTAGTAATTGATGATAAATTAGTACTTTGTAATTGAAAGGGATTCAACTCCTAGAACCACCTTCTTCCATCTCTCCAAATTTGGAATTTATACCACTTTTCATTCTTCTATATTTGCCTTTGTACTCTAAAAAATTACCTCTGTTTCGGGGTGCCTGAGTGGCTCAGTTGCTCAAGCATCTGACTGTTGATTTCAGCTCAGGTTTGTGAGTTCAGGCTCTGGGTCTAGCTCTGTGCTGCAGCCCAGAGCCTGCTTGGGATACTCTCTCTCTCTCTTACTCTCTCCTTCTCTCTCTGCCCCTCCCCAACTCATGCTCTCTCTCTTTTTCTCAAAGTCAATAAATAAACTTAAAAAAATACCACTGTTTAAATATTCTTTATAAATTTTTGATACCTGATATTGTAATAAGGAATTTATCTACCATATTATTTTTTTCTCCCTCTTTCCTCCCCCTTGTAATCATTCTACATTCTGAGTCTTTAAAGAAAATGTTTATTTATTTTGAGGGGGGAAGGGGCAGAGAGAGAGAGAGGGAGAGAGAGAGAGAATCTCAAGCAGGCTCTGAACTATCAGTGCAGACCATGACTTGAGGCTCGAACTCATGCACAGTGAGATGGTGACCTGAGCTAAATGAAGAATCAGACTCTCAACCAACTGAGCCACCCAGGCACCCCTCTGGTTCCTTTTTATATCATCCTCTGTGATAGCATTTGCTGTCTGTTCTGGGGCTACCCATTTGGAGAGCTCCTATTCTAAGAGAAAAACATTTTTAAACCTCATGGGTCCTTTTCTGCCCACAAGTTGATGATGCAGCTTTTGGGGGAGTGGGAGAAGAGAATTAAGTCCCAATTGATTTCTTTGGGCACATTTTTCTAGCTTTGAAACACTTTTTGTTGAGATGGGGAGGAGGCAACTTTTCTAACTCCCTACACTTTCTGGTTCAGAGTCCATACTTTTAAGCCAAGATTTTAAGTGACCAAGTGTAGTAAAGAAGAAAAAAATGTGCTTTTCACAGACAGCCATGAATACTGCCAGCTTCCCTTTTTTATCTTAGTTGACCTAGTTCTGGAAGGGTATCTGCTCCTTAAACTACTTAATGCCATTAAATCTAAGATTCCAACTATTTAAAGGAATGGACAATATGTAGGCAGTCCCTTATGCAAAACATTTCTAAAATATTTACATCCTCAGTAAAAAAAAAAGAAAAGGCACAATACCTACCTTTTGTAGACACGATGATTAAAGAAGTCATGAAAGAGTTTCTAAACATCCAGAAGGAGACACTAGTCTTATTTCCTAGGGGAGGTATTCCTGATAAGATGAGGGAAGTCATCATCTGCAAATTAAGAGAAAAAGCAAAATCTAAAGTTGGAGTTGCGTAATTTATATTTCTTCCAGTAGAACACTAAAGAAAATTAGTTTCATTTAGTTGGGTTAAAACCAAACCCATATTAACTGGGTCAAGTTAGAAATCTTTCTTAGGCCCAGGTGAAATAGAAATGCTTAGGATGATCATTTGTGATGAAGAAACCTCATTTGTTTTGGGGGTGTCATACCTTTAAGAAGTTGTATATGCGTTAGAAATGACTATAACAGTATTTCCTGAGGAAATTTGTGAGAGTTTGTATATAAATTTAGCATAAGGATTATAATGTTGATAAAGTTCAATTATTTTAAAGTAATTAGCAAATCTGGGTCACGATAGCTATAAAGAGACTTCCAGCTTACAATCATGAGAGATAAGGGAAAAATGATATAAGAGCACAGTAGTTTTATCACATCATTGGAGAATAAGAAAGGTGTTCATGACAGAGCCAGCAATTTCTGGAAAGTTTAAAATATATGGAATTTTGTTGGTGAAAGAGCCTTGGCCAAATCTTAATCTAAAATAGTAATAATGGGGTGTCTTGGAGGCTCCGTTGGTTAAGCATCTAACTCTTGATATCAGTTCAGGTCATGATCTCATGGTTTGTGAGTCTGAGCCTTGTATCGTGCTTTGTGCTGGCTGTGTGGAGCCTGCTTCAGATTCTCTCTCTTCCTCTGTCTTTGCCCCTCCCTCTCTCTCTCTTAAAATAAATAAACTTTAAAACAAAATAAAACAACAACAACAATTGTACTTCTTTTTTAGGCTACCTAGATATCTCTTTTCAAGAAAGTTAAATTATATGGTTATTTTTCTTCCATTAGAAAGTCAATACAAGTTAGTATTATAAGTAATCAGACTTGTTTACTTTTCCTGTAATTATAATTAAGATTGCACAGTTGGAATCTTTTTTTTTTTTTGGTTGCAATCTTTTAATGTATTGTTGCCTGCTTTACATAAGGATAAAACAGATGTTACCACAGAATTTAAAGACTAAAACTATTCTGCCAGAGTAGATTCACATCTAGATGACCATAGATTGATTTTTGATTTTTAATGTAGCCACATCTCAGTAACGCCTTTCCGGACAGATATGTGTGCTACTATGGGGCACCTGGGTGGCTCAACTGATTAGGTGTCTGACTTTGGCTCAGGTCATGATCTCATGGTTCATGAGATAGAGCCACACATTAAGCTCTGCACCTGGCATGGAGCCTGCCTGGGAATTTCTCTGTCCCTCTCCTCCTGCCCCTCCCCTGCTCATGTGTCCTTGCTCATGCATGCACTCTATGCCTCAATAAATAAATAAATAAATAAAAAGTAATAGTAGTGACCTGTTCAAAAGGTCTTAATTTTCAACACAAATTCAGGGCCAAAGTGGAAAGTGTTACAATGAGGAGAATACTTCAAAGATTTTTTTCTGTGCATCTGATTCTTTGTGAAATGTCAGAATAAATCTGATACTAATATATCAAAAGTACACATGAATAGCAGAAGTATAAAAGAAGGAAGGAGAGAAGGAATAAAGGAAGGACAGTATAGACTGCCCATAAATATAGAATCCCAAATTCTAAATTAAATCTAGCAGAGTAATAAAAGAATACATTACAACTAAAAAATGTATTAAAGTTTAACAACAGCAAATCACTGAAAACATAATAAATTTAACATAAATATATATAATAATATAATAATGAGATATTAAAGATATATTTCACAGAAGAATGAAACGGGATCACTTTCTTATACCATATACAAGAATAAATTCAAAATGGATGAAAGACGTAAAAGTGAGATAGGAAACCATCAAAATCTGGAAGAAAATAGGCAGCAACGTCTTTGATATTGGTTCTAGCAATTTCTAACTAGACATGTCTCTAAAGGTGAGGGAAATAAAAGCAAAAGTGAACTACTGGGACCTCAGCAAGATAAAAAGCTTCTGCACAGCAAAGGAAACAATCAACAAAGCTAAAAGGCAAAGAGCAGAATAGAAGACATGTGCAACAAAAGGGGTTAATATCCAAAATCTATAAAGAACTTATCAAACTCAACTCCCTAAAAACAAATAATCCAGAGATGAAATGGGCAGAAGACATGAAGAGACCCCTTTCCAAAGAAGACATACAGGTGGCTAACAGACACACGACAGGATGGCTCAACATCACTCATCATCATGGGGATACAAATCAAAACCACAATGAGACACCACCTCACACCTGTCAGAATGGCTAACATTAACAGCTCAGGAAATGACAGATGTTGGTAAGGATGTGGAGAAAGGAGAACCCTCTTGCACTGTTGGTGGGAATGCAAACTGGTGCAGGACTCTGGAAAACAGTGTGGAGTTTTCTCAAAAAATTAAAAATAGAACTGCCCTACAACCCAGCAATTGTCCTACTAGGTATTTATCCAAAGGATACAAAAATGCTAATTTGAAGGGCACATAACCCAATGTTTATAGGAGTAGCCAAATTCTGGAAAGAGCCCAAATGTCCATCGGCTGATAAATGAATAAAGAAGATGTGGCATAAATACCAAACTAAGTGTACAAAAATACATATGAGAGTTTTAAAAATGAGATTGAACAAGAACAGTCTGGGATGACACGTTAGAGAAGAGCAGGGGGGTGGTAAATCAGAGGTCCAACACCCCACGAGACAGACTGTAAGCATTAAAAGAAGGGAAGCAAATGAAATGAGCACAGTGCCCAGATGGTTTGGAAGTAATTCTTAGAATGGGACACAGAGAAGGGGATCCCCAAAGAGCACAATGGAGTTGCTGAGTTGAGGAGACAGAGATTGGATTCCAGGAAAGCTGCTACAGTTCACGGGCAGAGTTTCACAGAGAAGGAGTTCTAGATATCCACGCTGAAGCTTCAGCTGGCTGCAAAACATTCTGCCCATGAAAAGGACCAAACTTTGTAAGGCTGGTCAAAAAAAACTTGCCGAGTGTGGCAAACCGACTCTCAAAGCGGCCCTCATGGTCTAGCGTTCATGCCCAGAGTGATCTCTTCCCTTCAACAGTGGGTAGGACTATGGTTTATTTCTAGTGATATATAATATATCAAAGGTGGCAGGACACCATGATCCCACTTAGGTGATTAGATCAAATGAGATTGTGTGTTGGTCTTGCCAGTCTTTCTCTACCTTGTTGGCTTTGGAGAAGGAAGCCGCCATGTTGTGAACTGTCATGGGCAGGGACCCTGAGATAGGCTTGGCAGACAGCCACTCTGAAACTGGGATCCTTGGTCTGACAGCCTGAAGGAACTAAATGTAGCTGAAACTACAGGAGTTTGCAAGCAAGTCTGTCCTCAGCTGAGCACTGGATGAGACCACACCCCTGTCTGACACCTTGACTGTAGTCTCGCAAAGGACTCAGCTAAGCTGCGCTGAGACCCCTGACCTATACAAACAGATAATAAATGTGCTTTAAGTTTGTGTTAATGATGTTATGCAGCAACAGTTAACTGATGTATTGGGAAAACAATTACTGGGGCCTGTAAACTGGAATATTCCTAGAGTTCACACACCAGGTTAGGAACTGCTGTTTTCTGAGCTAGGGTGAGCACGCTTCCTCGTATGTTCAGGACACTCAGTAGAGAAAAGGCCAGGATTGAGAAGTGCAGCACAATTTGCTCCAGAAAAAGGGCTATTTTAAACCTAAAAGGAGCTTAAGACAAATCTTAAAAGGATTAAAGTAATGTTTAAGTAACTTGCTTAATTGCTGTCACAGAACATTAAGGAATTTAAAGGAATATAATAAACCAAGCATCTCAAAACAATTTGCAATATCTATCATCTAATTTTTAAAAATTAAGAGACATACAAAGAAGCAGGAAAATTCAACCCATTACCAAAAGAAAAGCTACTCAAGAGAAACAGACCCATAAATAATAATTCCATTAAAATGATGGAATTAGTAGACAAGGACCTCAAAAGGGCTAATATAAATATGCTCAAAGATGTAAGGAATCATTAACATAATGAGGAGAGAAATGGAACATTTAAGAAGTAACCAAACAAAAATTCTAGAAATGAAAAATAAAATATACAAAAAAAGAATATTTCACTAGATGAGATTTTCAGCAAAAGATTAATAAACTTAAAAATACAGCAGTAGATTTTATCCAAACTATCATAAGCAATGCAAACCAAGAGACTATGAAACATTTTTAAAGTGCCAGACTAGGGGCGCCTGGGTGGCTCAGTTGGTTAAGCCTCTGGCTTCGGCTCAGGTCAGATCACATTCGTGGGTTCGAGCCCCGCGTCAGGCTCTGTGCTGACAGCTAGCTCAGAGCCTGGAGCCTGCTTCCAGTTCTGTGTCTTCTTCTCTCTCTGCCCCTCCCCCTCTCATGCTCTGTCTCTCTCTGTATCAAAAATAAAAATAAAACATTAAAAAAAAAGTGCCAGACTAGAGTTATATGTCCAATAAAAATGTCTTTTTACAAAAGGCAAAACAAAAACTTTTTCAGACAAATAAAACCTAGGCGGATTTATCACCAGATTTTTGTGATTCTTCATATGCTGAGTACTTCGGGCTTGTATCGTCTACATTTTCAATAGTACATTATGAGACTCTGAGTCTAATTTAAATCTTATGGAGGATGTTGATATTTTCATGTTAGTAGGCAATCCACCTGTTTGGATTCAGACTGCGGGTTCCAACTCACCTTCTATGGAATGTGTTCACCTCCCATGGGCTCTGCAGTATCATTTGGACCTGTCCCACATGTCCATCACTCAGCGGTCAGTCTGAGACTTAGACTCAGGCCTACCCACTAGTTCAGTTCTCAAAGTCTTTGATGTGCAAATTAGGATCAGATCCATGCATGTGCATGTCAGGGTGAGTCCAGATCTTAAGCAATTGTATAGACTCATTTTCCCAGTTTCCTCTCTCTGATCTCATTTCTTATTCCTGGGGGCTCTCCTTTTTGGCCATTTAGCCAGAAACCAACTACTATTTCCATGATTGCACCACATCTAGGGCCAAATGGTGGGGAACAGAGAAAGAAAGAGGAAAAGTTAGAGGATTTGACTGTGGCCTTGAAACTACAACTTCAGGGAACAGAGGGTGTTTTTCCCTCCATCAGAATTTTGCTTCTTGTGGCTTACTGTTGCTTTCACTGTGGCTTTGCTACCACCATAGGATTGCTTGACAGCTTGGGTAGAAGACAATGAAGGAAAGAAATAAACAGGAGAATTTCCACATGTTCTCTGAGCAATAAGCATTCCCTTTCCTGCTCCTGAGCCAGAACTAGAGGGTGTCTCCCAGAGCTCTCAGATAATTCACTTCTGACTTTTCAGTGCATTAAGATTAGTCTGGGGGGATCCCGGAGGGGGAAATGGTTAATTCACTGCCAGTTCAGTGCTTCAAATCTGGTGTTCTTCCTCAATATATTGTGCTACTATTTACTTTTCAGATTATTCTAATACCTGATCCATATATTCTCTCTAGATTTTATAGTTACATTCAGTGGGGGAGAAAGTGTAATGTGCTTACTCCACCTTGTCCATAAAGGGAGCCTGGTCAATTGACATCGGACAAAGTTGCAATGGCAACCTATGAAAAAACAGATAGTCTTTTCAACATGTGATTTTGATAAAACAGAATACGTGCATTAAGAACAACACCACCAAATCTTGATGCTTACCTCACACAATTCACCAAAAATGACTTGAAATGTATGATATAGATAAATATAAAATCCAAACTATAAAACTTCTGAAAATCTTTGTGACTTGAGTTTAGCTGAGAACTTCTTAGATAGAATGCAAAAAGCATAACCCATAAAAGAAAAAAATTATAGACTAGAATTTATTAAAAAAACTACAATTCTCTTCAAAAGAAACCACAAACAAAATGAAAATCAATCCACGGTATAGGAGAAAATATTGGCAAGTCATATGCCTAACAAGGCGCTTTTCCCCAAAGTGTATACCAAACACTTATGACTCTCCATTAACAAGACAAATGAAAACAAGAGCAAAAGATTTGAACAGACATTCACAAGAGATGATGTAAAAATGGCCAATAATCTCATAAAGATGCTCAAGACAAATAGTCATCAGGGAAATGCAAATTAAAATCACATTGCGATATCACTAGATTGGTTAAATTGAAGACTTTACCACGTCATTGTTTTTGGTGGGGTGTAGAGCAACTTGAAACCTCACTTTTGCTGAATGGAATGTAAAATGACATAACCACTCTAGAGAACCACTCTGTTTGACAGTTTCCTTTAGAGTCATGCATACTTACTGATGTAATTCATTTCACATAGTAACATAGTAATTCCTTTCCTAGGCATTTACCGAAACAAAATAAAAACATACTTCCTCACAAAGACTAAAATAAATAATATTTGTAGCAGCTTCATTTATATAGACAAACCTAAAAACAACTCAAGGCTCATCAATGTAAATGGATGAATAAACTTTGGTATAGATATATGACAGAATACTACTCAGCAATAAAAAGAAAAGACATGCTGATAAATGCAATAATACAGCTTAATGTCGACAGTATGGAGGTTCCTCAATAAATTAAAAATAGAAATACTATATGATCCAATAATTACACTATTGTTTACCCAGAGAAAATAAAAACACAAATTGGAAAAGGTATATGCATCCTATATTTATTGCAACATTATTTATAATAGCCAAGATACTTATATATAGATATTTATAATAGCCAAGTGTCTATCAACAGATGAATGGATAAGGAACGTGTGGTATGTATGTATGTATGTATGTATCTATCTATCTATCCATCCATCAGCTACATTATAGAATATTACACAGCCATAAAAAGGATGAGATCATGTTATTTAAGACAATATGGATGGACCTAGAGGGTATTATGCCAAGTGAAATAAATTAGACTGAGAAAGACAAATACCATATGATTTCACTCATAAGTGGAATATATAATAAAACAAAAAATGAATGAACAAATAAAGAACAGAATCAGACTATGAATGCAGAAAATAAACTGATGGTTGCCAAAGGGGAGGGGGTGGGGGGTGGGAAAACAGGTGAAGGGGAGTGGAAGATACAAGATTCCAGTTTACAGAATAGATAAATCACAGGAAAAAAATGCACAGCATAAGAAATACAGTCAATGATATTGTAATAGTGATATATCCAGACAGATGGTAGCTACTTGTGTGAACATAATATATAAATTTGTCAAGTCACTGTGCACTATGTCATATACCTGAAACTATGTAACATTGTATGTCAACTATACCAAAAAGCAAATCTAATCCTCCCCACACACAGAATAAAACAAAACAAAATCATGCCAAGTGAAAGAAGCCAGCCATAAAAGACTATGCATTACATGATTCCTATATACTAAGTGATACCATTTTGTGTTTAAGAATACTCAATATCATCACATAATAGTTCTCCCCAAATTCAAAGAAATTTCAGTCAAAACCGCAGCAGAATACTTCATGGAATTTGACAATCTGATCTTGAAATTCAAACCAAAGAATAGGAAAGTTTATTCCAGGACTTATTGCAAATCTATTGTAATTTAAACAGGAGGAATAGAATCAAAAGCCAGAAACAAATTTATGTATAAATGAGAATCCAGAATACAATAGAGGTAACACTAAAAAGTAATGAGAAATAATGAATTAACCAAAAAATTGTTCTCAAACAATGGCTAGATCCTACTTTACACATGTACATACACATGCATACACAACCCAAGTTAATAATTTAATTGAAAAATAACTATTTAAATGTAAAGTAAAGCAAAATTTTTAAACTTTTAGAAGAATGTTTAAGAAAATGTTTTGGTGACATTAAAGTAGAGAAAGACATAAACTATACAAATGCTAAAGGAAAAGAGTGATAAGAATGCCTACATTAAAATTATATGTACTCTACCACAAAAGGTAGCATAAGAAAAAAATTAAGGAAAATGTGCCTAGAATTTAGACCATAACAATTTCTGGAAAAAAGTGGAAGGGAACTAAGCCATATTTCCTGCCAAATTCTTATCTCCTTTTCAGAACATCTGTCTACACTTTATATGGAATAATGAAAAGGATCATTTCAATCAGAATATTTTTAGTTTTTATACTCATGTGATGATTGCATTGTAATTTATTCCTTCTCTGACTTTCACCTTCTTATCATCTGCTGCCTTCCCTCCTCGCTCCAGCCTGCATGATTTCTTATTCCTACTCTTCCCTGTCTGGCCCATAGCTAGATGTTTGGGTAAACTAGATGTAGTCTCAGTGAAGGAACTTATTTCACAGAAGTTTACGTTCAGTGGCTTCTCTGCAGAGGTAGCAGTCTTAAGACTCCGAAAATAACCATATCTTCTTCCTCTCTTACCTGCACAAAGAGTTCCACATCTTCTTGAGTCATATTAGAATGATTTTCCAGAAACGCAATTTTTGTTTTAACTGCCCACTGGCATTGCTGTAGTTCAAAGTCTTTCTCCAAGGCTTGAAATATCACTGCCCCAAGCTCGAGGTACAAGATGTAGGCCAGCAATCGTGCGCCCTTCTGGGATCTGGTGCTTCCCTCCTCTTCCTGTTCCGGAACGAGGGTCAGAGCATTCAAATCACTTTCGTGGAAAATGTAATGTCCTCTCAAAAGAAACCCCAATACAATAAAGCAAAACAAGATTCTCAGATACAGAATGTGAACTCACTTTTATTAACCTACCTTTAAAAAACTATACAAAAGAAACCAGTCCTAAATAGCCATGGCAACAGAAAAATAACTCCAGTTTGTTCCTGACTAGAAATTTGCTTATTCCAAAAAAAAAAAAAAGCTGAATTGTGCTATTTGAGAGATAGGGAAATATGGCAGGGTTGAAGTCAGATAAATGTCTCAGTTATTCAGTCAATTTCCTTAGAGGAAACTTTACTATGGAGTATGTCCAGTGAGCATTTTTAAAACGGATTACGTTAGGTTATTCACACTGCACCAGTGTGAACATAGGCCACTTACGTATCTTTGCTATGTTTTACATTCTTCCTCCAGGAAAATAATGGCTACCGATAGGGTTGTTGTAACGATTAAATGAGGTAAGACATTTAAGTCCTTAGAATGAAGCCTCGTGAAAGGAAAAGCCGAAGAAACCTTTTGAGGTAGTGGTTGTGTTTGCAGTGGCTGTGTGACAGGATTATCTATACGGCTCAGCTCTGCAAGGACTCAGAAAGGAACGGTATAATTGCTGGCAAGATTAAGGAGACTCTTAGCCGAATGAGGCCAGATTCTAATATAAGGAAAGGTGAAGCCCCGTGTGTTTCACATGCCTCTGGGACATTGCTTTGAGCCAGGCATTCTTAGCTTTGACGGAACAGCGTTCTCCACTCAAATCTGCCTCTTCTGCGTTAGAGACAGACAACAGGGCAAACCTCAGTAGCAATGACCCTCATCACTTGCATAGACTTCCTTCGCCAGTGGGATTTTAAAACTGAAAGCACATGACTGTATATTTTGCACGTTTAAAGCCCATATGCTTAAAACATCTGATATGTACCCTAATGACAATGTTACACAAGTAAATTTATCATAGTCAGTTAATATACATTTCCAATGTCAAATAATACATTTAATCATACTGCATGTAAATAATTCAGAATGACAATAAAAGAGTACGACCTCGCCTAAGCCGTTCTTTCACTTTTCCATTTCCTCCAGAATAATAGGCTTTTATGATCTTCTATTTCCATGTTTAAACTACCAATACATATGTGACTAAAAAAAAGGAAAGACATCTGAGTTAAATCTACACTGAGTTTTCCTTAGGTCTGCCTGGTTTCAATAAAATATTATGAAGGAGTAATCAAATAATTAAGATGTACACCTGAATCTACAACAATGTTAATGTCAGTTACATTGCAATTAAAAACAAAGAATACTTTCAGGAGCCATTACTTAGAGCATTAGAAACAAATGCATCTGATTTAGCCGTTTAGTAAGAGGGCTTTCATTGATCTGTTGGGATAACACACTGCCCTGGATGATTTTAAACTTTTCATTAACACCATTTGGAGCTGTATTTTCCAGTCTTACTACCAAGCTCCCCACTATCACTGTCACCCAAGACCAGGCCCCCACTCTAGTGAGGCAATTTCAAAGTAATCCTACCGCTAGGTTGAAAGTTTTGCGATTCGAAAGCAAAGGCTGGATTACTGAGAAGGGACGTTTTCAGCCTATCTAAATGAGCCTGTCACTCCACAGTTCTGTCTAGAACCTTGGGGATGGCTAGTTCTAACACAGTCGCCTCCCTATTATTATCACATCCTTCCTGCTGGGCGTGCCCAGCTCCTCACCCTGTGATTCGCAAACATTCTACACCCACGCTCCCCTCACCTGCTACATCTTTGCTGTGGCCTCATTCGGTTCACTCTTGCTGCTCTATCAGGACAGGATAGATCCCTTTCTTGGCAATGACGAAGCTCCCATCCTGGGGTCGGGAACCTCTTTATATTCGCTCCTTCAGATCACTTCAACTCATCCCTTCAGACTCATGCTCAATACGGTCAGGCCTCTGTGTCTTACCTGTGTTCTCCCTACCCTTCTCTGCATGCTGAAATGTTCCTCAGTCTTCCCCACTTGGATACCTGACATCATCTGTGAAGACCTCTCTGATCCTAAGTAGACAGACGGTTCTCTGCTGTTAATTATAGCATATATATTCATGCTCAATCCCCTACAGAAAGTATAGAGAGACTACCTTATTCAAGATATACCTCTTTGGAATGCCAAATGGGGCTTTACACACCCAGAAATGCTTCTTGGATGCAACTGAATAATCTCCACATAGCTTACATTATTGACAAACATCATATTTCCCCCTCTGGATTAGAATATCCAGAGACAATATATATTATTGCAAACATCACAGGCTTTGGAGTTTAGCAGCACCGGGTTTGAGTCCTGGCTCAGTCACTATGTGACCTTGGATAGATAACACCTCTGAATCTATTTCCTCATCTGTAATGTAGATTTCATCATACCCTTGCATTATTATTTTGGATTTGAGTTCCTGTGCAGGCTGCCTGGCAAGATAATGTCTCAATAAATAGCTTTTATGACTTTATGAGTAGTTGTAATGATTATCTTTCAGTAGAAAGAATCTGCATGGCACATTTGATGGTGACTTACCTCTTGTGTTTGTTTTTCTAAAAAATGTTTGTTGAGTAAATGGAAAATGTAGTAATGAACAATGAACAAACTTGGAGATGGAGTCTTGACCAGAAGTTTCTGAGAATTAGTCTTGAGAAACATGAATGGGCCATTTCCCCTTATCTTGAATCCCAAAGAACCAAATGGGATTTTTCTTCCATGAATTTGTTCCTGGCCGCTGTAAACTAGGAATGAGACAACTGTTTGAGTGTGTGAACCAAGAGTGTGTCTTTCAAACTCTGAGGGAAACATTGGAGCTGTTCCAGGTTTTTGCCAACATGAGTGACTTTAAACTTGGATCAATGTCTACGGCTGTCGCAAACTGTGCAGCGGGAGGTCACGGTGTCCCTGTTTCAGATGTCCTAGTGCCAGATCACTATTGGATTGGCAGTGCGGCCTGCATTGTAATGCTGGGACACGCTGAGGGTAAGATGAGTCAGCTTACTGGAGACGGAAACTCCCAAGTGCAAAACAACAAGTTGGAAGACTCTCGGGAAGAAAATTATCAATGTTATGCTTTTTACTTCAAAATAGTAACATGAAGAAGAGGAGGAAAGGGGGGGGGAGGAAGTAGTACAGAAGGAGGAGGAAGAGGATGAAAAAAGGAAGCTTTGCTATTCTAGACACTTATCACGATGGAGTGTTTCTGATTCATTTTAACACCATATAAAGTAATTAATTTTAATTCTGCTGTTTTTATAGATGAAGAAAACTAAAGCTTAGACAAAATAAGAAGTTTGCCCAAGATCACACAGTCACTGTAACCTCAGTAAGGTGAGATTCAAACTAATGTCTAAATAGCCCCAAACTTATGTGTGCCCTTTAATACTATTCATTCATGTATTAACTAAATATTAATTGACCACCTACTTATTATAACAGTGGACAAAGTAGACAATAATTCCTATCTTGATGGAACTTACATCCATGTGGATAAGAGAACAGAATGAGATGATGAAGAATGCCCTAGAGGAGAGTAGAATCAAGAAGGGAGGTAGAAGTGGGGGCTGGGGACTACCAATGAAAAAATGTTTTTATTTGCTTTTCAAATTCAAGTATAATGTACAGTGTTGTATTATTTTCAGGTGTACAATATGGTGATTTGACGGCCGTTTCCGTAGTGTAGCGGTTATCACGTTCGCCTCACACAATATGGTGACTCGACACTTCTATACATCGCCCATCCTCCACCCACTTCCCTTCTGGTAACCACCAGTTTGTTCTTTATATTTAAAATTCTGGTTTTTTATTTACTTCTTTTCTTTTATTGTCTTGTTTCTTAAATTCCATGTTTGAGTGAAATCACATAGTTATTTGTATTTCTTTGACTTATTTGACTTACTTAGGATTATACCCTCTAGATCCATCCATGTTGTAAATGGCAAGATTTCATTCTTTTTAAGGCTGAGTATTATTCCACTGTGTGTGTGTGTTCATATATATATTCACATCTTCTTTATTCATTCACCTAGTGCTTCCATTATTTGGCTATTATAAATAATTCTGTAATATACAATAACCATGGGGGTCCAGGGGCACCTGGGTGGCTCGGTTGATTAAGCGCCAGAGTTGGGCTCAGGTCATGATCTCATAGTTCGTGAGTTCAAGCCCCACATTGGGCTCTGTGCTGACAGTTCAGAGCCTGGAGCCTGCTTTGGTTTCTATGTCTCCCTCTCTCTCTGCCCCTCCCCTGCTCACTCTCTGTCTCTCTCAAAAATAGAGACATTATTATGTCTTAATGATGTATGTATTACATTATTTAATGTCTCATTAAAAAAATTTTTTTAAAAACCGTGAGGGTGTGTATATCTTTTCAGATCAGTATTTTCATACTTTGGGTAAATACCCAGTAGGGGAATTTCCACAGGGGCTGCTTTAGTTTGCATTCCCACCAACAGTACAAGAGGGTTCCCTTTTCTCCACATCCTTGCCAAATTTGTTTCTTGTGTCTTTTATTTTAGCCATTTTGATAGGTGTGAGGTAGTATCTCATCATGGTTTTGATTTGTATTTCCCTGATGAGTGATGTTAAGCATCTTCTCATGTGTGTGTTAGCCACCTGTATGTCTTCTTTGGAGAAATGTCTGGGTCTTCTCCCCATTTGTTAATTGGATTATTTGTTTTCTGGATGTTGAGTTATAGAAATTCTTTATATATTTTGGATACTAATGCTTTAACAGATATGGAATTGACAAATACCTTTTCCATTCACGATGCTGTCTTTTTGTTCTATGCTGTGCAGAAACTTTTTATTTTGATGTAGTTGCAAGAGTTTGTGTTACTTTTGTTTCCCTTGCCTCAGGAGACATATCTCGAAGCATGTTGCTGTGGTGGGGGCTGCCATTTTAAATGGCACCACTAGGGAATACCTCACGGACAAGATAAAAGTTGGGCAAAGACCTAAAGGATTAAGGAGGAGAGCTGTGAGGATCCAGGGGTAAGCTTTCCAGGCAGGGGCCGTGGCATATGCAAAGGCCCTGAAACTGGAATATTTTCAGTTCATTTTTATGTGTGTGAAGAACATCCGGGAAGCCAGGGTAGCTGGAGCAGATTCAGTGAGGAAGAGCCGGCACTCCTCAAAATCAGGGTGCAGTTGCAAACAAGAGAGAATGGATGCCATATGATTAGAAATAGCATTAGCGCACACAGGATATGTGGAGGAAATTCATAAGAGAAATAAATGCATAGAGAATGTCTGTGATTTACCTCCAAGGAGTTGAACAGGAGGCAGGGAGAAAGGATAGAATGGAGCTTAGACTTTCCATTTAATATGCTTCTCTACTTCTTTCTTCATGCCAAACCTATATTTCATTTTTAAAGTTTAATTAAACAAGGGAATGAGTACTCAAATGTATGTGCCTAGGTATGGGCACAAGAATATTTGTTTCCTCACTTTTCATAATAATATTAAGTAGGGAACTGCTTTTAGAAAATGGACCGTGTATAGAAGGTAATATAAAGTTAATGATAAAATAGATCTACATATTGATGTGGAAAGAGGCCTCCAGTCTAGAACTCAAAAAACTGGAGTAAGAAATTTATCTTATAGATGTAACTGAGTAAATGTGCCTATTTATTTATGTGCCAATGTACAAAACTGTTCCAAAAAGTTGTTCCTACAATAACAGCAAAACGCAATGGAAACTATCTGTTTATAATTATAGAACTGGATAAAATAACTATGGACGTTCAAATGCTAACCTATTAAACAGTCATTTGGAATTACTGCATTGATCTATATTTAGCATGAAATGGTGTGCAAAGTTTATTTTAAATTGATAAAAAGCAAGTTTTAAGATCGTAGACATGGAAGAATTCACTTTTTTTTTTTTTTAAGAGAGAAGAACAAGCCGGGGCTGAAGGGCAGAGGGAGAGAGAGAGAGAGAGACAGCAGACTCCATGCTCAGCACAGACTGATATGACGTTCAACCGACTGAGCCACCCAGGCACCCAAGGAGGCTTCACTTTTTGTAAAATATGCTAGTATATAAGCTCCATGAAAGGAAGGACTTTATTTTTAGCACTATTTTTTTCTACACCTAGTTCCTATAGCATGGCCTGCATACAATAAATACCTGCTGAATGTTGAAAGAATGGATAAAAGTGTGCACCCACACGTGAAAACACAAAACCAAAGATCCTGCCATAATACGTTAACAGAATTTATCGTAAAGTAATAGCATTTACATGGTTTTTAGTTTTCTTCATCCTTATTTATTTCCTAACTTAAAAAATTAACATAGATCATGTAGCCAAGATACTACTTTCACTTAATGTTTATTTAGAGGATTATATAAGTCTCAATACCTTTCAAGGCCAAGAGTTTAGAAAACCTCCAACATTGAGAATAACTATGATTCATCATTTTCTGCTCAGGATTCAAACAGGGTTGGTTGCACTCAGCAGGGCCATTGGCTTCTACTGGGTAGACTGGTAGTTTTGCAAGGGTCTGAGAAGGGGAGACTGAACAAATAAGAAGTGAAAACAAGGCAGAGTTTCTAAGCCAAAAGAATTTCATGGTGCTGCTGGATCCTAGAAGGCATGCACGGTGCAGGGAACTTGATGAGTATGGGGATTCTTGATGTACTTTTCGAGGCTGTGCTCGCAAACTGGGTAGCTGCCCCTCACAGACGATCCAGTTAGGACTCCCCAGGCGTGGGTGTGACGAGGCCACGACACAGTCAATTATGCATTTTCTCTTGAAAAATGATGCCTTCATGGAAAGAGCAAGAACAAAATGTGGACTTGCCAGTCTGCCTGAGCAGGAACAAGGCAGAAGCTTTGCATTTCCACCGGGGCCAGGAAAGAACAGTTGGAGCTGGACCAAAGTTATTGGCTGTTCCTTTAACAGAAGGTTAAAAAAATAAAGTCTAGAGAAACCTACCTTCAGCATGAGGCTATGGTGACACCTCTGTTTTTTTGTTTTGTTTTGGTTTACAACACAGAATTCTGCAAGATATTTAAGAAGACATTACTGGACTTCTATAACTTCCACAGCCTGAAGAGCTGTCACTTAAAATCATATGAACCCCAGGCTTTCTAGAGCTGTTTCTTCTATTTTTTTTTAATCTTGTTTTAACTATGTGCCTTTAGTGGAATTTGTTGTACACTGTATTTGTTCTTCTATTATTTCCTTTTATTCTTTTTCAAAAAATGCTTATTTATTTTTGAGAGAGAGAGAACACGAGCAGGAGAGGGGCAGAGAGGGAGACAGAGGATCTGAAGAAGCAGGTTCTGAGCTGTCAGCACAGAGCCCCATGAGGGGCTCAAACTCACGAGCCATGAGATCATGACCTGAGCCACCCAGGCACACCTCCAACTCCAATTTTTGGGTTTGTGGTCGTGGTTTAACCTCGTGGTTTAGTTTCCTCATATATAAAATGGGTATAATAGTAACGCCTACCTCTTAGGGTTGTTGTGAAAAACAAATAATGCAAAGGCTTGAAATAGAATCTGGCACAAAGTTAACACTCAATAAAGGCTTATAATAATGAAATTTTTGTGTTATTTTCATGTTCTCAAATATAAATAAAACACCCATCTCTTAAAACATCATTAAACATAAATCACTTTTTGCATCTCTGATCATTTCCAGGAATCCTTTCCTAGGATGGGAATTCCTGGTTAATGTCTATTTGTGTTTGATACCTTAGCAGAGTTATAAAAGATAAAAAAGCAGGGAATTCAGGCCTCAAGAGACAATAGTGAGAGGAATATATTCTATGAGAAAAATAAGTATTTTCAATTTTAGGTGGTCTTTTGGTCACTCTTCCAACATTATAGAGTAGAGCCACCCATTTCCTCTAAAGATGAAGTCTTCCTAAAGAAGTCTTCTCCTTTAATTGAAGTAATCCAGTCCATTCACAGGTCAAAATTAGCTAGTAACATATCTATTCTGGGGGCCACTCAGATGACCTACTAGAATCATATTTTCTTTTTCAGTTAAGGACTCTCATTTTCCTTTTTGAGGAGAAATGTGATTTAAACAAAAATCTAGGCTTTTACCTCCATACAATTTTTGAAAAACTCAAAGGAACACAAGGAGTAGGTAAGAGAGTCCTTTTTGGAAGGAGTCGTATTGCAGCCCCCAGGTATAATTTTAATTAAGTAGCTTAATTAACTATCTGATTAGGCAATTAAGTAGTTTCATCAACCAATTGTTAATTTCCTCAGGTACACTTTCATTCATCCTATGTTTTGATTGAAAATGTTAGTATGTCTTTAGCTGCCTGCTTTCCACCACATTGAAGAAAGGCCATAGCATTTGTCCTGAATTCTTAATTACTAATCCTAGAATGCTCTACCCATCATAGCAGACAAAGAGAAAATAATGAAAGGAAGAAAGCATCTTCTGGTTTTTCTATACTTGTAAAATCCTTTCACAAGACCCACTTCTCCTAAGTAAATCTTTGAATCTTTAAATATAAAAGTTATTTTGGACTAAATTACGTTAAGCTCATGAAAAAAAATATTTCATTGACCCCCAGCAGTTTTAAATGTGGATTCTGTGATTGATTTATATCTTGAAAATTTTAACGCTTCATGAAAGGACACCCAGGAACTTCCATCCGTGCTGCGTTTGCTGCCCTCCTGTGGCTGTCCTGGATCCTAACAACCTGAAAAGCCTTTTTTGTCCAGCTGCCTGTTCTCCCCCTTTGTCATCGGCTTTCTCTGCCAGTGAGCCTCCTCCTGACTCTCTTCTATGCAGCATCTGAAGGAATTCAGCCCTTCAATGACTCATCCAGATTCATGGCTCCATTTTGACCCAAGACTGTAATGTTATCCTCTGCTAGACTCTATCTCCTTTCCGGTACTGGTTCTCCCACGAGTGACTAAATGCTTGCTTCCTCTTTGATGGAGGGTGTACACTCAGCAATGGTGCATTCGGAGAAGTGATCATTTGTTTCAAAATGATATGTTCAGTCCTTGCTTATCATCTGGCGCTTCATCGGCCAGCTTATCAGGCTGGACACATTTTTTTTTAGCAAAGTTTGGCTCGTTCACTGAACATTTAATAGGCATTTCTGGGGCTACTTTTCTAGGGGGGGCTTTTCCCAAAATCCTTTTTCCTATGTTTTGACTTTCCCACCATCCAGTTAAATATGCCTTTTCCTGGTTCAGAGAAGCTCACGAAGATTTGTATCTCCAATCTAAGGAAGGTTTCTAATTCAGAGTCATTTGCCAAAATGAAATGCCTGGTGCACTTTATGGGAAATTAATCATTTAGCTTTTCCTGGCACTTCTTCAAGTTTTTGGAAATGATTTCCTCTCCTCCAATAGAAACAGCTTTTTAAAATTAAAATTTAAAAATATTTATGAGGCAAGACGCCAATTTCATTAAAAGCTAAAGCCAACATTAAAAATGGGCTAGTAAGTGGGGTGACACAGAGACAGACCTCAGGATAGGAAGAGTTACCTACTCATTGTCTCTTCACTAAACACCCTAGTACTAAAAATGCAAATGAACAATAGTAGGTACCGGATAGATGATACTATACTAATGAATTAGCAATTAAAATGGGTACTGAATTCTAGTATTCTCTACCTCTATGAGCAGGTCACTTAAACTAACAGTGCCTCAGTTCACTCACTTTTAAAAGGGAGAGGGTCGCTTGGGTTGCTCAGTTGGTTAAGTGTCCGACTTTGGCTCAGGTCATGATCTCACGTTCGTGGGTTCAAGCCCCGCATCGAGCTCTGTGCTGACAGCTAGCTCAGAGCCTGGAGCCTGCTTCAGGTTCTGTATCTCCCTCTCTCTCTGACCCTCCCCTGCTTGCGCTGTCTCTCTCTCTGTCAAAAATAAATAAAAAACATTAAAAACATTTATAAAAGGGAGATAATAATACATACTTTTCAGGACTGTTATAACAAATATGGGGTAATTTTGCAACCTATTAACTGAGCTACAAATATAAAATAGTATTTTTTTACGTCCCATCATTTTGGAGATAAAACTAAAAGGAAAGCTACATCAAATAGCCAACCAACAAAGATCCTCCTCAAATGGGTCCTTTATAAAAATTAAGCAACCAGGAGCATGTAATTCATACATTTTATTCTAAAGACAGTTTCCTGTATTTTCCTGTCATAAATGCAAGAACATCTGTAGTGTACACATCCAATGGTCTCTTACATTAAAGGAAAACTTCTAAGTACTAACAGTCATTAGGTTGAAATTCATAAAGCAATGAAATCGGGTTTTAGGGAGAAAATAGGGTAATGCCTAGTTCGACATTATCACAAGGTTCGCTTGCCAATCTGAGTCTAGTCGATTTTAAGGCAAAAGTCTGATTTGATCATCCTACTGGAGAAATGGTCATCTTACTAGAGAAAACATGATCTAAAATACAAGAGTATCATCTTGGAATTAATAAACTTCTCTACATGTTCTGGAAAACACACTCAGGAAAGGCTATCCCCACTTAGAAACTGCTTTCGCAATCTCTTTACTATTAGCTTCCATGTGGGGCCACCTTGTTTGTCAGACTTCATTCTGCTAACTTCTGCTCATGCACTTGGGTCTTACAAAGCCTAAACTGTCATTGTAAGAGTTAGATTCTATACAGGCTCAACTTAAACACTGCAGTTATTTTTGGCACAGTAGCTTATGCCAGATAATATTTTAAAAGAAGCAGAACCCCTTTTAAAACCAATCTCACATGGAATTCCAATCTATAAAAGAGTTCGAAGGAAGCTGCTCCAGTTGAAATAGGAGGTGAGGTGCATTTTGTGGTTCAAGCCCTATGTCGGGCTCGGTGCTGACAGCACAGAGCCTGGAGCTTGCTTCAGATTTTTTGTCTCCCTCTCTTTTTGCCCCTCCTCTGCTTGCACTCTGTCTCTCTCTTTCTCAAAAATAAATAAAGATTAAAAAGTTTTTTTAAATAAAATAAAATGCTTTCCCTCTATGAATTCCTTTAAAAAAAAAAAAAAGAAGAGTTGAGGAATTATCTAGATCTCTCTGAGATTCTCCTTCAACTCTCTCTCCAATCTTCCAACAGTGGCTCCCAAGCAAACTTCAAGGATCTTAGAGACTCTAGGAGACACAGGTTGGAAACATTGGTCTATGCTAATATGACAAGTGGTTTTCTAAATAAGAAATTAGGATAAACTCTAAAATAAAGGAAGGCATCATGAGAGAAACCAAATCAGTCTCTAGAAAGGAGAATGCCTGAGAAAGGGAACAAGGGAACTTTCTAGAATAATAGTAGCGCTCTGTACCTTGACAGGGTATAAATGTAAGCATTTCTCAAAATTGAACTGTACACTTAGGATCTCGCAATAGAGCAAGGCTACAGCCAGGCTGAAGCTAGTCATTCCCAGATAAATGTTGACTCGCATTCACTTAACTAAAAAGATGCTCTGTCACTCCAGTGGGTTTCATTTATAAAGGTCAAGTTCATGTTTATGGAGCACCACACATTTTGGGCCAGTTAGTACTATAATTCCAAATCAAGTAGCACAATCCAGTGCATCAGTTCAGTGCCTGAAATATGTACCATTATTTAATCTCTATTCTTTATTTATATTTGATCAAGATAAAGAAGGATGTTACAGCCCTTATTAAATTTATTAATGTGTTGCATCACACAATTATGGTGAGACCTAATGCTGGAGCCCCCTAGAAACCATTCCTAGAAAAATGATTCCGTAGAAGCAGCCTAGTTTCAGGTTAAAGGGAAGCGTTAATTCTCAAGTGGCATTAGGAGTCAGGAGCTTCATTCCAAAGCAGTGGTCCGTATCCATATACACATTTGTGAATCTGATTAGATAGAAACCTTTCCCCTCAGAAACGTGCATTCATATGTGCATGTGTGCACACATCCTAGATGTTGGATACATTTCAGAAACTTACATTCCCTGAAACCTATTCATGAATTCAAGGTAACGAATCCCTTCACTGAATATTTTCTCAGCATCAGAAAGTCTCATTTGAGAATACTCACTATAGTGTGGTAAAATAATAAAGAAGTTGTCCAGGGGACAATGATTTGATGCTCTGTTCCTGAGTGGGTTTATTGTTGTTGTTGTTGCTGAGAAATTTATTTTCTACAAATGGTCTCATGTGTATTAGAGGAATACCTAAGAAGTTTGAAGCATTGTTTGATTTTCAGACCCTGGCATAAATGACATACGACTTACCTTGAGGATTTTACATAATACACATCTATTGCATCAAATTTTAAGCTCATATGATTTTCCCAACAATTCTAGAAGGTTTCCTTCTCATTTGTGGATAGGGAACCTCAGATACAGAGATACCCAAGCTGAATTGGCCAGTCCATACAAGATTTAAAAAAAAAAAAAAAGGCTCTGAATCCTTGCTCTGGTACTGGCCTCTTTTCTTTTGGCTATGTTGCCAACCAAATGTTTTAAATAAAAAAAATAGTAACAACAATAATAGAATAGATACCATTTGTTGAGCAGTTTCAAGCATTAAGCTAAGAAATGCTCAAAAAATCCACTCAGAGCAATAAATTTGAAATCAGAATTTTAAATGTGGATTCACACTGAATGACAATCTTTAAAAAATAATGTGAACATATTCATCATCATCTGGTGATTGTCTTAACACTGAGTGTCACTACTTCATTTTAGTGTTTGAGCTCACACTTGTTCCCACAACTGTGCTCGTGCCGTGTGGAAGCTAAATAATTTCATGGCGTCCTGCACAGAAAGGATTCTGGCAGTCCAACTGGAGAAATGTAATGACAGACCTGTGTTCATGGAGCAGAGAGTAGTTTGAGAAATGTGCTCAAAAAAAAAACCCCTTGCTGTTGATTGAATAGTTTTGAAAATAATATTTAGCTTTTTTTTCCAGAATACCAATTTAGCAGTAAACATTATAATAAGGGTAAAGAAATTCTGTTCCCACTTCCAGAACTAACTGGATTCAATTCCTATTTAGTGTAGATTTCAATTCCCTAAAAATATTAACCTTAATGTGTATCTCTAGTAATTAATAAAATTGGCATGTAAGAAATTCTTGCTTACAGAATTTTGACAAATTACAACATTTGACTAACTTGAACTATCAAACAAATCCTTGGAGTTTTAAATTTCATTTTGTACAGCATGTTTATGCAAGTAAGCCTTTTCTGCATTGGAAACAAGTGAAGCCAGAATGTTGCAAGTTATAGAACTTGACACGAAGCCTCATCATTTTAAAATTAAATTCAACATCAGTGTCAGTGAACATTATCTGTCATGTTAAATGACTATAAACTTATATTGTGTTTTTATTTGCTTCGTGTGTTTGTTATGATTTTAATATTTATTGTTGAATAAGGCCTGGAAGTATAAATGACTTATTTCTAGTTTTAGGTTTTTATGCCTAAAGAATATTACAATTAAAATTTTAAAGCAATATTTGAGAGGTCTAAGACTATGTATTTCCCTTATAGGGGCTCTACATATTATTCAGGTCTTAGAAACACCAGTCCAGATTAGCACGGGTTAATTTATCAGTATTCTTGAGATACATTTTTGCCACTTAGTTATCCAATATCTCAAGTTTATCTACAAGGATACTGTGATAAAGTTTGTCAGGTATCTTGATGAAATAAATACATTTTTGGCACCCTTTTAAGCATTTTTGGTACAGTTCTGGCACTCAGGTGAACTTTTCATTTAGTGATGCTATAAAAAATAATAAATTTTGGAATAAAGCTCGGGGGATACCTTTATCTCTCTGGAGACTCGGGGAAACCATATTTGTTCCATGTGATTCACTGGGAAACCCATTCTTCACCGTAGAGAAGAGAGAAGACAAAATTGAACATAAGGAGCTTTGAGGTCTTCATGGTATTTTGAATAGAAAAGGGCCACAAGAATTAGAGACGATCCCAACATTGGTTAGAGTGTCCACTCTCTCTTCCTCTCCATCTCTTTTTCAGGTAGAAAGAGTAATGTTGCCATGTCAGAATGGCCAAAATTAACAACTCAGGAAGCAACAGATGCTGGCAAGGATGAGGAGAAAGAGGAGCCCTCTCACACTGTTGGTGGGAATGCTAACTGGTGCAGCCACTCTGGAAAACAGTACGGAGATGCTTCAAAAAGTTAAAAATAGAGTTACACTATGACCCAGCAATTTCACTATTAGGTATTTATCCAAAGGATACAAAAATCCTGAGTCAAAGAGGGCACATGTACCCCAATGTTTATAGCAGTGCTATCAGCAATAGTCAAATTATGGAGAGAGTCCAAATGTCCATCAACTGATGAATGGATAAAGAAGATGTGGTAATATATACAATGGAAGATTACTTGACAATCAAAAAGAATGAAATCTTGCCATTTGTAACAACATGGATGGAACTGAGTGTATTATGCTAAGTGAATATGTCAATCAGAGGAAGACAAATATCATATGATTTCATTCATATGTGGAGTGTAAGAAACAAAACAGATGAGGAGTGCACCTGGGTGGCTCAGGTGGTTAAACATCGACTTCAGCTCAGGTCATGATCTCATGTTCGGTTTGTGAATTTGAGCCCCGTGTCAGGCTCTGTGATGACAGCTCGGAGCCTGGAGCCTGCTTCGGATTCTGTGTCTCACTGTCTCTCTACCCCTCCCCTATTCATGCTCTATCTCTGTCTCTCAAAAATAAATAAACGTTTTAAAATTTTACAAAAAAAAAGAAACAAAACAGATGAACATAGAGGAAGGGAAGGAAAAATAAAATAAGGTAAAAACAGAGAGGGAGGCGGGGCGCCTGAGTGGCTCAGTCAGTTAGGCATCTGACTTCAGCTCAGGTCATGATCTCACTGTTTCTGATTTCGAGCCCCACATTGGGGTCTATGCTGACAGCTCAGAGCCTGGAGCCTGCTTCGGATTCTGTGTCTCCTTTTTTCTCTGCTCCTTGCCCACTCATACTCTGTCTCTCTCTCTCAAAAAATAAATGCTAATTTTTTTTTTTAAACCAGAGATGGAGGCAAACCATAACAGACTCTTTAAAAAAAACAAACTGAGGGTTGCTGGAAGGGTGTTGGGAGGGGATGGGCTAAATGAGTGATGGGCATGGAGGAGGCACCTGTTGGGATGAGCACTGGGTGTTACATGTAAGTGATGAATCACTAAATTCTACCCCTGAAACCAATACTACATTATAAGTTAACTAACTTGAATCTGGATTTAAAGAATAGAATAAAATAGAATAACCTGAAATCCTAATGGCCAGCTAAACTAATTGCTAACATTTTGTTGTGTATCCCTAATAGGTACATCTTAAACAACAAAAAAAGTACCTCTCACAGTCTTTTGTAACCATTATCTTAGGGTTGTGTAATATTGTGCAACAAGGAGTATCATATTTTATTTACCTCCTAGGGGTGCTCAGTATCTTACAATGTTTTTCCTTTTCTTCCTTTTGCTTCAACTCTCCTTCCTCTTCTTCCTCCTCCTTTTTTTTTCTACTTATCAAGAATTCTGTAATAAGAATCCTTGTAAATAAATATTTGTGCTCATCTATGATTATTTCCTGAGAGTCTATTTCTAGGAATAAATAATTATGGCCCTAAAAAAACCCAAAAAGTGTGGTGTTGCCTCTGCTGTCGACCAATGTCTGCCTGTATCTTAATCACCAGCTACAAGCAGCTGCGGTGTTCTGCCTCATTCTGGAAAGGGGTCACATCTACCCATTCTAGGACCGGAGCCGGGGATTCTGTGACAGGTTCAGACTCTGGTCTCTGCCAGTCCACAGACCACATGATATGCCACATGGACATGAAACTTCACCTCTGATTTCTGGTCTCCTTTGAGGCTGAGTCCCCAGGGAAACTACCACGCGTGGTGGCACAGTGTAACTGACCCACTGACTTTAATTCTTCCCAGCTTCTATCCTAGCCTGTGCTACACTGTGGCTACGCTAAGCCTCAGAACTAACAGAATTCCCGTATTTGATCTCTCCTGGCCATAAGACCTGTAAGGGCAAGAAACTTGTTTCTTTTGTGCATCTTATTATTTTGAGCATCGAGCTTGGTACCCAGCATATAGTTGGCTTTCGATAAATACTTATTAAATGAATGAGTAAATGAATGCAAGTCTTGAAACATGTCCTAACTTACCAATTAAACAGAGACCTGAAGCATTTGTTTCCCACTTCAGAAACATAAGTGATTTTTTTTTAATGCCCAGGTTATTTCATTTGTGTGGTCTCTGAACCCAGCAGCTCTTTGCTTGTGGTCATTCTAACTTCTAAAGGACTAAAACAAAGGCTTTCCTCACACCTTTCTCAATCATGGAGGCGGAGGAAATGCAATATTCCCAGGGCCTGGAAGTCGGTACGTACCCCTTGTGTTCCAGGAGGTGAAAGGGAGGGAGCTCCAGCTGTCCAAATAGTGGAGGCAGAGACCTCTCCTTTACCTCAAGACTGGAGGAAATTTTACTTTATTCTGCTCAGAAGTCCAGAAGTCCAATGTGAACACAAAATAGGATTTAAAAATCTGTTCCCAGGAAAACTTCCGCGGTTACAGTAACCATACCACTTGCTCTCACTCTCTGCTTCCATAGAAATACCTCCCCCAACCCCTTGCCTGTGTCACACTTGAGCAAAATGTATCCATCTATTTAAGTAATCTTACTTTTGCCTCTGCTTGAAAATGCATCAGTAATGTTGCTCACTTTAATTCTCATTTCAAATAAATTTTCCAGAATGAAAGGCCATGATTATGATCTAACTCTCAAATCTCTACTGGAAATTCAGATTACTCTCCAGGAATCCAGGACCTTTTCACAACAACAAAAAAATCTAATTTCTTGCTACAAAAGGTCACACTGTTGGGGCACTTGGGTGGCTCAGTTAGTTAAGCATCTGACTTTGGCTCAGGTCATGATCTTGCGCTTTGGGAGTACAAGCCCTTCATGGGGCTCTGTGCTGAGCCTGCTTCAGATTCTGTGTCTCCCTCTCTCTCTGTCCCTCCTCCGCTAACACTCTGTCTTTCTCTTAAAAATAAATAACCCTTTAAAAAAATTTTAGGAAGGCCACACAGTCATTAAAAAATGACATATTTGAGGAGACGTAGCCTAACTAGAAATAGAATGATTAATAACATCTAGTCAACATCTCATCTTAAAATAAAAATCATGTCAAATTTTCAGTATCCTATTATCTGCCAGGATGGTAGAGAGTATTTTCAAAAAAGCCCACAGCCATTTCCTGGTCCTGCATGCCACTCTTCATCAAGCAATAGAGTCTGCTTTCCTTCCTCGTGAACTTGAGGTGACCATTTTGAACGTCTGTGAACCATTGTAAACAAGTAGAATATAGTGGAGGTAACACTGCAAACTTCCAAAGCAAGATCATAGGAGTTCTATTTGACTCTCCATCTTGGGACGTTAACTCTTGGAACCCAAGGAGGACATTGTGAGGACGCTCACGTTACCAGAGGAGGTCACGTGTAGCTTGACTGCCCCCCATCAGGCTCAACGGACAGACGCATCACCACCAGAGCTACAAAGTGAGCGAGCCTTGAGCCTTCAGGTGATTCCAGGCCTTGTTTTCAAGCTGCCCCACTTGAAACCTGGATGAAGCAGGAACAAGCTATTTCCACTGTGCCCTGCCTAAACAGCAGCTCTCTGAGCAGCATAATTATGTGGTTACTTCTGGCCATGACGCCTTGGGTTGTTTGTCACACAACAACAGACAACGAGACTAATCAAATGCTATATAATCTCAATCCTGTGTTCCTTTAATCCTCATAACAACTGAAAGGTAGGTATGATTAACTCCATATTGCCAGTGAGTAAACAGGCATTGTGCTAAGCTCTGGAAATACATTAGGGAAGATGGCCGACAGGTTTCCTGCTTCACAAGCTTACAGGGCACAGTGAGTGTGTTCCCTCCTTAGAAGCCTAAGCCTTTGGGGGCGCTGCTGAGCCTTCACTATAGATACAAGAACAGAAATCATACGTTTCCCTAAACACTGTCTTAATCATAATATTCTCCAGCAGGAATAAATTAAGTCATGTGTTTCTCTTGGCTTCAGATGCAGTGTGTGTGTGTGTGGGGGGGTGTCCTTGCATTAGAATTTTACGAACTGAGTCTTAATAATGGTTGGCTTTCTGTTTTTCATTTGAACCTTTTAAATATGTTTTAAACTTTCTTATTATTCAGTAAGAATAAATATATAAATAAAATATATTTATAAAACGTAAAATATAAAACCTAAATATGTGTTTATTGAAGGAAAATTAGAAAATGCAATTAATAAAAAACTAAAATCATGCAAAAGTCACAATATGGACATAGGCTCCCAGGCATTTGTTTTGCCTACATATGTATATTTCTGTCAAATTGTGGAATATTGCTGAGGGCACACAAAACTTGTAATTTCTTGCATTTTAACCCCATTCACATTGGTACTAGAAATGAAATGATGGATGCTTAAAATCAGTGCAAAAAGTCAATGCAAGTAAGAACTTGGCTTTGAAAAGTGTGATGAGTCTAAAGAAGACTCCTTCAATTAATTTTTATTTCCATTCGCTTCAGGAAAGTAAGATAGTTCAACTAAAATAGAATATCCCTCATGTTATAGGACTCCTCAACCTCTTAGCTTATGTGTGTTCCTGTATATTTACAATTATCTCAGATCTCAAGGTCATTAACACATCAGCTGTGACTTTGAAGTCTCAGCTATAGAAGTTGTACTTCACCCATTAGCAACATCCCACATTCTCAAATGGCAACCTCTGGATTCTGGTTTTAGCTGATTGTGGCAATCTGGGTTTCATTACTTAAGAGAGATAAGATGACAGATTCGGCTGGTTTCCACTATCTCAGAATAGCAGCCTTAAGTATTTGGAAAATGTGAACACAAATATATTTAGGGATTTGAAGCGTATATGCTATTTGCTGTCGGAAAGAGAAAAAGCAGAAGATTATCAACCACACAGTTTCGATATTGGGCTTTATCTTCCTGAAACAAGCAGACTATGGTTGAAAGAGTCTGCTACCACTTACTGTGAGACTGTGGACGTACTCCTATCTCCAGCATCTCTCATTTGCTTTCAGCTTCATGTTTCGTGAATAGCAGTATGTTTTTAGCAAATACTATCCAGATCTGCCAGTGATTTCAGCTGTACATGGCCATGTAGAAATAGAAAGCAGGAAAAGCAATGAAGAAAAGAGCTTTCAATGAGGGAATGTTCAGTAAAGTTTCATAGGTTAGAGCTCAACTGTGAATTTCAACCTATTGCACCCGCTCTTTTATCTCTTATAGTATTTACACGTTCATGAAGAAATGATTCTGGAAGAGAAATCATTTTAGATTATCTTTTTATTTTATCACATGGAGGGGTATTTTTATTACATTTATTTTTTTAAAGATTTAGGATTTAAAAAACAATTTTATAGTTTATTTATTTTTGAGAAAGAGAGAGACAGAGCATGAGTGGGGGAGGGACAGAGAGAGAGGGAGACACAGAATCCGAAACAGGCTCCTGGCTCTGAGCTGTCATCACAGAACCTGATGCAGGGCTCAAACTCATGAACTGTGAGATCATGACCTGAGCCAAAGTTGGATGCTTAACTGAATGAGCCATCCAGGTGTTCCATTTACTTTTATTTTTTTTTAATGTTTATTTATTTATTTAGAGACAAAGAGAGAGAAAGTGCAAGCAGGGGAGGCACGGAGAGAAAGAGGGAGACAGAATACCAAGCACGCTCCATGTTGTCAGCACAGAGCTTGACATGGGGCTCAAACTCACCAACCATAGATCATGACCTGAGCCAAAATCAAGAGTCAGACACTTTGGGGCGCCTGAGTGGCTCAGTCAGTTAAGCTTCTGACTTTGAGTCTGGTCATGATCTCACAGTTTGTGAGTTGGAGCCCTGTATCAGGCTCTGTGCTGACAGTTCAGGGTCTGGAGCCTGCTTCGGGAGCCTGCTCCCTCTCTCTGCTGCTACCCTGCTTGTGCTCGCTCGCTCCCTCTCTCTCTCTCTCTCTCTCTCTCTCTCTCTCTCTCTCTCTCTCAAAAATAAATAAACATTAAAAAATAAAAAAAGAGTCAGACACTCAACTGATTAAGCCACCCAGGCGTCCCTGAGGGGTATTGTTAATATCCAGCATCCCACATCTTTCGATCTTTACTTCTAAAAAGAATTCTATTTTCAACTACTAAACATGGCCCTACACTTAAGAGACTGTGTTCTTCAGCAGTGAATGGAAGCCAGGCACATCAGGTCTTAGCTATAGCAAAGATCAGTCCTCAGGAAGCCGACATTCTTGCCATCCCTTATATGATAGTCCGCATTTAAATTAGACCACCCAAATGGAATAGACATGTGACCAGCAGTCATAAGTGTAGTTGAAAACATAAAGCCAAAACTGAATGACCCAAGAGATATTTCCCGTTTATACTATCTGCTTCCTCATGGTGTTACATGTGTGTAAATAAAAGTATCGAAGAAAGGAACAGAAGGCCAGGTTGAACAGCTGGGAAATGTATGACAAATCTATAGTCAACTCACCTTCTGATTTCATTCCAGTTTTTCGCACTGAACGGTTCCAGTTCTATAGCAATTCATATGCTTATGGGAGAGTCATTATCTTGCTCTGCGACACTAACTCATTTTGGGGTGAAATAGGCAGTGAGATTGCAGGAGGTTACAACACTTGAACGAAAGAAAGCCAGTTCAATATTATTTTTATCTGACTGGGCATTTTAATGTCACTGGAACAAAAGAGTTCTCTTCTTTCCTTTTCTTAACTGTGACCATCAAGGAAGACTCAGAAATGCCATTATAATTATGGCTTACGTTTCATAATTTCTTGATTCCCTGGAGTATATAGAAAATGAAAAGATAATGTTTTACCTTGAAACGCTGAAATGGAAAAACCTCCTGTTCCTGAGATCTCTCTGGAATGTAGTGATTTGTGTGATTGCAATCACAGAACCAGCTAAAGCAGCACACGAATTCTCCAATGTCTTCCTTCTGTCAAAAAGAACATTTCATTGAAACTACCTTTATAGCCTAGACCGGCTGTCTGCTTTCCAAAAAAGAGTTCTAAACAGCTATTAAACAACCAGTCACTCTGCCTAAATGTGGAGCAATTAGAACCATTTTCAAAGTTTTGAAAGATTGTTCTAACCCCACCCCGTCCTTTGCCAAGACTTAGATGGAATCGAGAAAATAAGCAGGCTGGAGATGAAGAAGGCTGACGACGTGAGTGAGTCAGCACGGTGTTTGAAAGGGAAGTGCGTCCGCACTTTGGGAGCAATTTTTGAATTTTTAATTATTATGATTAACTCTGGAAAATGGCATGTCATAATCACAGGACAGCTCCTCCATTAAAAACACAAAAAGCCCCATCACATCAACCTTAACCCACATTATTACCCATCTATGCAAGGCCATCCTTTTCAAATTATTTTTCTGTACTTTCGTTCTCTACAGTATGGGCATCTTCTCCAACGCGCTTGACACGCACTCATATGTATGAATAGATACTTATAAATATGCTTTTTGTGTGTGCTAACTTACATAATGGTATTGTGGTATAGATATTGTGTTTCTTTTGGGGGGGAACAACATTTTGCCTTTAAGATCTACCTCTGTTGCTCTATGTGCATCAGAGGCTCTGTTTCTGATCCTGAATAGTAGTCCGTGGTGTGCAGGCGCTACTTTCTCTATTATTCCCCAGTGACCTCAATCTCCACCACAATATGCCACATGGATGAATATGTTTGCACAGTTTTTCATGGCTCTGTAAGAGAATTTTTTTCTTTTTTTTTAACTATTTCAATTAAAAAACTTTTTTAAAAATGTTTATTCATTTTTGAGAGACAGAGAGACACAGAGCATGAGTGGAGGAGGGCAGAGAGAGGGAGACACAGAATCTGAAGCAGGCTCCCGGCTCTGAGCTGTCAGCACGTAGACTGACACAGGGTTTGAACTCCTGAACCGTGAGATCATGACCTGAGCCAAAGTTGGACACTTAACCATTGGAGTCACCCAGGCGCCCCAACAATTGCTATTTTTTTAAAGTATATTTATATATTTTGAGAGAAAGCATGAAAGTAGTGGAGAAGCAGCAAGAGAGAGAGAGAGAGAGAGAGAGAGAGAGAGAGAGAGAGAGAGAGAGAGAGAGAGAATCCCAAGCAGGCTCTGCACTGTCAGCACAGAGTCCGACACGGGGCTCAAACTCACAAACTGCAAGATCATGACCTGAGCTGAAGTCAGACACTTAACTGACTGGGCCACCCAGGCACCCTGAGAGTTTTTCTGAAGTATGGCTCCAGGAGTAGGATGTCATGGTCATATATACAAAGCTAATTTGACTGAGTGGCCTAGACCTACTCTTGCTCTCTAGGACAGCCAGGTCAGTTTGCTCTTCCACTAACACTACATGGTTTAGGTCTTCAATTTCTCATTAATATCTGATATCCTAATAATTTCTGATAATTTAATGGGAATAAGGTAGTATCTTGCCATTTTAACAATGTTGAGATTTTGCGGGGAGGTCGAGTTCATCTGGCTCAGATGAGGACAGTTACAGTAAGGATGAGCTTGCTGTTGCTTCAAAGTCTGAGAGTGGGGAAGAGAGTCTATGTGGATACTGAGCTGAAGGAGGTGTTCTAGAAAGATGTGGATACTGTTCCATCAGCCCTCTCAATGATTCTGTAAACTGCACATACCATTTAATAAACCCCTTTCTGCTTAAAACAGTTAGAAGGCATTTTCTTGCTGGCAACTGAGAAGGCTGGTTGATAGAGTAATTGGTACCAAAAGTGGTTGCAAACCCTCAAGGAATAAAATGGGGATCTAAGATAGGTTATTCAGATAGGATATTTAAGTTTGAAAGCAGGGAGGATCTGGCTCCCATTATAATACAGGTCACTACAGGATTTTATCTGTGGACTTTTATTTTTCCATATACATTTTGGAATAGATTTGATGACAGTCTCAAAAGCACTATTGGATTTTTAGTAAAATCATATGGAATTTATAGAACAATTTTGGGATAATTGACATTATTACAATATTTTGTCCATCAGTGAACATGGTATGGTTGTCTATTTGGGCTTTCTTTTATGACCTATAATAATATTTTTTAAAAGTTCTCCATAAAAGCTTTGTGGGTTTTTGTTAGATTGTTTCCATTTCTGGGTGATGTCTATTTCTCCTCTAGTTCAATAACAATCCTTTTTGATATACAGGAAATTATGAGCCCCATTTCATTAACCATTATAACTACATTATATGACAGTTATGAAATAGAAAGGGAATGACAAAGAAAAAAATGAAAAAACTTAATATGTATGAATATCTACTTTACGTGTTTTTAATGCTCTTGTGGATGATGCCTGGATTTCTAATGCATTTTCTAGTTGGTTATTGCCCAAATAAATAGTATGGGTTAAGGATACTAGCTACACTCTCTTACTCAATCAGCTTCCCAGTTGGTTCAGCTTTTTAAAATATAGATTGATCTTTTCATTTTCAAATTATTTTCCTGTCTTCCTTTTAATCTTTAAACTCATTTATTTCATTGCCCCATTTCACTGACTAATGCTATGTTGAACAGGGTCCATAATAGAGAAAGTCTAGTCCTGTCTCAAGTCTTAAAGGGAACGCATAATTACAGAAAGGTGAGCAACTGTGCAATATGGCCTCCCTATTTGCCACCACCTTTTCTAAGAACTGTCTCCCTCAGTTGTAATTCGCTGTCTTTGGATTATGCAGTGGAAGAGATGGAAAGAAGGTGGGGAAGCCCAGGCTCTGCTCAATCGTTTGTACTCATTTTATTCCTCCCCATCTCTCCTGGGCTCAAAGACCACCTGTGTGTTAATCTCTTGTGTGGGATTTTCTTTTGCTGCCTCAAATTTAGACAGAGAAGGCAAGAGCCAATCAAGGCTCTCTTCCTATACCCATACTATATCTTCCATCTGTGGCTACTTACCCCTTCCCTTCCGAGGCTCTTACTTCAGGCCAGGTAGAACCCAGAACACAGCCAACTTCTGTCTCTCCAGGGGCTTTTCAGTTTTTCCAGTATTTTCTTAGATCCATCATTTTCCCTTCTGTGGCATTGTCAGGATTGGGTTTAGAGTAGGGATCCAGAAATTCCTTCAAGTAACATCTTAAATTTTTACTATCCTGGAATGTTGTCTAAAAATGAAAAGAAAGGAGATGAAACTTGGTTGATGATGTAATAAGGAGGTAGTCACACCTGCATGTCTCTTGCATTATCTATGAAATGCTATGAAAGTTGGACTCAGGCACCTGGGTAGATTAGTCAGTTAAGTGTCTGACTCTTAATTTCAGCTCAGGTCATGATCTCACGGTTCGTGGGTTCAAGCCCTGCATCGGGCTCCACACTGACAGCACAGAGCCTGTTTAGGATTCTCTCTCTCTTTGTTCCTCCTCTGCTCACATGCTCCCTTTCTCTCTCTCTCTCTCAAAATAAATAAATTAATTAAAAAAAAAAAAGAAAGTTGGCCCAAGACTAGAAAGGAGACTAGAACTGGCCTAGACCTCTGCATACCTTGAACTAAAAATTGATTTCCCCCAAATCTTGAAGGTTTTCATAAAATCTAGTGTCACAGTCCTGAAAGGCACTCTTTGATCCTTTGCACAGACTGAGAATAACCAAAAAAGTGGATGCAGCTGAAGAAGAAGATGTACTAAGCTTCTATTTCCACACGTCTAAATCTAATTTTCAGTCTATGGGGCTAGATGTTATGAAATGGGGTAAGAGAAAAAAGGAAGGTGATAATGGGCAGATCATGCACAGAAAACCATGAGATCTTTGCCCTTGAACACCAAAACCTGAGAGAGAGATATCTCCCAGGGCAAAAGAAACAAACAGATAAGATGGCATTTATGATAAACCTGAGCTCAGCTTTGGACTGTCCATCTTGGGCTTCCTCCTTCTTCCTCACAAAATTCTCTAGTAGGAAATTAGCACTCCTCCAAGATGAGCAGTGAGCAGAAAAGTACTGACACTAGACCTACGCAGAGATATTAGATCTCAG
Source organism: Suricata suricatta (assembly GCF_006229205.1). NCBI lineage: Eukaryota > Metazoa > Chordata > Mammalia > Carnivora > Herpestidae > Suricata > Suricata suricatta. The sequence goes on from NC_043708.1 coordinate 39,633,421, forward strand.
TGGAAAGGAGGAAAGGGAACATTAACAAAAGACAAATCAAAAACATATCACAAAGATTTTTTTTAATGTTTATTTTGAGAGAGAGAGAGAAAGAGAAAGAGAGAGGGTGCCTCTCTCTACCCATTAATTAATTCCTCATAATTGTCTGTTCCGCCCCGGCAGCCGGCAGATCATCGCGGGTCCCTGAGGAGGGAGTGAGAATAGCGGGGCAGGGAGCACAGAGAGTGGAGGCAAGACAAGCGTTTCTGTTCAAGCCTCAGTCTACTGAGAAAATACCCACACTTATATAAGGTTTAGGACGGGAAGCTGACAGGGTTGGTTGCTAGGAAACAGGGTCATGTGATTAAGGCTAGGGTAAAAGGAGGAACCAAACTAAAGCTTTTAGCACAGTGCCTGAGGGGGCCGACACTACCCTGCCTGTAGGCTGACCTTTGTTCTTCTGGCTTCTCCTGACAGGGAGTGGCACTTCCCTGCCTATCTTTGTTTCCTACCTGTGAGCTGCGGATGGGCTGAATCTTCGCAGCTTACCACACATAATTTCCTCTTCCCCTCAACTCTTTTTGTCTCAATGAATTTGACTATTTCAGGTCCCTCATATAAGTAGAAGCATTTAGCATTCTGAAAACTCAAATAAATCACATTTTAGGGGTACCTGGAGGCCTGAGTTGGTTGAATGTGCGATTTTTGATTTTGGCTCAGGTCATGATCTTGGGGTTGTGGGATCAAGCCCTGGCATCAGGCTCTATTCTGAGTGTGGAGCTTGCTTAAGATTCTCTCTCTCTTTCTCTCGCTCTCTGTCTCTGCCCCTCTCCATTGCTTGTGATCTCTCTAAAATTTTTTAAAATAAAATAAAATTTAATTTAATTTAAAAATCATATTTTGTCTATTAACATCTACTTTGCACATTCACCATTCTTGTTGTTCTCCAAACTGATTTAGAAAGACGTTTACATCATAATTGTAACCATATTACAGGGGTTTTTTTCTTGGTACCAATAAGCAAGTCTCCCTGAGCTTTAAATGTACAAATACTAGAGAAAATGTATTCCGGATGAAGAAATAAAACTGAAGGAGAAAACTAAGAGAGTTCTACACTGAGGAAAGAATCACAGAAAAGACCCAGCTAACAGAATTCAGTGTCTCAGTCAGTGGATTATGGAGGTTTTAATTTGGTCAGTAAGTGTACAGGCTGCTTTGAAACCACAGGACTGGACATATCCGTCCTGGACTGGAATAGAAGGCAAGGTATCTGGCTTTGGTTCATCATATGAGCTCATTCATAATTCAGAAAAGGAAAACATAGGCGTTTGTTCTGATTCTTTTTAGGAAATTTTCAAATGCTGCAACTGTTAAGAAATAAGAAGATGATGGGGCTCTGGGGTGGCTCAGTCAGTTAAGTGTCCAACTCTCGATTTTGGCTCAGGTCATGATCTCAGTTCAGGTCATGATCTCACAGTTTGAAAGACTGAGCCCCAAGTCTGGTTCTGCACTGACAGCAAACAGCCTGCTTGTGATTCTCTCCCTCCCTCTCTCTCTCTCTCTCTCTGGCCCCCGCCACTACTGTGTAAGTGTGCGCATGTTCTCTCTCTCTCAAAATAAACATTTTTTCAAAAAAGAAATAGTACGGTGATATTTCTGACTTTTAAAATTGATTCACTGGTTTTTCATAATAGATAAAGAGTTTACATTTAAATTTTTTAATGTTTATTTTTGAGAGGGAGAGACAGAGCATGAGTGGGGGATAGGCAGAGAGAAAGGGAAACAGAGTCCAAAGCAGGCTCTAGGACCTGAGCTGTCAGCACAGAGCCTGACAAGGGGCTCAAACTCACAAACCACGAGATCATTACCTGAGCCAAAGTCGGAGGCTTAACCACCAGAGCCATTCAGGCACACCAAGACTTCACATTTAAATAGTATTCCAACATGGCCTTTTATAACTGAGCTTTGTTTAGGTAAAATTCTGAGAGGCATCATCATCTAATCATCAATCAGTTTATAATTCTCCGTGATGTTTCAGACATGGTGCTGGGCACTGGGGTAAAAACATACTACACTCAAATGCTTTATGAGAAAATAGTTGATAAGTGGGCAGGTGTAGGTAAGTAGTTAGTAGATAGAGATAAAGGTAAAGAAAAGAGAGATATGGAGAGGAGAAACAGAAAGAATAAAAACAACAGTGTGGCAAACTAAGGAATATGGGTAAATGGTAAATAAAAGTTCTTTGTACTCTTATTACAACTTTAAGTTCAAAATTACTTTTTAAAGGTGCTACAAAAAGTAAGAAAATAGAACATATAAGTGATTATAATTAGTTCACTTAAAAAGTCATGTTATAAAAGGGTCCTTCCTCCAAAGTCATTTTTTTAAAGGAATGATTCCTCACCACACTAATAGATATTTAGAGGAAAATGGAGCTCCACAGTTTTAGGTTTGCAAAATATATACTATGCACCTCCCCTAGACAGTCTAGTGTACATTTTAGCATACTCAAAGATCAGAAAAGTCTCCTAGAAAATAAAGCCAACTACTATATTGTTTAATACAGAATGTCCCAAAGCTTTGACCATTGTCTACCCCTCTCTTTTTTTAGTAACATCTACTAAAATAGAGATTTCAGAAATCCCATTGTAAGATAAGGAACATTATCTCCATGTTTGCAAACTCAGTTAGAAGAAGGAATCTACTTGTAATGCATTACACATTCTGAGTTTACCCAGATACAATTCCAGTTGGTTCTCAGATACCATTGTGTGAAGGTATAGACGTGTGGCCACTCCTTTAATTAGAAACTCTTATTCTTAACGTGGTATTTATTGAATTTCATGCTGAGGTAAATGGCTTTTGTTTATGCAATTTCCCAGGACTAATTGTGAGTTTTTAGAACAGTCTTTCACTAAGCTTTAATGATTACAATGAAATGAAAACTAAGATAAAACAAATTATCAATTCAGCCACCTATTGTGAATCCGTTGATCTTGAACTACCTGATGTAAATATGTAAGATGGTTGGCCTTTTCCCAAGATTGTTAGAGGCACGATTATCCAGATAATTTCTGCTTGTTCCCTTGAATCTTTCCTCAAAATTCCCCAAGAGTTGAAGGTGACTTTAGAAATATAATGTCAGGTTTTTCTCTATAACATCAGGTTTTTCTCTCCATCAATAAGGAAATCCTGTTACATGAATTCTCACTGTATGCTTCATTGGTAGAAAAGGTTACAAGTGAATACTTTGAGAAATGTTAAGAAGTAGTTGAGAACAATTTTTCTTTCATAAAAAAATCCCAATAAAAATCTTGAATAAGATGTCTTATTTCTTAAGTGATAAAAACACGTCCTGGAAGTGAATTCAGAGAATGCTAATTTTTAAAATTCACAAACTAAATGTGAATTCAGATGTTACTGATTAATTCTAGTATTCTATTCCCTTCTATATATATGTTTAGGGGAAATGCCCAATACCTGATCAAAAAATGAAAATGCAAATCCAGTTTTATAAGGCATATAATAAATTGTCTCCACAATAATGTATATTGCTAGTAACAATGTAATATTATTAATATCATTGCTCATAATAATAATGTAATTGCTAGTAATTATAAAAATATTTCCTAATTAAAGTAGGTTTTCTTCACAATTATACATGCAAAGTCATAGAACAAAACACAGGCATTCTTTTTGTTGTTGTTATTGTTTTTAAGTTAACTTATTTATTTTCAAAGAGAGTGAGCCTGCACATGGGAGGGGCAGAAAGAGAGGGAGAGAGCATCCAAACCAGGGTCCACAATGCCAGCACAGAGCCTGACATGAGGCTCAAACCCACAAACTGTGAGATCATGACCTGAGCTGAAACCAAGAGTTGGATGCTTAACGGACTGAGCCACCCAGGTGCCGCCAGAACACAGTGATTCTTAAAGAGCAGGTAAGAAGTAGTTAAGAACAATTTTTCTTTCATAAAAAAAAATCCAATGAAAATCTTGAATATGATTTCTTATTCCTTAAGCAACAAAAACACATACTGGAAGTGAATTCATAGAATGCTAATTTTTATTTTATTTTTTAACATTTTATTTATTTTTGAAATACAGAGAGAGATAGATGATGAGCAGGGGAGGGGCAGAGAGAAAGGGATGCACAGAATCAGAAGCAGACTCCAGGTTCTGAGCTGTCAGCACAGAGCCTGATGCAGGGCTCAAACCCACGAACTGTGAGATCATGACCTGAGTTGAAGCCAGAAGCTTAAGCAACTGAGCCACCCAGGTGCCCTGAGAGCGCTAATTAAAAAAAATTTTTTTTAATGTTTTTCATTTATTTTTGAGAGACAGAGAGAGACAGTGCAAACAGTGGAGAGTCAGAGAGAGATGGAGACACAGAATCTGAAGCAGACTCCAGGCTCTGAGCCAGTTAGCACAGAGTCTGACGCGGGGCTCGAACCCACCAACCGTGAGATCATGACCTGAGCCGAAGCCGGCTGCTTAACCGACTGAGCCACCCAGGCGCCCCGAGAATGCTAATTTTTAAAATTCACAAACTAAATGTGCATTCAGATGTTATTGATTAATCTATCTAATCCATTATTAGATGTCTTCTAATATTGTACCAATTCTTATTTAATTAATTGACTACATTGCTATAAAAGGTATTATTAAGTAGATAAAGGGAAGAAAGGTATAATGCCAAACAGACAAAGCTTCAAAACATCCAACTGTCATTTTTCAATGATATTTGTAATTTGGACTTTTTTTTGAGAGAGAGAGAGAAAAGAGAGTGTGCGTAAGGTGGGGAGGGAATGAGGGCGAGGCAGACAGAAAACCTTAAACCGGCTCCACACCCAGAGCAAAGTCTGACACAGGGCTCCATCCGAAATCAAGAGTCGGTCGCTCAACCAACTCAGCCACCCAGACACCCCCTTTATTTTTTTTAATCTGAGAGAGAGGGAGAGAGAGAGAGAGAGCTCAAACAGGGAAGAGGGGAAGAGGGAGAGAGAGAATCTCAAGGGGGCTCCACACCCAGCAGAGAGGCTCCTGTGGGGCTTGATCCTAGGACCCTGGGATGATGACCTGAGCCAAAATCAGGTGCTCAACCGCTGAGCCACCCAGCACCCCTCACATATTTCTTAACAGTTCTCTACAATTATGCTCAACACACCGTATAAATGGTCATTTAAGCATGTTAATTTTCTTGATTTCTTTGCTTAACTTTGTGCCTTGGATTACGTGAAATAAGAAGAAATAAGAAAAGAAAGATTAAGTGAAGAGAGACAAAGAAGAAACCTACATTCCCTGAGACAGTTTTGCATTAATATAAAATGCCATAAATTTTGTTTCTGAGGGGGAATTGTTGTGTGTAAAATGCTAATTCCTTATTTTTCTTGGTTAGACCAAAGGCAGAGAAAATGGTGGGCTTTAATTATTTGCAAATAAACTACAAGTTAGAGTTTAGTTAATTCATTGAAACACTTCATAACCACCTATCACTCATTCATTTAATTCAGAGCCTTGTAAAGCAGAGCCCATGGGCCAGCCACCAGGTTCTATAAAACTGTACTGGAACAAATCCATGCCCATTCATTATAGTTTCTATGGCTGTAAGAAAGCAGAGTGAGCAGTTACAACGGAGACTTTCTGGTCTACAAAGCCTAAAATATTTACTCTCGTGCCCTTAACAGAAAAAGTTTCCCGGCTCCTGACTTAAGCAGGCCTTTAGTCACTTGTTTTCATTTAGTGTCTTGCAGAGTGGAAGTGGTACCAGCCTCAGTTCTAGGACTACAGCCGTGAACACACAGCCCTAGTCTCTGCCCCTGTGGATTTCACATTCTAGTGGAAGAGACAGTGAAACGACAGTGTGATCAGGTCTAAAATAGGGAAGGTTGTAGCAGGTGATGGGAACACAGATCAAAGGCACCAAGCTGGAATTCAGTGGGGCGCACGTAGTAAGGGTCATCCGGGAAGGAAAGATACGTAAACGGAAACCTGAAGAATGAATAACAGTCAGGAAAGTGAAACCCGGGGCCAGGAGGAGTGAGGCAGGGAAGGAACGAGTCTGAGGCAGGTGTGAGTACTGCAAGGTGAAGGGCATACGTTGAGTCCCATGGAGAGAAGAAAGTGTGGCATGGGCGACATCTAGTCCGGTCAGAACAAAGACTTACTGGGAGAAGTGGTAAAAAGAAAGCTAGAAAAGCAATTAGAACCCAGATTATGAGTCTTATAAGGAACTTATTCCAAGGAATATGGAATGCCATGGAAGGACTTAAATTACAAGAGAGATACAATCGTATTTATGTGTTAGCATGATCACACACCCGTCAGTATAGAGTTGGAGGGAGAAAGGCTAGAGTCAGAAATAAGAACTAAAAAGCTATTGTAGATATTTGGGCTCTTTCCATAATTTGACTAATGTTGATAATGCTGCAATAAACACCAAGCTGCATGTGACCCTTCAAATTTGTAAAATTACTGATTTGTAAAAACACTGATTCTAGGGGATACATGCACCTCAATGTTTATAGCAGTGCTATCTGCAATAGTCAGATTATGGAGAGAGCCCAAATGTCCACCGACTGATGAGTGGATAATGAAGATGTGGTATATATATACACACACAATAGATTATTACTCAGCCATAAAAAAGAATGAAATATTGTTATTTGCAACAACATGGATGGAGCTAAAGAGTTTTTCATGCTAAGTGAAATAAGTCAGAGAAAGACAACTACCATATGATTTCACTCAAATGTGGAATTTAAGAAACTAAACAAATAAGCATGGAGGAAAAAAAAGGAGAGGCAAACCAAGAAACAGACTCTTACCTATAGAGAACAAGCTGATGGTTGCCAGAGGGGAGGGGGTGGAGGAATGGGTTAAATAGGTGATTGGGATTAAGGAGGGCACTTATTGGGATGAGCACATGGTATATGTCACCGGTGAATCACTAAATCCTACGCTTGAAACTAATATTATGTTAACTAACTGGAATTTAAATAAAAACTGTTTTAAAAAGCTGTTGGGATGCTTGGGTGGCTCAGTCAGTTAAGCATCTGACTTCAGTTCAGAGCGTGATCTTGCAGTTTGTGAGTTCAAGCCCTTCATGGGGCTCTCTTATCAGTGCAGAGCCTGCATTGGATCCTCCACCTCCTCTCTTTCTGCACCTCTCCCAGTCACACTCCCTTTCCAAAAAAAAGTATGTGTGTGTGTGTGTGTGTATATATATATATATATATATATATATATATGTATATATATATATATATATATATATATTTTTTTTTTTTTTTAAAGAAGCCGTTTTAGAGATGAAATTCCCAGTTATTGCCAAGTCAGGTGATTGGTAAATCTTCCTGAAAAGCAACTATAAAGCTAGAAAAAACAGCAAACAACAACAAAATCACCTTTTAACAGTCTGAAAATGAACAAAAGCATGCAACAATCCAAGAAGCATTTCTATCTGAAAATCTGCTTAACTTCCCAAATAGGAACATGGGAATCCGGGTGCTCTCTGGACTTGACCGCCCCCTCCATCCCCCAGCTCAGTGGACAAGGAGGCTTTCCAGGGCAGGCAGGTCCTAAGGACCAGTGGCTCCTCCCTAACTGGGAGGAGGAGATTGCTCAAGGTGGTGTGGGGGAAAGCCTGCATCCAGCAGGATTATTGGTAAGAGTGACAATCACAACCGTAGTTGAGTAGGAGTTGAGTAGGAAAGGCTCACGGCTCTGCCAGCCTGAGTTTGTAGTCATTGTGGGAGAAGGAATATTTCTTGTGTGGCTATGTGTGTGTGCTGCTAATGGAGAAAACTCAAACCAGTTACAGTGCCTCGCTCACCCTGAAGCTGAACATAAAAGGGCCCAGCAAAGGGCAGAAGCCTGGGCATCCTTGAAAATGGCATGAGCTTTGAATGTCGCCCCCTTTACTCCCTTATATATTTATCGGCAGAGGACAGAAGCCTTACTGGCTTGCAGTGGTTGAGTACAACCTCAATCCAACTTCTGTCTGACCAAAGCAATGCAGACACAGGGGTGACTTCACAGAAGGAAGCTGAAAAATAAAAACAAGAACATTTTTAAAAACAATAAAGGAAAAAACCCTAAGCAGAGACATCAGCAGTCACAGACCAGTGAGGAGACCGATTTCAGAAATAAACAAAACTGTAACAACAATCTTCAGCAGCAGAAAAAGCAGAATCCAGAGCAGCTCTAATATATTATATGAAATGTCCAGATTTGAACAAAAACTGCTGGACACACAAGGAGAAGTGTGGTGCACACTCAGGAAATAAAGGCCCCAATAAAATGTGTCACATGTAGCTGAGTTTTGCGCTTCGGCGGTTCACGTCCCCTAAGAAGCAGGTGAGATTAGACATGCGAGCGATTTGGGGGCAGAAATGCCTGTGAACGTGGAGAAGGCGGCAGAAATGGGTAGGAAGAGGCACCTGGGTAGCTCAGTCGGTTAAGCGTCTGACTCCTGATTCTGGCTCAGGTCATGATCTCACCTTTCATGAGCTCCAGCCCCGACCCAGGCTCTGTGCTGACCACTTGGAGTCTGTGATTCTCTCTCTCTCTCTCTCTCTCTCACTCTCTCTCTCTCTCTCTCTCTGCCCTTCCCCTGTGCCCACTCTCTCTCTCTCAAAATAAAAAAAAAATAAAATAAAGAAATAGGTAGGAGATCCTTCAGGCCACAGTGCAGGTCTGAGATCTATGAAATGAGAGCAGAAAAGGAAGGGTTGGCTGCAGGACCCTAAACGGCAGTGTAGTTCGGAGAAAGTCTAGGCTCTACATGGTAGAGGAGCCCCGTGCTGAGCAGGCTCAGCTCTGGAACCCACCCTGAGTTTCTGCCTGGGACTGACCCAGGAGAACCGTGGTCTCAGTGCGAGGAGCCAGATGTGAAGATGCAGCCGCTCAAACACCAAACCTTTTGGCTTCCCGTGACATCCACGCCGACATGCTCCCTTCCAGCAGCTTCTTCCTCCTGTTTTGCTCTCTTCTTCTGCTAGCCAGAATGACTCTGGCCTCTCCACCTGGCCTCAACCATCTCTAGTCTTCTAAGAGCCGCCCTGACCATGAGTTTACTCTGGGGCCTCACCAGAGCCTCAAAGTCAATGAATTCTCACTTCACCATTCTTTATGTTCCATCCCTCCTGATGAAGCATCCTCTAAGTCCCATTCCGGGGGTAATGCCCTCATCCTTAATGGTACCTGCTTGCTAATTCTTATAATTCTTTTAGGGTGTAATTTCCTCCATCTCTGATCAGGCCCTGCACATCCCTGGCCAGGTCGTGTGAAGATTTAACCCCGATCATCACTCTGGTAGCCAGGACAGGAGGTGGGAGCAGCTCCTGAGCTGGAGTAGCTGTTGCCCAGCAGGGATGATGTCTCTGCACTAGCAACTGCAGGAGGAGAGTCATAGCTCCCTCCTAGGGAAGGGTAGCCACCTCTGCAAGCCCTGAGTGTTCAGGGTCCCAGGGGTTCCCAGCCAATGCCCTGACCTTACTTAGCGCCAGAGACTTGTCTGGTCTGGGTACTTAAACATCGCTGGAGCCCTGTGACTCTGTCATAGCTTCTTTCTGCTGCTTGGCTGTTTTAACTCTTCCATTTTAGAAGATAAAGATCTTTTCTTAAGCTGTCAGAGGCCCTCTAGCTAGCACACTTAGCCTTAATGGTTTGTTAACTGCCCTCAATTTCTCATTATCCCATCAAAGGATATCAATACAGCTTCTTAAAAATAAGGCAATTCCACCCCTTGTAGGCATTACTCTCTGATATCTTTTACATGCCAGAGTCACTGCATTTCTCTCTAATGGGACATTTTCTAAGGTCACCATTGGAGAAATCTTCAGCAACTGGCTCTCACCTTGTGCTGGAGACTATCACGCCCTCCATGTTCTACTCAGGATAGCGCCCTTTGTGCCAGCTAGCCAGTAAGTATGCCAGTCCCAAGCCCCGTCTTACTGTCTGTTTTCCCAGACCCAATGCTTGATACCACCTATGTTAGTCTAGGCCCTTCAGGAAGCACACACTAAGTTGTGTTAGCTATGCATGAGATTTCCTGGGGGAAGGAGGAAGGAAAAGGAGCAAGATGGCAGTGCAGGTCTGAGGTAGGGAAGGACTGGGTGAGAAGAGGCTCAGACAGCAGTGTAGTGCAGAGACAGTCTCAGCAGGGCTGATGGAGGGCCCCAGAGAAGACTGCCTCTAAGGAGTCCTGTAGGAGGGAGGCACTGCCCAACCCAAGTCGTTGGCTTAGTTAGGATACCATGCTTGGTAATTGGCTTAGCCATTGGCCAGGGGCACTGGCCTGGGAAGCATGGGTTGGGTATGAGTGCCATGTGGCGTTAGGTGAGGCAGCTGGAAGCTGTCAGTCAACCGTGACCCTCAGCGGTCCTCCTGAATGATGACATGAGAAGTGTAATTCCATCCTCTACATGTGTCCTTTGCCAGTGTTTCTGAGGATCCCCAGACCAGACTGTTTGCACAAATGTATCCTTTTGTTTTGAATTCCTACTCCTGTTTAAGTGACCTATCTCCTCTAGTGATCTGACCACTTCTGGCAACCTCAATTCTCTCCTGGCATCTATGGCCCAAATCTCAAGATCTCACTTCATTCCCCAAAGCAGCATGATCACAGTGCTACACGTATGTGACATGTGAAAGATCTGATGATGATGATGGGGAAAATTCCAAGAGAGAGAAATGAAACACTTGAATTTTAATTTGAGACGCTATCATGTCGAAAGTCCACTGACCCCTGTCTGCTACTAGGACCCTCTCTCAAGGCTTTCCTACCCCTTCCTCCACTTTTCTCTTTCAGAGAACTTCTCCCCATCCATTTCTTCAGCCTCCATTTTCAAAATTCTCCTTCCCCTGGGTTGTTTGGAAGGGAAAAAAATAATCAAGGTTCCTCTGTTTTGCATCCCTTCATGTTGTTTGTGGACAATTTTTTTCTTTTATCTCAACTGCAACCTAAGATGAGTGTCTGGAATCTAACTGAGCCTAACCATAAAAAGGGTTAATTAAGATGTTTTTACTAAAAATTATAGTCAATCCCAGATTTCTGGTACATTCTCATATCTTGGTTTTGGCCACTTCTCATCATATTTTTATTTGCTAATAAATTATTAAAAACCCAATCTCAGATTAAACAGAAGGTTATGTTAGAGTTAATGCAAAGATACAAAAATATAAATAGCCATAAGCCACAGACTTTTCTATGCTATTCCTCATCTTATGTTTACTTTCCAATCTATTGATATTTTCATCTTTGAAGGAGGTAACATTCAGTAACGGCAAATGTACACAAAAAAGATTGCATATCAATTTATGAACAGATGTAGGCACGTAGCCAACATGTATAAAAGGAAACTGTTTTAGGGAGCTTATTCTTTGATGTGCATGTTCTTTTATAAGAATTTGTCTTTATCTCTCCCATAAAAAAAGAAGCCTAGTTCAAAGCACAATCAGTCTTTCATGGTAAGGACAATGGATGGAAGCAATTTGAAGCAAATGCCCTTTGATTAAATAGATGTCTATTTGACTTCTTAATAAATAATCAACATCAAAATAAAAGTCTAGATCTTTTCAAGTTCACATGGCTATGGTTTATTTTAACAGAATTAAATTGTATATGCACTCTGAACTCTGTAGCTTAAATATTTTTAAAAGACTCCTTGGAAATTATTTTAAAATAACCCAACAGCGTTCATGCACCAAAGCATGGAAAATGAAAGCAAATCAAGACCCCTAGAATATATATTTGCCTTTCAGCATCACCTTGTACCTGTAGCTTTGATTGCAAAACGCCCCCTGCAGGTGTTTGTTCTGAAGTCACGTTTCCATAGGAGGAGGTCTGTGCTGCAATATACAGATAAGCAGGAGATGAAACATGGATGAAAAATCTATTAGCTTCCAAACGCAAAGAGAACAGTGGCCTCAGCACTGCGTGTGTGTCCCTTTGCCGGTTTAAAATTTTCTCTGTTCCAATGATGTGGCATGATTGTCCCAATTTTGAAGGAGCCTATCCTGCATTTCTGCTAGTTTGCTGGTACGGGGAGTTGATTTTCATGCCTACAAACTCCTAAGGACAGTGACCATTTTCACACGTGTTTTCTGCCAGGCTGCCCCCCTCGATGGCAGCTGTAGTGACGTCACAGGGACGCTGGGTGCTCTGCCATTGACAATGCCAGCGGACTCTTGGTTCAGTCATGGCCGGCTTTTAACAGTCAGAGTTTTATTTTCTTTTCCATGGTTGGGACAATATGGTCTCCTCAGTGAACTGGAGATTCCCTCAAACACACACAAAACATAAAAATACAAAACAATAGCTCTGCAGCAAAGTTGAATTCTAATTATGTAGTTCTCAGAGTAGGCATTAACTGTGAAAAAAGACCTCAGTATGTCTGCTTACAAGCTGTTTGACCTTTTCTTTGGCAGAGAGTTTTCCTACATGGTTATAGTCATTAAACTAGAACAGGAGCACCCAGGTGGCTTAGTCGGGTAAGCACCTGACTTTGGCTCAGGCCGTGATCTCACACATGGTCTGTGAGCTCGAGTTCTGCTTCAGGTGAGTCTGGCTTCTCTCTGTCTCTCTCTCTGCCCCTCATGGGATTCGCTCTCCCTTTCTCTCTGCTCCTCGCTCACTTGTGCCCCCCCAAAAATAAACTAGAACAAACTATCAATAAGCTAATATTAGTTTGTTAATTAAAAAAATTTTTTTAAATTTATTTCAGAAGTGAAAAGAATAAAAAGTAGAAGTTCCCTTCATTTCCCCACACCTGGTCAGAAACTTTTCACATTAGTATCATGTAACAGTTTGCTATGTATTCTTCCAGACTTTTTAAAGCATTTACATATATACTTACATGTAAGTATATGTAGCAAGTGGAATAGTATCCCCAGAAACTTCACATTTACCTGGAACCTCAGAATGTGATATTCTTTTGGAATAGGGACTTTGCAGGTGTGACCACAGTAAGCACCTTGAGATAAGATCATCCGAAATTAGATAATTAGATGAAACAGGGATGGAGATCTGGAAGCCACATCCATTCCTTTGTTGGCCAAGATGTCTCCACAGAGCTCTGCAGTGGTCAGGAGCATAGCTTGAAAACCACAGGCCTGAGATACAATTTACTCCTTTCTTGATGGCGTTGGCTTTGGGAAGCTATGAGGCCGCTCAATACCTTCTCCTCAGGCTACCTGGTATCTCGGTCATTATCATCAAGTTAAGGGTCAGCCCCCTTATGAGGTGTATGGCTCACCAGCTAGAATCCCCATGCTGCCTCTATTATTATTATTTGCTTTAAAATACATTTAAAATAGGCATACCCAAAAGTACATAAAATGTAAACATATAATAAAATAGCATAATGCACATACCTCTAGAGGCACCACCCAGATAAAGAAATAGAAGCCTACTAGCACCCCATGCCAAACACAACCACCTTGTTGCACCCCAAAGGTAACCACTGTTTCTAACATATACGGTAATCACTCCCTTGTGTTTCATTATACTTGTACTCCAATAAGTATTATATATAAGTGAATACACTACAGTTTCTCTTTTCCTTTTTTGAGGACTTCATATCAAAGGGATAATATTGAAGCTATTTTCTATTTTCTGGTACAATATTACTTCTGTGAAATGTTTAATTTTTATGTGCTATTGCATATGGTTACAGTTTTTATTTTCATTTTTATTGCTATATGGAATTCAATTCCATGACCATAATTAATCTACTCTTTTTTTTTAATTTGTCCACTCTATTGTTGATGGGCATTTGGTCATTTTTAGGTTCAGGCTGTTATAAATAATGCTGCTGTGAACTTTCTCACGCGTACCTTCTAGTTCACATAGTCTTACCTTTCTATTTCACAAAAAGCTAGAGATGGGATTGCTGGGACACAGGATATGAACTGAGCTTTCTATTTAGGTTGTTTTACTAAGTAAACAACTCTACGATGTATTAAAAAGTGTTTGTTTTGATTACCTGATATCCATGTGTAATTGCAATAATGAGTTCTCAGATATTTTTCACAATATTTTATAAAATATTGGATTTTATAGGGTTTCTTTTGTGGTAGTGAAAATATAAAATTAGTGGCTACGGTTACACAACACTAAATATACTAAAAAACCTCTGAATTATACACTTTAAAAGAATGGACTTTATGGCATGTGAATTATTCTCAATTGTTGGTATAAACAAACAAACAAACTCCCAAATGACAATAAGGATTGTTGGGGCGCCTGGGTGGCTCAGTTGGTCAAGTGTCCAACTCAGATGGTTGACCCAGCTCAGGTCCTGATCTCACCAGTTTGTGCGGTTGAGCCGGCATCAGACTCCTTGCTGACAGGGCAAGCCTGCCTGGGATTCTCTCTCTCCCTCGCTCTCTGCACCTCTCCTGCCCATGCTCGCGCGCTCGCTCTTTCTCTCAGTTCTGGAAACTATGCCATGGGAATTGCATTGTCTCTCCTCTGCTTTCCTTAGTAGGTGTACCAGTGAAAAGGAATGTACACTTATCCAGCTCTTCCCCATGCACACCCCCAACAGAATCCCTTTAATGAGGTAAGAATGCTGACAAGAGACAGGGCATCCCCTGGGTCAGGAGAACACAGAGAACTGCCTTGCTGCTAAAACTAGAGAAAAGAGGAAAATAGGAAATATAATGTCTCAACAAATCATCCTGTCACATACGCATCGTACTAGCTGAAGAATTCTAAGCAGCAAAACTACAAAAGCCCTTGTTTGAACCGTATGGTATTCTGTGCCTCTTAGGCTACGGGATGAGAAATAATCTTTTTAAATCGATAAATTAGTCTTTGAAATACATTTACTTTACCTCTTTTAAAATAAAGTTGGGGATAAGCTCATTTTTGTTAACAAGTATAAGTAAGTAACACAACTCATGTCAGTTTTGTTCATTTAGAAGGTTTAGGGGCCTGTAAAGTGCCCAGAAAATTCCAACAGGCTGTTGCTATCAAATGAATCAAGATGGCTTCTTCAGCAGTTCAGTATCACTCTATATAACACTTTCCTTCTATAAATGAAGGCCTTGTTTTATAACTGGCCTGGATGCTTCTGATTTTATTGGAACTATACTAAGAAGCTGGTTTGCTGTGAATTCCTGCCTGTGGCTAAAGGTGCACAAAGTCAATACAGTGCCTGAGCTGCCCCTAGGTCTCGTGCCACCCACGTCCCAGGTGGAATTAAATGTCCTCAACTGGGCTACTTTGAAATTCTAGTTTTTAAAGCATGCTTTTCAGAGCAGCAAAAACACAAATGACTGTGTGTATATTTACTCCACTTTATGCATCTCACATATAAAAGCTGTATTGAACATTTATGAGGGTTCTCCTCTGAAAAACTGCAGAGCATAATAGAAAGTATGTTTTTGCATTTTTACTCAAACCTCAGACTCCAATAGAATGAGGGCCTAAGGGAGCCAAGAGAAAAGAGGGAGTTGCTTACCACAACATACAGTTTTCCTGGCACAAATAAATCTGTCTCACTCATTCAGGCCTTGAGGCAAAGGAACAAAAGAACCCGAGAAGTTCCAGAGAATGCTTTGCTCACATCTGCCCATGCCCCTGCTCTTTTTTCTGCACAGAGAGCCAAAGGAAAGAAGTAAAGCAGGCAGTGAACATGAGCTCTGCAAGATGGGGTGAAAGGGAGTACTGGAAGTCCTTTCATCTTTCTCCTTTGCATATCTAAAACATTTTCCTTGACTTTCAAATTTTCAGAACTATTGTGCATTGTTCAAACGGTAAAGGTCTAATTATGAGTGGCTTCCAAATGTTTGTGTTAAGTGAGTCAACTTGTTTCCCAGGTTATCTAGTTACAAATGTTCTTCACTGTATTTATTGGTTGAAAAGTATTTAAATATACGTGGTTTCTTCCCAACCATCCACTTGTAATAGTCAGGGTCCAACAAGAAAATCACTCTATTTGTTTTTTAAAGGGAAATCAATGCTGGGAGATAGTTACAGAAGTGATAGAAGAGCTGGGAGCCAAACAAGAGATAGTGAAGCCAAGCAGAGAGAGATTAAAAACAGCAGAGAGACAAAGGGAAGTAAGTGGAGTTCCCAGAGCCCAGAGCCAAGGTCACCAGACAGTAGTGGGTACCACAGCAGACCTGTCCAGTAGGATCTGGGCCAAAGGAAAGAAGCAGTCACTGCTGAAGAAGCCATGCCTCCTGCACCCCAACACCTAACCGGTCCACACTACAGCCTCTGGCCAGTATCATGCAATGCTCAAAAGCCAGAAGGCAACTAACAGGAGAGTCTGGGAATTAGCCTGAAGGCAGGTTTAGCCCCACTGCCTTGGAGAGCAGAGAAGGGGATGGGAAATGAATTTGAGGGTACAATGAGATCGCATTTTTCTTGACCATTTTCTGACTTCTCAAAGCTAAAGAAAAAATATTCCTGATATGAATCTCTAGCTTACTGGGTAATGGGGAAGATTGAGTTCTAAAGGCTACAGCCACCAAATAAACACTATCCTATGTCTACCTGCTGACTGTACCACTCACCTGTGGTATCACCAGTCTCTATAGTTCATCCAGCAAAAGGTTGTCCAGTGGGACCCATTGCAGACTCATCTAGGGGACCAGTTGCCTTTTGCTTGATTTCCTTGACGTTGTTTCAGTATTTTCTCATACTCACACAGGAACTATTATGCAGCATTTTATGAGCTGTCACAAGGAAAAATGGCTGTGGGATGTGTCCATAGTTGACTGGGTACTTTTATCACATATGTCTTCCAGAGCTTTGAGGTATAGGGAGAGAAAAAGAGGAAAAAACTAATGTGAATGAGTGGTGAGCTACTTCTCCTGTCCTTTTTACTAGAGTAAAAACACTTTTTTCCTTTCTTACTTTTTTTCTCCTTTTTAAGAAGAAAGGCTATACCTAAGAGAAATATTTGGATTATCTAAGGGTGAGGAAGAAGGGCAGTTCAGCCAAAAACAGCTGGAATATATCTGCAATAAGAGTGGACAAAAAACACTCTTTTTGTGCCATCAGTGACTCGTTGCTGTGAGAAAGCCAAAATAGCAACCTCTTTATTTCCAAAACAGTTCTTCCTGAGGCCAGCTCCCCGCTTTATATGCATACCCAGGACACTTCCCAGCTGTGTGGCAGCGCTGAGCTCTTCTCCACTGACCCCCCAGATCGCAAAGGAAGCTGCCATGTCCCAGAACACCATGCAGTAGAGGGGGACAGCAGGTCTGCGCTAGTAGTGTGGAGATAAGACATTCCACTGGTCAATCTGAATACAGAAGGAAACTATTGTCTTTAATCTAAGTGACATAACTGGCATCTATTGAAAACTTGCTATGTGCCAGGCTCTCTGTTATCATACTGAAACTTTACAACAGCATTTTTTGGTCACCATTCTTCTTTTCCCCATTCCAGAGATGAAGATGTTGAGGCTTTGAGGTTGGGTTATTTGTCTAGCATCTCACAGCGAATAAGTGGCAGATTTGAGACTCAGACCTATGTCTGTCTCTCGCCTAGATCCAAAGTCCTTCCCCACTATACCATTCTGCATATTAACTCTAAGGGAAACTCAATAAACAGTTTGTATGTTCAGTGCTCACCAGCCTGGCAAACAAACACTGATCTCATCACCCATGATTTATGGAAGAGATAGTAAACAGAATCATTACTTGTTGGTTCTCTCTGTGAATATCTGAATGCTAATGATCAGTGAACTCTTGTTATCTATTTAGTCTTAATGACTGAGTCACAGGATATTTGATGGTATTCTAAAAGCTTCTATGTTCTGAATCTCTCCAGCTACCCAAACCCTAGAGAATAAATGCTCTATTTCTGTGACTTTTCTTCCCAGAACTTCTCAGCTGGAATCCCAAAGATTGGAATCTGTAGGCTGAGATCATAGCCAGTTCTGGAGTGACTCCTAATCTCATCTTCAGGGAAGGTCATTTATCTTAACAGTTTTTTTCCCAAGATCTTTGCATCTGTGATGGATACTGTGGATTTCTATTCTTCTCCAACTGGTATAGCTAGACTTTGTGACTATCTGCTGTAGTGCTGGAGTCCATCCAACATGGCTCATGTCTAATGTATAGATGCTTCTCCCTAGAAGTTCACCCTGTCCCCTTGAATTCTTGTATTTATAGAAGTAAAACAGGACAGGATGACAAATACAATGCACATATACTCCTTCTCTTTCCTGAACCCATAATTAGGATGATCATTTCACTTACTGTCTGAACCAGGATGCTTGGAGAGTGAAAAGGAGGGCTAAATTACATGAAGACAAACAGGTCTGTAAACCAGAGCAATCCCACAGTAGACAATGTTCATTGATCCTACCCTTCTCATCAGGGATCCAGGCAGTCCTTCAGAGATGAAAACTATGTGTAATCATAATTGGTACCTTAGGACACTTACTGTTTACATGTGCATGCATCTCATTTCACTTTTTCAGCACAGATTTGAATGTTTACTCTGCAAATTTATAGATGAGGAGCTATTCACTTTTTAAAGAAAAGGAAGACGTAACCCTGTTCACAGATTAGAATCTAGTTGTGAAGAAAAAACAACATAAAATAAATAAATAACCTTATAAGTGCAAATATTCTCTTCCATGAATGAATTTCCCTGAGCAAGAAGACCAGGTAGCAATTTGCAAGGCAAGTTAGGCTTGAACTTGAACATTTCACTGGGCTTCATTTAGAATTAATATGAAATATATTCAAGATTTTAGAGTCAGAAAGTCCTAAATTCAAGTCATGACACTGCATTTACTAGTCATGTGGGGGGGGGGGCGGGGAATGGAATATAGAAAGTCCCAAAGGAGAGGTAATTCTGCTTTAAAAGTGGAGAAAAGGGGGAGAAAAATTCTGTTTAGGATATCTGTCTAACTGTACTCTTTTATATAATGTCTTCCTAAAATTAATATTTATTGGATTAAAAAATAGCACAGAAGTACAAACAAGAAACAAAAAAAGATCCACAATCCTCTCCTAGATCACCATTGCTGATATTTAAAAACAACAAAAGAAATATAGATACATGATCACAAAGTTCGAATAGTATAGAAAGATGCAAGAAATAAGGCTCTTTCTCCACCCTCAGAATCACTCCCTGAAGTGCCCACCTCTAGTCTTTTTTTGTATACTTTTCATATAGAAAGAGGTATTTATCTGCATGTACATATTCTATACCTTGTTTTTTCCCACTTAATAGTATATCTTGAAGGCCTTTCCATCTCAGCAAATACAAATCTTTATTCTTTTATCAAGAAGAAGAGTCCATCAAAGAGATTATAATTTATCTGACCAGCCATTTTTCATTTGTTTATTTGTGTCATGATAGGCAATGCTGTGGTGCATCTGGGAGCCTCTTTAAAGGAATATAGCTTAACCTTTATAGGCTTATTAAAAGCGAACCTAAGAATATGCACTTTATCTCCTGAGTCCATTCGTCATCTCTCATTGCCCATTCCTGCTAGCTTCTCCACATTTCTAGCTTCCTGTGTCCTTAATCCCCTGATTGTTGGCAGGCCATCTAACCATCCATGGTTTGCTTAGCCCCCTTTGATGATTGAACTTCCTTTGGTCTTGCTTTCCTGGCCTTGCCCTCAGCATCTTCCCAGGACCCAACTGTCACATCCGCCCTTTGGCTCCACAACCCTCAAATGTGATTGAGAAGCACTCCCTTCGGACACTTGTGATACTGTGATTTATAAATTAGAAATATATATTTGATTTTCATCCTGGTTCTGGCAGAGAGCTACTAAAATCCTTCAAATTTCCTAAGTGACAAGAGCTTTGAAAGTACTTTTTGTTATGTTAATGAAGTAATTTTGGGAATCTTCCTAGATCCCCTAAGGACAGGCCTGGTCACCAGAGGAACCAACTGTGTGATCTGAGTGTTGGAATTTGCAGTCCCACACCTTCTTCCCCTACCCTAGGGAGAGAAGAAAGGGACTAGAGATTGAGTTCAATCACCAATGGCCAATGATTTACTCAATCATGCCTGTGTAATGAGGCTTCCATAGAAACTCAAAAGGATGGGGTTCGAGAGATCTGGAATGGTAAACACAAGTAAATTTGGGGAGAGTGGTGTACCTGGAAAGGGCATGGGGTTCTGTACTCCTTCCCCATGACTTGCCCTATGCTTCTCTTCCATCTGGCTGTTCCTGAGTTATTTCTTTTTATAATAAATTGGTGAGCCAGTAAGTAAAATGTTTCTCTGAGTTCTGTGAGCTGCCCTAGGAATTCACTGAACCTAAGGTGGTGGGTATTGAAACCTTCCATCTACAGCCAGTAAGTCAGAAGCACAGGTGATAACCTGCCCAGGTGTCTGAAGGCAGGGGAGGAGGTCAGTCTTCTGGGATGGAGCCTTTAACCTGAAGGATTCAGCACTTTCCAGCTAGATGGTGGCAGAGTTGAACTGAATATAAGACATCCAGCTGGTGTCTGAAAATTGCGTGGTGTTATGGGGAAACCACACACACACACACACACACACAGGCACGCATGCTAGAATTTAGGAGACCAGAATCATTAGCACTTGAACCTTACCAAGTACTCCTATTAGGTGAATGGGAATCTGACAGAAATGTTTCTGAGAGCGAGACTCTAGTTGTCCTTTAAAGGACTGATGGAGTTTTAAAAGCAGGACAAAATCCTCGGGGGAGGACTAAACAATTTCTCCAGATACTCTACAATGCATGACTCTCTATAAAGCAGGTATTCTGTGAAAAGTCAACTAGTTTAGCAAGATTCCTCTAAGCACCACATTAGTACCTGGAGGCCAGTTTAATGTAAATTAAATTGCAATATATATTCTCAAGCCAGACAAACTGTCTGCAAGATTACTGAGGGCCCACAGAGTGCCATAATGACCCAGAAACAGAGGCCCAGAGGCACTGACTAGGAGCTTGTGTAGTGCTTGTCTCTTGGGAGGATTCAGATGTAGGGGTAAGGATTTTATGAAGAATTATGATTCTCAGTGATGAATGAAGAAAGCTAGAGTGAAACCACCCTGCCAAAAATGAAAGTGTCTTAAAGACTTGACAACAGTGGCAGTTCTGCCTGCCAATGCTGTAGAATAATTTATGAACCACACAGTTCAGAGCAGTTTAACAACAATTACTGAATGATGAATACATACTTGGAAATGTTATAATTTCTGCAATAGTATGATGGTATCAAATTCACAAATTCTAGTTTATTCTTCTGAGGGTATGAGGAGGCAAATCAATTAAATATGTATAGGTAGAACCTTACTTGTTGAAGATTCCAATGTTCTATAAAGACTTTCTAAGAACCTCCTGTATTTGGAAAAATGTAGAATCTACACGACCAAAGATGGATTGGTCTAGTTTTTACATTTACCTCATGTGGTAGGAAGACTAATGGCCCCCCAAAGATATCCAGGTTCAAATCCCCAGGACATGTAAATATGTTACCTCACATGGCAAAAGGGACTTTGCAAATGTAATTAAGTTGAAGACCCTGAGATGGGGAGATTATCTTGGATTATCTTGGTGAGTCCAATGTAATCACAAGGGTTCTTATAAATGAAAGAATGATAGAATAAGAGAATTAGAGTCAGAAGGAGATGTGATGACCAGAGAAGCAAAGGTTGTAGTGATTTGTATAAGGGGCCATAAGCCAAAGAATGCAGATGGTTTCTAGAAGCTGGAAAAAGGCAAAGAAATGGATTCTCCCTTAGAGCCTCAAGTAGGAACATGATCCTGGCAACATCTTGACTTTAGCCCACTGAAACTCATTTTGGACTTCTGACCTCCAGAACTGTAAGAAAATAAATATTTTAAGACACTAAATTTGTGGTAATTTGTTACAGCAGCAATATAAAAATAAGACACTTAATATCTTTCATTATTGTTTTCTTCATTTCTTTGCCTCATAAATTCAGAGAGGCCAACAGCCAAGTTCCATACTGAAGGAAAATTCAACAAAGCGTGAGAAAGATGTCCCATAGATCCAAATGGAAGCAAGAGAAATATAGAATAATACTATAATTTTTATGCCATATTCGCCTAGAACCATCTTTGGCTACTTGGTAACTCAATTTATTTAAATATTTTCAGTGTCTCTTTAGAGATTCATATTAACTACAGTTCCAGAAGAGAAATCTCTTCCATGTATTTCTTGGATATCTAAATATTTTAAAGGCAATAACCTTAAAACTTTAAGATTTCAAAACTTGAATTTATATGCTGTGATAGATCTTTTTTTCGGATTCTCCTTTAATTTTCCTGATAATTTCCACCTCTTTGGGAATTACCCCTTGATCTACAGGGCGTAAATTTAATCCTTCCTTGTAGACAATCTGAATTGGGACAGGAAAGGCCAAGAGGAACTTCTGACCCCTGTTAGGCCAATTATTTCTTGTGGGGATCTAAAATCTGAACTGCAAGATTCAGAGTCCGGAAATTGGAAACGGAATTATTTTAATGTCAGAATGTAGACAGAGGTCCCATAAGTTCCATGGGTAAATATTAAGTCTTTCTAGGTCTGGTTGTTAAAGTCTTCCTTGGATTTCATAAGATACTCAATGCTGCAGAATGATTTGTGTAAATAGCAGCAATTCTCGCCCCTCCCCTGTACTGATACTCTTGCCACACTTGTGGGATTTGCAGCTCCTCCCAGTGGTGGAATAAGTTAACCTATTCTGAATCTGGGATGACCTTGTGACTTACACTAAACAGTGGAATGTGGTAAAAATTATATAGAAGTTTCCATACTTCCTCAGTCTGTCTTTCTGTCTGTCTTTCCTCTCTCCTATTTCCTATGAGAACAAGCTCAGTGTAGCCTTCAAGGTAAACAGACATGTTACCCACTCACAGCCTTTGTCCCAGCCAAGTGCCACTCAACCACTGGACATGTGAATGAGGCACTGAGGATATCCTAGACCTGCCAGTCCTCATTTGACCCACTAGCTAATCACAAATTTATGAGCAAATTCAGCCAAGATTAGCCAAATCTCACACAGATCAATAGATCCATCCATCTGACTCACAGATGTACAGTACTTTTTTTATCATTGTAAGTCAGGGTTTTGGGTGATCTATCATGAAGCAATGTCTAGTTGATATACCCTAATTTGTTTGTTTGCCTGTTTCTTCTCTTATTTAAGAAATATTTGTTGAGCATCTAGTAAATACCAGATAAGTTTTTATGCTAAAAATATGAGATTACCATGATATTACTATAAAACAAAGTTCCCACTCTCATAAAGCTGACATTCTAGTGGGCATTGTGGGAAAGGTGAGAAGATGATCGACAACAAACAAGTAAGATAGTAAATACGTGGTGTAACAAATGGAAAATTAATAAAACAGGATTAGAAAAATAGGGAGTATGCTGTCAAGGGAAGAAATTGGCATCTTATAAAGAATGCAGATGAGGGGGTGCCTGGGAGGCTCAGCTGGTTAAGTGTCTGACTCTTGATCTCAGCTCAGGACTTGACCTCACGATCATGAGTTCAAGTTTTGCATTTAGCTCCACACTGTGTGAGCTACTTTAAAAAAAAAAAAAGAATGCAGATGAAAGGTATCTTTAATAAGATGACATTTAAGTAGAAAGCCAAGGGGAGTGAGCAAGCCATAGAAATGTCTAAAGAAAAAGCATATCAGGTAGAAGAAACAGCAAGTGCAAAAGCCCTGAGGCAGGAGTGAGCTTGGAACGGTTGTGAAATAGGAGTTAAGTTTCCTGGAGTAGAGACGCCAGGGCAGAGCAATGGCCAGGGCTCAGGTCATGGGAAGCTTGAGAGTGATGATGAGGGTTTTGGATTTAATCTGAGCAAGATGGGAGGCAATTAAAGAGCTTTGATCACGGTAGTTAAGTGAAAGGGATCACAGTTTAGAATGCTCACCCTGATGACTGAAAATAAACTCTAGATGGACAAGGGAGAACAACTGAAGGGCAGCTGCAATACTCTTGTGGAGATGATGATGATTTGGACCAACATAGTAACAGAGGAGCTAGCAGATTCTGGATATGTTCCTAGAGGAGTGACCACAGAATATGCAAATGTTTGGTAATGGGTGTGAATTAATGAGGAGGAAAGGAACACTGTAAGGTTTTGGCCTGATAACTGAAGGGACAGATAGTAATTAATAGGAATGGGGAAAGAAGGGGATTAAGGAAAATCAGGACTTTGGTTTTGGACATGCCATGTTTGAGAGTGGTTTTAGATGGCCACATGGATAACATCAAGTATATACTCAGCTGTGTGAACATAGAGCTGAAATCAGAGCACTGAATTACAGACATGAATTTGGGAGTCATTTGTGTATAGTTGGACTTGAGATGTCTGCGTCTGAGAGAAATCCTCCAGGGAACACAGATAGAGAACAGAAGCAGCTCTGGGGCTCCCTGATGATTATATCCAAGGAGACAGGAAAAACGAGCAAGAGTTGACAAGGTACGAGAACCAACAGGGATTTCTGCCAATAAATTCCTTTCTTTTCTCTTTAACCTAGCTTGAGCTGGTTTCTGTTATATGTCCTGCATGTCTTGCTCAACAATGAATCAGATATTCCGTAAATTCTATGAAAAATATTTTGGTGACGTTTTTGTCACTAATAATAATGGGATAAGACACAGAGATTTTAAGAAGAGGTCTCCCTTTCTGAAAATTATCCCTGCTGCCCTGTGGCTCTCCATGTGGTGGATCCAAAACATCCACAGCTACATAGGAGGGCAAACACAAAGACTTCCAGTGACTCAGTAATTTGTTTTGTTTTGTTTTTAAGTCATGGAGGCTTAATAGTCTAAAACCAAAACATTTTTGATTTGTGAGAGCTAAGAGTATGATGAAGAAGTGGTTTTGTTTGGATTTCTAAAAGGGCTTGATGGAAGAGTGAGCCAGAGCCTAGGGCAGAACATAGAGTCCTGTAGGAAATAATGTAGGATAGGGATTAATAGCAGTTTCTTGCTCCCCCACCCCCAGACCCACCCCCACCCCAGGAGGGGGATAAGATCACTTCCTGGGCAGGGAAAATGGCTGGAGAGAGAAATCAGCTCTGAGAAGCTGGTGAGGAGCCTTCCCAGCCTGCTCTTCTGCTGCTTCTCTACCTTCCACTATCCCAACCTTGAAATCCCTGCTGGGGCAGGGCAGACCAAGACCCCCAGGCAAGTTTGAAAATCTCCCAGCTAAAGGCCTTTGTTCCCCACTTCCCATCTGTGGTGCTAGGAGACTAACTCACAGTCCATCTCACACCAGTTCAGGAAAGTGACAGCAAAGTGGACAAGGTGGCTCCATGTGTTTAAGTAGTTGATACCTCCCATGGTCCCTTCTGACTTCTTCAGCAAGCATGCAGCACAGATGAGATTCAAAGATTTCATATCCCAAGAGTTGGATGTTGAGGATGGCTGCAAGTTGAGTGGCTTAGGCTTGCCAAAGGGCCACCAAGGCCAGGGCCAAAGTCCCAAATCAAAAGTCTCAGGGTGGAGAGCTCAAAAGCCCAAGCCACATGGAAATGTGAGCTGAGGCTTAGGGGAGCAGTGGTGACAGTAGGAACCACAGCCATCGACTGCACAGTGCCTGTGTGGGAGACCAGCCTGAGTTAGGTGAATTCGGTCACAGGGAGATCTGGTTATACCTTAGCTTAGTGATACACATTTAAAGCATTACATCTGCAATGGAAAGGTCCTTGCTTGATTTAGATTTCAAAATTCTAGTTCTATGTCCTGCATGTCTTGCTCAACAATGAATCAGATATTCCGTAAATTCTATGAAAAATATTTTGGTGACGTTTTTGTCACTAATAATAATGAGTGATTAAATCCCCAATGGGTGATTTAAAATTTATTTTTCCACATAAATGATATTATAAGTAGTGGTTAGTTTCCCATATTCATTCACTAAATCATGTAATCCATAATATAATTGAATTCTAACTAATCTAGTTGGTGCCAGAGTTGTATAGAAAAATGGTGTCTCCATCCCTAAAGTCAAGGGGATCAAGAGCAAAAATCAACTCTTGGGACTTCATCAAGATAAAAAGCTTCTGCACAGCAAAGGAAACAATCAATAAAACTAATAGGCAACCAGTAGAATGGGAAAAGATAGTTGCAAATGACATACTGGATAAAGGGCTAGTATCTAAAATTTATAAGGAACTCACCAAACTCCACACCCAAAAAACAAATAATCCAGTGAAGAAATGGCCAGAAGACATGAATAGACACTTCTCCAAAGAGGACATCCAGATGGCCAAACGCAGGTTTGAGACGGTAGAAGGGCACACATTGCCCAAGGCAAGAGGGACCACCCTTGTAATACCCTTAACATTCCTAAGAGCAAGCCTAGAAATAGAAGCTATAGGTAATCAGTTATTGCCTAAGGCTAGTTACACCCTATGTGAGGGTCCTGGGTCCTGGGTCTACTCTGTGATTGGTTAACACTCTAAATGTTGTAATTGGATAAACCTGTCAATAATAATTGGATTCCTGTAACTCCACCTTCCCAAACTCATAAAAGCCCTGCCCCACCTTTGCTCAAGGCTCTCAGCATGGATCTACCACGCTGGTAAAGTCTGTGAGCCCGAGTTTAGGCCCCGGCGAGCCTAAACCTGTAATAAAGCCCTTTGCTTTTGCACGCGTGACTCAGTCTCCCTGGCGGCTTCTGTTTTTGGGGACGATAAAGAAATCTTGGGTATCACAGCTGCACTGCTCCTCTAAGTCCTATATTTTCCCCGATGGAATCCGGGTCAAAATCTAAAATTATACATGCTAACCAACTCTTTCTATCAAGCTGTTGTTTTTTTTCAAAGTTTTAGAACTTTCTACCCTTGTACTCTGCAACTTCTTAAAATAGTTCCAATTTATTCTCCCAATGGGGGCAGAGGGAATTCTTTGGAGTAGGTGGGACATTTAATATAAGAAAACTAATTAATTAGTAAGGCAGACATTTTATGCCTGAAATAACTGTACTTAGCTCTGCAGTCAAAGAATAATTTCCAGGCAATACATCATCTTCACACATTTTCAGGTTGCTTTCACAGACTCAAGATTTCTTTTCTGCCTCATTTTTTTCCATGCCATATTTAAATTGTTTGTGGGTTCATGAATGGGAAGCCATAGAAAAATAAAAAAATTTTTGGAGACCTTATCTTTCCTTTCTTAATACACTTCCATTATCTCTGCTTCTCTTCTTAGGCTGTCTGGTTTAGTTTAATAGACTTTCCTTTACTTGTCACTATAAATCCCACAATCACTAAAAAATGGTAGGGAATAAAGATACTCTCTCGAAGGGCTCTCTTATTAGGTTATCCTGTATAAGATAATAAACGTTTTAGGTCCTCTTCTTGTCAAGAATCTTGTTTGTGTGAAGAATACTTCTTGTAAATGTGTTTTTATAGCCTTAGGCATTGGTAAAAGGGAGGCTGGAGAACTAGTCACTGATTTAAATTCTCTTGGTTTCTTTGTGGCTGAAGAAAATGAAAATTCTCATCTACGTCCCAACATGAAGAGCTAAACTGCAGGATGGAGACATTTTCAAAATACCTAGAAATCCTCAGGACTGATGATGGTCATATTGATTCAACACAGTGGTAACTTCGGCCTTTGCCAATGTCTGTTTTTCTGTTCCTAAAGAACCCTGGCATCCATACCATGGGGGATGTTATTGTTAAGCCAAAGAACAAAAATACACTATCAGATCAGAATAAATTCCCTCATGTATACATATGAGGGCAAGAGAGAAATAACACTGGCCAGGACTGTCCCAGGAAATTGTATTATGGTTTCTGTATCCTTACCAGCTAGGCAAAACACACTGAGCAAGCCAACAGAGGCTTTGGGGAAGCTTCGCCTTACTTTAAATGCATGAGTTGGCACACTTCTTCCGTAAGGGGACAGAGAACAAATATCTTAGGCTTTGTGGACCACATGGTCTTTGTAGCACAAAAGCAGTCATAGGTAGTATGTAAATGAGCCAGCCTGTGTTCAATTAACACCAAAACAAGCAGAGGGCCATTTTGACCCATGGATCATGGTTTGCCAACCCTTGTTCTAGGATATCCAAGAACACTTTTAAACAAAAAGAAATATGTCACACAAAAAAACTGACTCTGTTTTCCTAGCCTTCTACATAATAACCTACACATATTATACCTGTAAAAACACAAAATGTTGTCCTTCTTCTTTCAGCTTCCTGAATTGAGACAATGAAGTTTTATGCCCATAGAGAAAGGAATTGGTGCCATTATGCCATTTCCTATTTGCTAGGGTTGTATATCAAGGCAAGACATTATGACTAACAGGATCATTTACGGGCAAGGCCTGGGTTCTAACTTAACCTCTTCCAAAGGGTAAGTGTAAGAGCATTCCAGACCATTACAAACCAAATAACCCCACAAAGACAGGTGAAGGCTAATGCCTCTAATGGTACTCGGGGAAAATCAATCAGCCAAGACAAACAGAGAAGACTGTCAATGTTATGTTGACGAACTGGTGGGTAGTTAAAGGGAAAAAAAGGGAGTGGGTAAAAGGAATATTTAGAAGAGCAACAAAAGATGAAATTCTTTCTAGACCCTTGAGGCAAAGGTTCAAGTTCAGGGTTGAAGTTAATGGGGTTCACAGAGAAGAGGCTTCACCTACTAGATTGTAATGATCCAGTTCTTGTGGGATTTGGTAAATCACCAAGTTTTAAAAGCCTAACCTTAAATAATCATGCTTAAAGTCCTCAGAGTGGGGGAAATAATATTAGTAGCTTATAGTTCAGTGTTTTCTCTAGTTTTACATATTACCATTTTTAGTATTTATTATTACACCCAATTTTTAGATATGGAAACAGGCTCAAAACGGTTAAGTAATTTGTTCAAGGACACATGGATATGAAGAGGCAGGACCAAAATTTGTAAATGGGTCTGGCTGACTTGGAAGCCCATATTCTCAGTCTTTACATTATACCATCTTCCCTCCTCACTACTTGTTGATAGCTAAATCTTCAGGTCACAAAAGATTCTGAAAGTAATTCTTAAATACACATTACAAAGTAACACTCATGTTTCAAAGACACATCATCCAAGATCAAATTCTCCACCTGCCAAGTTGCTTGAAGCTCTGCTACTGAGAGGATGGTATCTTAAATTTGGAAATACTTATCCTGGGCCAGAAAAAGAAAGGAAAGGAAAGAGATGGCAAGAGGATGAGTTTAACATTCCTCTTTAATAAGTTTAATATTTAATAAATTTCACCAAATATTTAACGTAATCAATTTGTTTCCGCATAGGTTTGGACAAAATATTTTAGGGCCAGCACACTGATAAAATTAAAATAGAAAATGCCAGGTTACATAAAGTGCATGATGGTAGTGAGGGAATTTCAGGTAGACACAAATACAGAACAATCTGAAAATGTGTGTATGTGTGTGTGTGTGTGTGTGTGTGTGTAATATAGGTAACATATATTATATAACATATATACCATATATGATATCGTGTATCGATATATCATCTATATTATACATATAAATTTTTTAATGTTTTTGCTCTCATTTGCTCAAAGTTTTAAAAAAATTTTTTTAACATTTATTTATTTTTGAGAAAGACAGAGACAGAGTATGAGTGGGGAAGGGGCAAGGAGTGAGGGAGACAGAATAGGAAGCAGGTTCCAGACTCTGAGCTGTCAGCACAGAGTCCGAAGCAGGGCTTGAACTCACAAACCATGAGATCATGACCTGAGCCAAAGTCGGCTGCCTAGCTGACTGAGCCACCCAGGCACCCCTATAAATTTTTAAAAAGTACTTCCATTATATACCTAGCTAGTCTCTTGAAGGAGCATTCATCTTCTTAATCAGGCATTATTTCTTCCCTTCTGACACCATTTGTCTTACAAATCCTAGCCTTACAAATTTAAAACAATTTGGGGGTTGTATCACCTCATTCTTTGAGATGGTTTTCTGACAGATAAATCCTGCTTCTTTTTCATCATAGAACTTGACACATTTACATAACACTGATCCTGAAGTCCAGTGTTGTTTTCCTGCTTTGTCTTTATTACTTAATACTGTTAGTCTGGTCAGTGGAAGCCCGCCCTCCCTCTACTATAGCACATTACAAGGCTCGAGAGCATTGTTTCTTACATACTGTTAAAACGAGTAGGCATTAATTTGTTTGTTTGTTTGCTTATTTGTGCATTTATGTACTCATTTAACTTTTTGACTAAAGAAAGGCAAATAAAGGAAATCTGAGGTAAGGAAGCTAAGTTCTCCTTGGGGAACTGCTTCTCCGTATTTTAATAAAATCACTTTTGATTCTAAATGTTTTGTCTCCAGAAAACCATCCAGAACTGAGCTGATTTAAAAATATTAGTCATATTCCAGGACCTGAGACCCCAAGGAATTAAACTGTCTACAGATCATTTAGACCACCCACCTGTAATGGATGCACAGTCTGTCTAAACTCCACAGAAATGCAAAAGTTTGCCTCTTGCTATCTCTCCAAATAGCGCCCAGGAGGCTTTGCTCCCCTTTCGAACTGCTGAGCTGGACAAGAACTGTACTCCTCTGGCCCAGTGTCACTTGCAGGTGGGAGGGAAAGGGAAATTAAGACACAAATTCCAGGGCTCGTGAATACATGTGGGACCCAGGAGACCAGTTTATCTAAACTGAGGAAGGGAATTTTGGGTTTCACATACTTATGCACTGTGCTTCCATTCAAATATTTCTTTTTTGTTTTTCTACCAACACATCAGTTCCCATAAAAAGCATTCCCTTTTCAGTAGCCTAATCAACCATGAGGAAAACTTCCATGTTGAAATTACTTTCAGATTTTGTTTCTGGGTCATGCAAACAAAACACGCTATTTCTTTGTATTCAAATCCAGTTTTTAAGGAAAAATTGATCCTCCATCTTATTCACAAAGTGACTTTTGTTTGTGTCCAAAAGAGTCGGTTCACTCCTGGTGGCATGTAAAAGAACACTGCCTGTGAAAGTGTCATAGGCAGAATTCTAACAACGACCCCTAAGGACCCTCACTTTTGTAGAATACCCTTCTCTGTGGATATGATGGGATATCATATGTCACATTGCATGGCAAGAAGGATTCCGAGGATATAATTAAGGTTTAACCTTAAATTAGAGATCACTTAGGTGAGCTAGGTCTAATTACATGATCTGTTAAAACCAGAGCATTTTCTCTGGCTGGTGACAGAAGAAATCAGAGAAATTGCTACCTAAGAATGACTGGACATACCACTGCTCATGAAGATGGAGGGACCACGTGATGAGAAATGAGTGCGGCCTCTAGAATATGAGAATGATCCCCAGTTGGCAGCCGGCAAGCACTGAACTGGATCCTTCCCTTTTTTTTGAGAGAGAGAGAGGGAGAGAGAGAGAAAGAGAGAGGGGGGGGAGGGAGAGGGAGACACAGAATCTGAAGCAGGCTCAAGGCTCTGAGATGTTAGCACGGAGCCCGAGATGGGGCTGGAACCCACAAACCATGGGATCATGACCTGAGCCTAAGTTGGAGGCTCAACCCACTGAGCCACCCAGGTGCCCCGGAACTGGATGCATAAACAGCCTGAATGAGTTCGGGAGCTGATTCTTTCCCTAGGCCTCCAGATAAGAACACAGCCAAACCTCACAAGGACTCCTGACCTACAAAATGGTGAGCTAATCAATGGGCGTTGCTTTTAAGTCAGTAAGCTTGTGGCAATATGTTTTGCAGCAAAAAGAAATTAATATAGAAGGAGATAAAGGGGACATTTAAAGGAGATGAAGAGCCCTAAAGGCATTCAGAGTAATAAGTGCATCCTTGAAACAAGCATCCCCCTTACAAGGGGAGGGGATGACTAGAGCTGGAAATAATGTTCAGGCAGATGTATAAATTCTGAGGTAATTCATTTTCTCTTTCTTTTTTTTAAGTAGGCTCCACGCCTAGCATGGAGTCCAATGTGAGGCTTGAATTCACAACCATGAGATCAAGACCTGAGCTGGGATCAAGAGTCGGACACTTAACCAACTGAGCCACTGAGGCGCCCCTGAGGTAATTTTTAATATGTTATTTGATAGCTATGTTCCATCCGCTATTTTGAACCTGCCCCTCAGAATCCTTTCCTCCTCTCCAAACCCACTCTAGGAGGACCAGGAGATTGGTGAGAGTCCCTGGCCAGGCTAACAACATATGATAGCGGCACACTGGGCACATTTCTCCCTTCCTATCCCACATGTGTCCTTCTGCCTTTCAGGAGATGAAGGCTATGGCCCTGTACGCCCTTGGATACCTGCTCTTGCCACTGTTAATGAGTCCCCACTGGTTCCTCTAGCCCCACTGAACACGCTGTCCAAACCTCTGCCAGTTGATGGATCTGTTTTCTCCCTGTCCAAAAGGCGGAAACCAGAATGATCCAGAAAGATCCTTACTAGGCTACATGAGAGGGGTGTTACTAGTACTCCCAGGGGTAGCTGAGACCCACAACCAGGGATCCAAATAGAAAAACAGCAGGAACTAGCCAAATAGACAGTCACAGGAGATGGTGGATGAAAAGTAAATATACAGACTGGCCCGGTTTCATTTTGTTGGAAAGAATCATACTGGGTTGAGTCATTTTAAAAGATTAGACACTTTACCTATTGGTCCTGGCACTGTGCTCCCATTTATCACTTTGAAATCTCATCCCAGTTTCAGTGTTTTCAGCCTTACTACGTTGACATCTTTGCAGCACTGACACTGTCACTCTCTGTATCTCAAAACTTCTCTCATAGCTTTCCTGATACCAGCCTCTCCTGCTTTTCCCACTGTATCTCCAGTTTCTTCTTCTCTTTTTGAGATTGCCTGCCTCTACTCACCTTTAAAATTGGTATTCCACAATGACCCATCCTTGATCAGCTTCTCACTCTCTGCATTCATCCTAGGTTTTTATTTCATTCACTCCTAAGGCTTGGTTTCAACACCCACATACCTGATGATTCCTAAATGTCTATCCCTAATCCATTCCTGTCTTGAGCTCTAGAAATGTGAAGACAACCATCTTCTGAACACTGCAAGCGGGGTGTTCTGTTGGTGCCTCTAACTCAACATGTCTGCTTCCCAAACCTTGTTCTTCATCCTTGGTCCCTTATCTGGGATCTATCACCATGCACCAATGGTTAATTACAAATCTATCTATTCTGGATGTCGAATTCTCATTCTCACAGCCTGAGACCCAAATTACTTAGGTTAATAATAAGTTAACACTTAATGAAGAAGAGTCAGCCAATTAATCTTTTGCTTTAAGCAAAGAGATAGTGACAAGAGAAGAAAGGCCAGGTTTGGAATATCATTAGCTGGTAGGGATGCAGGTGAGAAGTGTTTCCTTGATCAAATCTATATGCCAGTAGGAACAGACCTCTCACAGGAACACTGCTTTAGACAAGGCACAGTCTAAAGACACAGACAGGATAATCTCCTTCTAAAAATTCTCTCAACTGAGTCATAGGAGCTCCTGTTTCTCCCTAAACTATAAAAGTTTGGTCCTTTGAGGATTCAAAACCACGATCCTGGCAGTTGTCTTACCTGAGGCCAACTCCCTAATAGCTTTAGCTTCCTAGCAAGATACTAGGATTTCCTGGAAAAATTGCCTATAGACAGGGCTTCCCCGCTGCTCCGGGTCCACTTGGGCTTTTCTCTATCTTTTCACACAAGCCAAGAAGATAATGTACACACATCTCTTGTTACTATTGCATTTAATTATAATATAATCCTACATATGCAAACATAAAAACAGCAATCATGTTTTATTCCAAGTTCTAATTGCATGTAGCAATCATGGGCTTTCACTAAATTATTTCCATCAAGCGTACATAGTGCCATTTTTTCCAGCATGCCAAAAGGCCCACCTGCAGCCCCCCACCCCCATCAATTCGAGTTTTGTAGACTTGCTCTGATGTTTCAGGGTCCACCCTCCCCACCCCTACGCCCCCAATTTCTATGTGCTCAATCTGTGTGCCTTCAGCTTCCCTGTCATTTTTCTTTCTCACCAGCATCAGAGACCCTGAAATGTTGAGTGTCTGCACACCAGTCCTCTCTTGATTTGCGCACAGGGATGCCTTGAATTGGACTTTCTCCCTAACCGTTTCCTATTTTCTGATTGTAACATGTTCATCGCCTTTCCTCACAGTTAGACCCATCATTAATCTCTTTTCTTTTTTTAATAATACCTTAAGCTAATCTTATTAAATCTGATTAGTATGAATCAACAATCTTTCTTCTTTGAACTTCGCCTCCACCCAAAATACAGAATAAAAAAGGGAAAAAGAAGAATTTCCTTTCCCTCAATTCATTCTGAAACTCATTTCTCACTCTAGGAATTGTGCAGCCTTTGCTTTATTCTCTCCCCACTCCTCTTCTACCTTCTGTCATTGGAAACGAGCCTGGAAATTAGTCAAGTCATGTATATAAAAAAAAGTACGCTAGAGAAAGAAAACACGAGATAGTGAGGTGATGAATTACTAAGCACTGGGGTCAGAAAATGTCTGAATTTTTGCTTCTGCTCTTCAAAGTTTTTGCTGTTGGGTACATTCCAAGCTAGGTCTCAAGCCATTACCAGAACAGGTTATCCCAGTAGATTTTCCTTTTACTTTTTTTTCCAAAGATGCTATCAATCAAGTTTTCCCAAAAGCTCATGGGCTATTAGCAAAGCAAAAGGGAGCCTCAGTGTCTCAGACGCAGGATTACCATCTGCTACGGGAAGCAGGGCTAAAACCAAGAGGACTTGGCCTTGCACTGTGTCTCTGTGTTTGAGGAAAAGCCTGAGAGAGCTCTGAGGACCTGAAAACAAGCAGCATGACATGACCATTCAAAAAAAAAGAAATCTTGGAGCATTCCAGAGACATGAAGACAAGCTCGGGACTGTGCAGCCAAAGGAGATCACTCCTTTGGGACTGGTTTGTGGAACTGAGAGAAATGACTTCTAAGAAGTGGCTGTCTGCGTGAGAACAATCAGGGACTTTCTTTTTCTTTTAGAGCTGAGCTGCATGCTCCCTAGTCTTAAATGCAGAGATTGAATATAAAAGGAAACAGGGGAAAAAAAATGTTTTCCAACTGTCTCCATGTGGCCAGCTGCCAATCTGGCTAGCCTGGGTGGGGATTCTCGCTCTAAAGTTAGCAGAGAGGTTGGTTGCATGTTCTTGTTGTTTTGCATTCATGTTAAATTTTAGCTACTTTAGTTGTGAAAGGCTTTGAAATTTCACAGGAAAGACAACAAATTGTGGTCAGAGTTCGGGATTATAAACTCACTTCAATAATTCAACTGAGGCAAAAAGGCACACAGTCCCTCTTAGCCCGGGTTTCCTGATTCATAAAGTGAAGAAATAATGATTCTGCTTCAAGGCTGGCTTCTTACTGGTATTCAGGTGCTGGTTTAAATGTCACCTCCTCAGAGAGATATCCTATCTGAAGTATCTCCTTCCAACCACCTGGCCACTTCCTGTCACATCATCCAGTCCCAATTCCGTCCTCAAACTCTGCTTTCAAATGTATTTGTTGCCTGTCTCCCCCGATTTAAGTATAAAGATGACGAGGGTAAGGAATTTTATCTTCATTGATTCATTCAGCAAATACTGTTGAGCGGACTCTGATCAGCGCACTAGGGGTGCATCAGTAATGTAAGGAGATTACGACCTTGTTTTCTAACAGAGAAGTCAGGCCTTGAGCAAACAAGCAAATCATTCACAACATGTCCAGTGGTAATAGGTACTTTGAAGAAGAGTAATGTATGGAAGAGGACTAAAGTAGACCATGGTGGGGGTATAATTTATACAGGGTGGTCAGGGACGACCTAAGGAGACATCATTTTAACAGAGACCTGAAGAAAGGGCCAGATGTGCAGATAATTACTTGGAGCTGGCATATCCAGGAAGTAGGGGCATGAAGGGCAGGGGCCTCGCGTGGTTTTCCCCAAAACAGCAAGGGCAGTGTGGCTGGAGAGGAGTGAGGGAGGGGCCGGAGGGGAGGAGCTGGGAAAGGAGCCCAGCTCATGGAGCTGCGTGTGATTTATGGTCAGGGCTTGTGATTTTATTCTGAGTGGGACAGGAAGATGGGCTAGTGTGGGGGGAAGAAGGAATGTGTTTTATTTGGTTCACTATGATGGCTGTGGGAAGAAGAGATTCTAAAGAAAGTCTTAATGGAAGCAATGTGACTATGGAAGTTATTATAGTGATGATCCAGATAATAAATAAAGGTGTTTTGTTATTTTTGTTGTTTGCGAGAGAGAGAGAGAGAGAGAGCAAGAGAGCGAGCGAGCAGGGGATGGGCAGAGGAAGAGGGGGAGAGAATCCCAAGCAGATTCAACACCCAGTACCTCTTGACTGACCATGAGATCATGACCTGAGCTGCAATCAAGAGTTTGACACTTAATAACTAAGCCAGTCAGGCGCCCCAGAAATAAAAGTATTTTATTGTTTTAAAAAAATTTTATTTATTTTAGAGAGAGAGAGAGAGAGTGCAAGCCAGGGAAAGGGGCAGAGGGAGACGGAGAGATAGAGAGACAGAGAGATAGAGAGACAGAGAGAATGAGAGTGAGAGAGAGAGAGAGAAAGAGAGAGAGAGAGAGAGAGAGAGAGAGAGAGAGAGAGAGAGAGAGAGAGAGAGAATCCCAAGCAGGCTATACACTCAGTGCAGAGACTGATATGGCTCCATCCCACGACCCTGGGATCACGACCTGAGCCCAAATCCGACACTCAATCACCTGAGCCACCCAGGTGCCCCCAAAATAAAAGTGTTTTGAGTGGGTGGCAGCAATGGCAGTAGTGGGATGGGTTTCAATTCCAGACACATTTTAGAGGTAGAGGCTACAGGATTCCCTGACAGGTTAAACATGCAGGGCAAGCAGGGAATGGGGAGAGAGAAGAATCAAGAATGTTTCCCGGGTTTTGACTTGAACAACTGGCACAGAGATGGAGAGCTTAGCGGAGGAGAGAATTTATATGAGAAGGGTGGAGGCAAGGGTTTGGGTCTGACATATTAGTTAATTTTGAGATACATATTAGAAATCCAAGTGGAAACGTTGAATCAGTTAGCTATACTAATTCAGAAGTTTAAAAGAAGATATAAAGATTAGAGATATAAATTTGGGCAACATCAGCAAACAGATAAAATTTAAGACCATCTCTTTCATCACTGTGTCCTTGGTGCCCAACACAGTATGGACACTCAATAAATATTTGTCAAATGAATGGATTGATGAGACTCAAATGAGATTATGGGTATGAAAGTGTTTTTCAAACCGTAAGTGCCTCTGCAAATAAAAGGTTATACACAATATGATTATCTTACAAACAGAAAAATGTTGAATGAGCAATAAAGATTTAGCAAAAGCACAACTAGAAATTTTGCTTCTAACAGAAACAAACTCCAGATGGCTTCTTTCCTCCTCCCCTTTTTGATATTTAAAGTTGAAAGTGTCTAATACTGTAATTAAGGGCAGTAAAGCACCAGAAAAGACTGAATGCGAGTGAAATACAGCAATGTTTTTATTTTTTTTCCCCAATCATGGCTCTTCAAATTGTCAAAATGATTTTCACAGCAATTTTTCAAATTGTTTCAGGAGTACTTTTTCAAAAAGTAACTCTAAAACTAGAGTTGGGTTTTGTGTGGACTTTCTCACCCTAGATCATGCCATAACTCTAAATTCACTTGGTATCACTTTGCATTAAAAAAAAAGAAAGGGCCCTGGCTTCTTTCTATTTGCCTTTTACATGACAGCCTGATAGTGTCATTAAAAGCAAAAATGTTGCTTGATAAATTTCATTGGGGAAACTATTGGCTTGGGACTTAAGAAACCACCTGATAATACTCTCTAGACTTTTTATAACACATGATAGAAATTAGGAGTTGCAAGTTACAGTCCCTCTACCAGTTATAGAAATATAACCAAGTTAAGGGTTTTCCACCTGAGCTTTGTGATATAAAGACTTAAAGTTTTCCTGAACCAAGAGAGGAGGCGGGCAGGTAGATTGATGGATGAGGGGATGGATAGATGGTGAGAAATGAGGATTGAGAGAAAGAGAAGCAAGAAGACATGAAAGAGTGAAAGGGAAAATGAGAAATTAATAGAGGCTCAATGACTTTGGGGCCAGTATCCAGCTCTCTAAGCTACAAATGTACTTAGAGCTTCAGGAGAGGAAAGAGTGAATAGGGTAGGTAAAAATATTTGAATAAGTATTGGTCAAAAATATTCCAAATTTAATTAAAAAACATCAATCAACAGATATAATCAGCTTAGTGAACCTCAAACAGATAAATACAAAGAAAATCAAAACAAGGCATATCATAATCAAGCTACTGAAGTTCCAAGATAAAAGCAGCCAGAGGGAAAAAAGACATCTTATACACATTTTAAGAATAACTACTGACTTATTAAAATCAATATAAACCCAAAGAATAAAACTTTCAAGTGCTTAAAGAAAAACTGGCTAAGATAGAATTATATATGTAATAGAAATATTCTTCAGAAGTGAAGGCAAAATAAAGATATATCTAGGTAAATGAAAGCTGAGAGAATATGGTCCTTGGAAAACGACAACCATAAGAACCGATGAAGCTATCCAGGGTGAACAGAAATGACACCGGATTTATAGGAAGAAATATAACCCATCAAAGATACCAAATATGTGGTTAAATATAAAGACAACTTTTAATTAAATTCTTTAAAAGATACTTGACTATGAAAAGCAAAATAATAATCATGTGACTCTGTAACAATGCAACAAATATAGACACTAAATGTACAATGCCAATATCATGTAGGTGAGATGGAAGGTGGTGGAATAAGGGTGAGTACTGTAATACCCAGAGCAACCACTAAAACAAATGAGAACAAAAAGTTTTAGTTCAAAATCCAGTAGAAGAGATAGAATACCATAATAAGTTATATTTTATTAATTCATAATAAGGCAGGAAAGAAAGAATAAAGGGAAAAAGGAAGAAGGGACAAACAGAAAACAGATTTACACTCAACCATATCATGGGTGCCTGGGTGGCTCAGCGGGTTAAGTGTTCAACTCTTGGTTTTGGTTCAGGTAATGATCTTGTGGTTCTGAGTTCGAGCCCCAAACAGGGCTCCCTGCTTACAGTGTGGAGCCTCCTTCAGATTCTCCCTCTCTCCCTCTTTCTCTGCCCCTCCCCTGCTTGTGTTCTTTCTCTGTATCTCAAAATAAATAAATAAACTTAAAATGTTTTTGTATTACATGTAAATAGACTAAACACTTCAGTTCAAGACAGAGCTTATCTTATTGGATTCAAAAAAAGCCCAAATACCTACCCCAAAAAATTATGCACTTTAAATATAAAGACACAGATAAATCCTTAGTAAGAAAAACACATTTTCAATATCAAGAATGACAGAAGAGACATCTCCACTGATCCTGCTGGTATTAAAAGGACCATGCCAGTTATGTTCATATGGAAGGCTTACAACCTAATATTGTATCCCAACTGACTAAATATTCATTAAGATGATGACCAGTAGTTACCAGAAGCCAAAGATTATGCTAAACAATTCAGGTACAGCCTTTTATTTAGTCCTTACACAATCCTGCAGTGTAGACATCTTTTTCTTCACATATCATAGATGAGAAAAATCAAGGCTTATAAAAGGTAACTGACTTGCCCAAGGTCACAAAGTTTGTTAACATCAGAACCACTTCTTTACTGAACTCACATCTTATGTATATGTCTAGCTTCATAAGCGTCTCATTAGAATGAGTTTAAATATATGTATTATATTTTAAAGGAAGAACAGGTTGGTTTTTTCCCCCTGAAACAATCTTATAGCCTGAAGGTCTTGAAGGAAGAATGGAAAAGCTACTCACTGAATTGCTGCCACTGTTGCCATGGAAACCTGAAAAGAGATTACATACACATCAATTTTACAACTCCATCTTTTAATAAGTGCAGAACATAACCACAGGCTGCTGACTCCTCATGGAAAACTCCCTGAAAAATCCATCTAATCAAAAATCTCCACAGCTTTTCTAATACAAAAATCCCAATTCACACAGTAAGCTGAACTTTGCCAGATGGGTGGATAATGATTTGCTTTTCCTAAACTGTTGTCCACCCTCTGCCTGTTGAAACGTGAACCATGACAAAAGACAGAATCAAAAACAATATTAAAATAATAGAAAGGCAAGAAGGGGCTACAATGCATTGGATGCTTATGTCCTGAGAGCCAGATCAGGAGGTGCTGGGAAGAGAGCTCTGGGCACTGATTTAAAGCGGTGATAAGTATAACTGACATAAAGAGGCAAATGTAAATTAGTCTCTGACAATGAAGGCAGCATCTTTCACCAAAATCAAAATAAAACATTCCTTGGCAGCACAGATTTAATTCTGTTGAATATTTCTGGTACTGCTGAGATATAGACACTGTCAACTTAAAGTCAGCTGTCATAGCAAGATGAAATTCTGAAATTCAATAAAGCATACATCTCTTTACAAAGAACAAGTGAAGTCCTTGCTTATCTAAGTTTAGGCTCTTTAGTACGCCTCCAGAAAAGCTGATTTGAAAAGTCACAAACGAGGTGCCTGGGTGGCTCAGTTGGTTAAGTGTCTGACACTTGAATTTGGCTCAAGTCATGATCCCAGGGTTGTGGGATCAAGTCCCACACTGGGCTCTGCACTGAGCTTAAGATTCTCTCTCTCCTTTCTCTGCCCCTACCCCACTGCTCACATACACTTGCTCTGTCTGTTTAAAATAAAAAATAAAAAATAAAAGAAAAGTGAAACAAGAATAGTAGGTACAGAGAAGGAAGAGATGATGTGCCAATTCTCTGCATGACATACGACTCTGGCTCATCCAGCAGAAATGATTTGGAAAAAAAAATGTTCATTACAATTGAGTTTGGTTGCGAATGTCAGGAAGCCTAAAGTAACAAGGTCTTGAACAACACAGAATTTGACTTCTCTCTTATTTAAAAGTCTGCACAGATCATCTAGGGCTGACATAGCAGCTCTACAACCATCAGAGCCCCAGCCTCCTCCCCTCCCAGGTGGTCGGTCCACCTTTCTTAGCATGTGACTTCCAACCTGTGCACCAAGATGGTTATTGGGACGGCAGACCACATGTTCATAAGAGAGCCCACAGAGGAGACAGGAATGAACAAAGATGCTCCATTCTCCAGTGTCATACACTTCCACTTATACCCCGTTGGTCATGTCAGTTATGACTTGGTCTGTCCCTATGTGCCAGGCACAAACAGGACCTCATGTCTTGTATAAAAATAGCCAGAGGAAGAGAAAACTATTGCTCCCTGCAACCGCAACTCCAGGGGACCACCGGACTCAGGTTTGATTGATTTACTCATTGTCGTATATTCACACAAGACACAATGATCAGCCATCCTGTATGTGTCAGGCTCTGTGTTAGATTCTGGAAATAAGAAAGATGATAGCGACACAGAAATAAATAAATCACTTCAGCACAATGTGTAAGGAATTTCAGAGGTGAAAAAAAATAAAAGAAGCTAATTGTTGCACTGCAAGGAGAACTTTCAATGAAAATTGCACAGGGGAGATGCCATATAAGGTAAGTCTTTCAAAAATATGACTTTGCCAAGTATGCTGGTGGAGGAGAGCTGGGATGGGAGTGGGGAGACAAGAGTCAGAGAGTATCAGAAAGTAGAGAAGGCATTCCAGGCAGAAGGAGGGACAGATGCAAATGTGACAAAATGTGGGAGAGTGTGGCTTGCTAGGGAGCTTTAGGCAGTTCCAGAGGACCTGGCATGGGGATGAGGGCATGGGAAGGGAGCCAGGAGGAGTGGTAGATGAGGCTGAATTGGAGACAGGCTGGAGAGCTTGTGCTCAATAGGAAGCACTGGAGAGGTCTAGGAAGGAGAGGATTACAATGAATTTGTGTTTTGAATAATAACTCTGGAGGGTGTGTGGATCCTGGAAGGCTAATGGAAGATGGGCATTACTGAAATCAGAAAACATGTTCATTTATGAAGCATTTACTGAGTGTCAAATCTGCACCACATGCTACGGGAAGTGCTAAGGACATCAAATGGAGTAAACAAACACAGGCACCCTCAAGGCCATACCACAGAGGAAGGGACATGAACCAGTGTTGACAGTATTCTGCAGCATGTGTGACCACAGGAAGGTCCAGGGTGATCTGGGAGGCCAGAAAAGAAAGTGTCTCACCTTCCTGGGATGGGACCAGAAAATTTCAGCGAAAAGTGAACTTTAGTTTGTAAAGACTGAATAGAATTTTGACAGGTAGTCAAGAACTGCAAAGGGCATTCTTAGCAGAGAATAGGGTACCTGCAAATACAAAGGCATGAAGAAAAACT
This sequence comes from Suricata suricatta, assembly GCF_006229205.1. NCBI lineage: Eukaryota > Metazoa > Chordata > Mammalia > Carnivora > Herpestidae > Suricata > Suricata suricatta. Next base: position 39,675,679 of record NC_043708.1, read on the forward strand.
GTAAGTCGTTCAGCGTAGAGGTTCAGGATGCAAGTGTGTGTGGCCCAGATCAGGACAGAGACAGCTGGAGAGTCACATGATCAGACCAGTAAGAGGTTATAGCAAATGTCTAGTTAGGAGGAGATGAGAGCCTGACATGAAGTGGGTGGAAAGAGAGGTCACTGAGCTGCGGATCCCCTGTGCTCCCCCCGATCCTGATCCACACTGTGATCTTCTCCACTCTGCTCCATTGCCCAGGAGGCTGAATTGCATGGATCAGCTCTCTTGTCCTCTGACTCCCAGCCGGGTTTGGCCAATGGGGAACAACAGAAGGAGATTAATGGGGAGGAGAACTTAGAGAGTGAGGTCAGGTTCCCTGCACGTGGAGTTCCCCAGGGCTGGCTTTATGCTCTCGTTCAGCACGCCCATCTCCCTGGGAGCTCCCGTGCTTTTCTCTCTGCCCCAAAGCTCTGGCTTTCTTTTGTTCTCTTTGGCCCCACAACCATCCCCTGCCCGTCCCTATTTGGGTGTGGGAGTGGTAACAACAACCCACTACCTACAGGGTGTCACCCTATCCCTGTGGTTTCCCTACACTGTGCCCTTTGTGAATAGTCCCTTTATTAAGTTCCCAAATTATGCGTTAAGTGTGCCAACTGTTTCCTGCCAGGATCCTGACTAATGTAATCAGTGAACACCACCCTCACTTCAAACATTTCTTCATAACTCTTGTGACTTTTCTGTGAATCTGGAGCACTCAGTTTTCCAGGGGGGATGATTAAACCCCCAAGATGGTTCATGGTTCTCACAGTACAATTAGTTTAGTGTGTCAGAGATTACAGTCTGGTGGGTTCAGATGAACTCAGGTGAATGAAACTAAATTCTTGCTACCAACTAGTTCATGAGTTGGGGTCGGGGGAAGATAAACTTGTATATCATTAACAGTAAAATCCATCAGACTAATCTCTGGCATACCTCAGCATGGCACAGTTTAAGCAAATAATCCAAAATGAATAAAAATCATTTCCATGGAAATATACTGGTCAAAGGGTACCAACTTCCAGTCATACGATTAATAAGTTCTGGGGATCTAATGTACAGCATGGTGATTACAGCTAGCAAGATCTTATCATGTACTCGAATGTTGCTAAAGAGTAGATCTTAAATGGTTTCACCACAACAATGAAATGGTAATTATGTGATGCGATGGAGGTGTTAGCTAATGGTAGGGTGGTGATGATTTTGCATCACTTCAGCACAATGTGTAAGGTATCTAGTCAACATGTTGTACACCTTAAACCTACACAATGTTGGGGCACCTGGGTGGCTCAGTCGGTTGAGCGTCCAGCTTTGACTCAGGTCATGATCTCTAAGTTCATGGGTTTGAGCCTCACATCAGGCTCTGTGCTGACAGCTCAGAGCCTGGAGCCTGTCTTCGGATTCTGTGTCTCCCTCTCTCTCTGACCCTCCCCTGCTTCACACTGTCTCTCTCTCTCTCTCTTTCAAAAATAAATAAAACATTAAAGAAAAAAACTTACACAATCTTATATGTCAGTTATATTTCAGTAAAACGGGGGGTGGGGGGGAGATTGCCAAATAAACCCCTAGTTTAAAGGAAACAAAGTCTCAGCGAGTCATGAGAGCTTGTGCAAGACCACACAGCTGGTCCATGTGGGAGGCAAGACTTGAATTCCAAGCAATTCAAACATGATAGCAAGCCCATTTCTGTTCCACACCACCTCTCTCCCATGCTAGAACTGGATGCTTCAGAATCGGTTCATTAACATCTGGTAAATCATTAAAAAAAAAAAAAAATCTTCACTTCCAATTCCCAATGCCAGGGACAAAGAATCTGATCGTCCATCTATATTGGGTATTCAGTGCTAATCCAGCCAGGGTGGCTTGCAGTATAGACAGGCTGCCTGCAAATTCAACAGTCTGTGGGGCAAGGAAGTTTCCAGGGAAAGGGTACTGGTGTAAGTGAGCAGACATCCCTAAAAGTATTTATTAGAGTAGATCATAGGCCCTGGTTAGTCTTTCTTTAAATGAGTAATTTCATAAGGCGGATTTTGATGTGCCACAAAAGACTGATTTAAAGTCCATCTTGTCATAAGGTATTCTAGTGCTTTTTTGTTTTGAAGAGAAGGAACAATAGCATATTTACAACTCAATTATATTTCTATTATTCTACATCTAGTTCAATTAGACATTCCTTAGTTCCACAGTGATTTTTCAGGGGGGAGGGGTGTTGTCACACCTGCCACACAGCTGGGTCCAAGGACTGCCTGCATGCTCCCAGCATGCTCTGGGGTTAGTTTCCATGCCAACCAATCTAGGAGAGTTTCCACCCTATCTACCCGCTCCAGGACAGGCATTAATAGAATAGGCATATATGAGAACGAGTAAGAGACAGGTTGAATAAGTGTATGCAATTATTTTTATAGCACTGTGGTCCTAAATTATTCTTTATGCGACTCCCCTTTATAACACAAGATAATTGGAGACAGATTACGATGTCTTTCCTGCTAAGTGCTCAGAGCTCTTTCAAATATGCTATCACATTTTACTCACAGCGTCTCTAAGAGATAAGAAAGGTCTTATTTTGCAGGTTGGGAAACTAAGGCACAGAATGGTAAAATGTCCATTCTATACATACAGGATAAGGTAACCCTAGCATTAGGATGGAATTCAAGAATCCTATCTGTAAAATCTGCAGCTTCACTACTCATTTCTGCTCCCCTGTCTCCATCAGCTTTAAGCTCCAGAGAAAATCAATTCAATACAATTTTGATTAAATCTCATCCTCACTATACTTAGTATAAACTGTAAAAATAACAAAACCAGTAGAGGAGGTTAAGTAGGAAGGAAAACTGGGTAAACTATTAAAGAAAAAGGCAGATGGTGAATACAAAGATTGAGAAACAGGAAAGCAAGTGTATATGTTTCACTTAGGTTACGATATTTCCCCCAAATTTTCTTTCAAAGAAAAGAAATCACTGTTCAGCTTTGAAATAACAGATTAACCCACTGGCATGAGGCCTATTTGTGACTCAATGAAACAATGATAGGACATCAAATATGGCCAAGACTAACAAGAGACCCCTCAGATAGTCAAAGGGAAACTCAGAAAGATGTGCCTCCCTCCCCACAAAATGAGCTAAAATGACCCTACTTTTCATCCATTTCAGCCCACTTTGCTGCCTTTGCCCTCCACTGCCTCGGGGAGAGGAGACCAGGAGGACCCATTGGAAGGGATAAGAAGTGGCTTTGTGAGACGGAGGCTGAGGATACCTTAAAGCCCATCAAAGTGCTGACTCCATTGTCTGAAAGATCCTGAGATTCATTTCACCTCATTACTCCACGTAAAAACCTACAACAAAAAAAGACAGCACTCCAGCCAGTGAATATAGAAACACCAAAACATAATTTCATACTGATATTTCTCCAAAACAATAATCAACCACTCCAAAAGTCAATCACCAGTGACATTCCTGTGTCAGGGGCTTTATGAACCCAGAGCTTTGGTACCCAGTGTACTTATTCTGAATTCATCTCTATGTAACTATGCACACACACATTTATATTTGTTTCTTTCTTCTCTTATTCCTTTATTATGCAACATAAGATGTATTAATTTTTATCGTAGTATTTGAGTACTGTTAATTTTAAATCATAGTATTTCAGTTACAAGATATCAAAGGGGAAAGTACATATCACTCAAGGGCTTTATCACCTCTTCTGTGGAAGGGATTAGCATGTTTTAGGTTGTATACAGGATAGTTGTATCTCAGTAGGCGGAGTTATGACCTTGTTAATGTCTTTATTTGGAGATTAAGCATGGTTTAAGGAGTTGTACATGAGTGTCACATTGATAAGGGGTGGGTTTGTGATGACTAATTTTATGTGTCAACTTGACTGGGCCATGGGATGCCTAGATATATGGTTAGATATTATTTCTGGGTGTGTTTATGAAAGTGTTTCCAGAAGAGATTAATGTTTGAATTGGTGGACTAAGTAAAGAAAACTGCGCTCATGATGAATGTGGAATCATGTACCCTTGAAGGCCCTCACCAGACCCTGGAAGGCCATATGAAGAAGTGTTAATCTCCCCTGAATTCTTAGATCCAGGATGTGTTAACTCACTCACATTATTTCACACTATGTCCAGAATCTTCTTTGCAGAGTAGAATACTAGCCTAAGACTGTCTTCTTTGTCATACTATCACAGAGTCCATCTCTGTGATATGTTTCCTATTTGCCTTGGGGCAACAAGCTCCAGCTGGGCTCCCCACCCCATTCTATCCCCAGGAAGAGGAGCAGGGCTCTGGAGTAAAGCTTAAGAGGTTCAAATCCTGGCTAATAGTGAACATTTTGTTGCCCAATAACACTTACAATAAGGGAACATGGGCAATATTACTTCTCTTTGACATTTAGTGTTTCTGTCTGTAAACTGTGATGACTGACAATACCAACCTCAGAAGGATATTGGGAGGATTAAATGAGATAATGCACTTAAGTTTTAGTCTAATTTAGTCAGCACGCAATAACTGTTAGCTATTTATTAGAACAGCTCTCTAGAAATCTGTCTCAATAAGGAGCTGTGCCTTTGCTCATCAGACAGGCCTTTCTGTCACACTCAGAGAGGGTAAACACAAAGGAAGGCAAGGAAAACTAAGAACTGGAAAATGGTGAGGCTGTGGAAGTGGCCAATCAGGAGAAGCCAATTAAATAGTTGCCCGAAGCACGTATAAAGGGTCTCTCTGGACAGAATGGAGCATAGTGTATATAAAACAATTAAATGGGCACAGTTTAAGCCTCTTAGGGCAAATCTAAGAAGGGGCATATTAAATGTATTCATAAAAATAGACAGACTTTGGAAAATATATTTAATTAAATGAAAGATTTGCATTGAAAACTAGTCTTTTTCCCAAGCTCATTAGAATGGCAAGTCAATGATCCCTTAACAAATTTAGAATGTTGCTTTTATACGGTGGGAAGATGAGGAGACTGAAAAAACTCAATACACTTGCAGTAAATCTATGCTACGTCTAGACCTCAAGCAGAACTCATGCATTCTAAGAGAAGAAAAATTAGATTCTAAGGAGAATTCAAGAGACACAAGTGATATGCTTAAAGTATTCTACATGTATTTGCAGAGAAAGATTTATACTTTGCTGCTTTCAGTATATTGCCTGGGGCAAGAATAATCTCTTCCTCACTCTCCGGGTCACACTGGCTTTCTTTTTTACACGCTGCCCTTCATTTGCCACAAAGATCTTTGAATCCGTCATAAACACAGACACTCCCCATGCAGCATAATGATAAACTAGCTGTTACAAAGAGCTTAGAAACTAGACAGAGTGTTCCTACATATCTAACCCAAGTTATTTTCTGTGGCTTAACATATTTTCAATGGCAGTTCAACACATGCTTAACTCTAACATAGAATTCCTTTCACCAGCTATGGAAAAAAATAATCAAAGAGACTATTGCTTCTGTGGAAGTTCTTGTACATGACTCCAGGGGAATTATCCTTTCCCTCACTCCAACATGCTTTATGAGGTTGCCCCAAACTGGCTGCACTAAACCCCTAAAAACGCATGACTCTGTATTCACCACAGCCATGGAGGTTGGAAGAGTCCCAGGAGTCTCGGAAAGACAAGAAAGAATGCTTTACAGCCCTGAGACCATTAATTATCCTGCAGAGCACCTAAACAGGCAAAGCATTTCCCGTCCATGGTCTGCATTATTCCAGTCCTTTTCAAAGTATAGCAGCCCCCCCTTATCCACAGGGGATACATCCTAAGACCCCCCCCATGCATGCCTCAAACTGCAGATACTACCCCATACTCTATACAGACTATGTTTTATTCTATACATATATACTCACAATAAAGTTTAATTTATAAACGAGGCATAGTAAAAGATTCCCACAATAATGAATAATAAAATAGAATAGTTATAACAATATACTGTAATAAAAGTTATGTGAACGTGGTCTCTCTCTTTCTCTCAAAATATCTTATTGTACTCTACTCACCCTTCTACTTGTGATGATGTGAAGTGATAAAAAGCCACATGACAAGATGAAGGGAGGTGAATAATGCAGGCATTGTGATATAGCTTAGGTTACTACTGATCTTCTGACAATTTATCGGTAGTTGATCATCTGCTTCAGGACTGCAGTTGCCCACAGGTAACTGAGAGCATGGAAAGCGAAACTGTAGATGGACTAAGTAAAACTGTGGTGGACTAAGTAAAGAAAACTGCCTTCTATGACGAATGTGGCATCACGTACCCTTGAAGGCCCTCTCCAGACCCTGAAAGGCCAGGGGGATGGTTCCTGTAGCATTTCTAGCAACTGTGACAGCCTCCATCCTTAAGAACTTCTGGACATCCTCTGCCCTTCCCCCTGGGTCAAGCTTCTGACCAAGCAGACAAGAGGGCCTCGACACAGAAACTGGCTGGCATTCAACTCGAGCTCAGCCAGGTTTGAATTCTGACTCTACCTCTCACTAGCTCTAAGACCTTGGACAAGTTACTCAATTTCTCTGAGCCTCAGTTCTTCATCTATCAATTGAAATAAATAAATACCTACCTCTCTGCGTTTGTGGGAAAATTAAATGAGATAATTTATGTAAAGAATTCAAGAAGCACAATAAGCAGTCAATACATAAGAGCTATTGTTATAGATTTGTACTTTGGAGATGTAGAGTCTGCGTTTTCCCTCCCAAACATTCCTTCATTCATTAAATGATGACTGATCTATTTCAGACATTAGCAAACCATCCATGGACCTCCATCAGCCAGATGTGTGAGAGCTCTGGGTGCAAACTATATACAAATATTCAAATTTGAGAATACTATATGCAAATATACAAAATTAGAGAACATTAGCGCAGTTAAAAAAACCCATCTGCTTCTAGTACCAGATCACTTTTCCTGACCCCTAAGAATTATTTACCAGACTACTGGGCTCAGTAACATGAAAACCCAGTAAGAAAGTCAATCAGTAATTTATATAAGAAGATAAACAAATTACCCATGAATACATTACAAACTTTAACCTTACTAATGATTAAATAAATTGAAAGTAATCCAGTAACACCATTACTCCTACCCAAAATGTGAACATTTATTTTTTTAAGTTTATTTATTTTTGAGAGAAAGAAAGAGAGAGAGAAAATGCATAAGTGGGGGAGGGGCAGAGAGAGACAGACAGACAGAATCTGAAGCAGGCTCCAGGCTCTGAGCTGTCAGCACAGAGCCCAATACAGGGCTCGAACTCACAGACCACGAGATCATGACTTAAGCCAAAGTCCAGTACTAAACCAATTGAGCCACCCAGGTGCCCCAGCAATGATTTATTTCTATATAATCAGTAGGCTGTAGCTATGCAACTGATCCCCATTGGTATGAAGGCAGAGGAGTTCAGAGGCTAAGAATAGTTTCAAACTAGACTTTCTCAGAAATGTCCTGATCTCAGAAGAGTAAGTGTGGCTGAACAAGCACGGCCCTTTGAAGTCATCCTTTGAGTCACTGCCCAGCACGGGCTCAGGACGTGAAGGGCAAAAAGAGATACATATTGTGCCGAACCTCCTGGTTTCTGAAGGCACATTCTATCAACTTTGTGAAATTGTAGTATTGTTCATTGCTATTATTTAGCACCCATAGAGTATTCTATTATTCTGGGGCATCTTGCCAATGATAATTAGGAACTTTTCTCATCATTCTGAACAGCATTATTAGCATGATTATCCTCTGAAATATACAAGAATATTATGAAAGCCGATGCCACAACAGTCACAGGCAGAGCCAAAATTAAACTTATTTTCTGGCTTCCTGATTAATAGTTAGAAGTTTCATATAATATAGAATTTTCCTACTAGAAGTAAAAGATGCATTATTTATATATAAGATAAATAAGTTGGTTGTGATTTTCTCTGCTCTCAAATAAAAATTATTGTGTATTCTTCTAATTAAGTAATATGATTATACTGTCTGAGTTGCAATTAGTGTCTTCCTTCTCTTCCTTTCCTAGGAGGGCTTGGCCTCCATTTTAGTTTTTCTGATTATTTGTGTCCATGGCTCTTACTGGCTTTTGTGTTAGTCATCTATTGCTGCATAACAAATTACCTCCCTAAATTAGGAGCTTAAGACAACAAATATTTATTGTCTCACATAGTTTCTGAATTCAGGAATTTGAGAGTCACTGAGCTGGGTGTTTCTGGCTCAAGATCTCTTTATGAGATGGCACCCAAGCTGTGTCTGTGGTCATCAGTAATCTGAAAGCTTGACTAGGGCTGTGGCTGTTGGTCTCAGTTCCTTGCTGGCTGTTGGCAAAAGGTCTCAACCTTTACCCTGTGGGCCTCTTCACTGGACTACATACAACACACCAGACTCCCCGCACAGTGAATGACCCAAGAAAGAATAAGGTTGTAAAACAGGAACCAAATTGGAAGTCACACAGTCTTTAATAGCCTATTTTTGAAAGTGACGTAACATTGCTTCTATCATATTCTTTTGGTTACAAAGAGCAACTCCAGTAAAATGTGGAAGGGAACCATACAAAGGCATGAACATTAAAGCAGCATGGATTGCCGGGGGCCATTTTGGATGCTGCCTACCACAGCCTTTAAAGAAAGTGTGATTTGTTTGTTTATTCAATGGTTTCTTCTTATCTCAGTGGCAGTAAAGTCTTTCACATTCTTCTAGCACCTAACCAGCAGCAGGATGATAGCCCAGGAAATTTATTTAAAGTACAATCTACCAAAATGACTGTGTTAACTTAAACACATTTTTTAAATTAAATTTTGATCCTTTTTTAATTAGCTTCACTGGCCATAAGACTGTGGATCTGTCGTGCTGACATCATTAGAATTTTTGGTACATTTTCCTTGAATTGGATTTCCAAGAGAAAATAGTAACATTATGCTAATAGGAAAAGCCATTTGAAAGACTGGAAGGCAATGAAACACAGCAATTAAGACTCAGACCCTAAGTCATGCTGGCCTGTGTGCAAATCTTAGGTCTGCCTCATCCTCCCTATTTGCCTCTGGACAGAGCCTCAGAGTGTCAGTTTCCTTATCTATAAAATGGGCCCATTCTGAGCTCTGTTGTCTGAACACCAGGCAACTGCTTAGTCAAGTGTGATAACTGTTAACAATGACACTTTTGTGTTTTGGCACAGAACCCACCTGGGGCAAAGGGTCTTTAGGAAGTTTTTTCCAACTTCATTGACCCCTCCCTCTCCTTTCATCTGAAGGAAGTTATTTAGTCCTTTTTGCTTTCTATAGTTGGGAGATGTTTTTTAAGAGATTCTTTATTTTTCATGTTTAAAGGCTGTGACCAGCAGGGGAAAGTAGTGAATAGGTGTTTTATTTAGCATTTAAATTAATTTCAGGAATCTGTCAGAGTCAGGCATTTTGAAGCTAGATCGTTGTGGACTTTGAAGGTTGTTCCCTCCCCTCTCCCCTACTCTGTGCCCTGTCCCCCAGAATTGAGCAAGTACGTGACCTGAACTGAGGTGGCAGCTATCACGTGTAGAGCTGGCATGTGGAGGTCCCAGGAGAGGTCAGGGGCTGCAGTGTACTAGGAGGCATCTACTCATTACCAAGTACACCAATTCTCACTGCTTAAGTCTTGAGCAAGGTCATTATCCTCAGTCTGCGTGCAATGCAGGGGTGCGCAGCAGGCCCAGCTGATTGTGCAAAATCCATTAGTATTCTGCACGTTCCATCGGCTAAATTTGCCATTTCATTTAGAATGCTTCTGATTGCATATTTTTTATATTCCTGGCCTCCTCAGAGGAATGCATGCCGCTGTTAGTGATCTGACAGGCAGCAGAGCACCCAGCGATGCATTTGTCATCAAACTAAAGGCGAAAGTTATTAAAACACTTGGTCGTCAATCACGAATTTGCTCAGAATCATTTAAGTTATAAAAGTACTTTTACAGGCAAGGGCCAAAAATAAATAAGTAAATCAAGGAAGAATTGTGGAGAGGGGGGAAAAACATTTTCATTCTCATAAATTAGAATTCACTGAAAAGACTGTCTTTCTTCTATAATCATATCCAAATAAAAGTAAATGAATGCAGGCATTTTTTTTTTTTTTAGTCTTCAAAATCATTTTTGGGCACTGATATTGATATCTGCTCAAGACACATTTGGCATCACATACTTTGCAAACCTCAGAAACTACGTCTTAAAGTATGCACCTTTAAAAGATAATTAATATCTATATTTAATCGTGCTCTTCCCAATATTTCTTCGATGTGATAGGCCAGAAGACATCTGAATTGCTACTTCACAAGAGAAATAAATGAGAGGCATTGTTTTATGGACTGTGAAGGGAATGTAAAATTTGTACTCCTATCAGCAGACCTACTAAAAAATGGAAATTTATGATTTTTGCCCCCTAGAAAAATCTCATTAAGCTCCTTGAAGAAATGGAAACCTCATGAGCAGTAATCAAGTATATAAAGCCTCCTGAGTGGTTAACAGAACCCACCTCATCAGACAATTCCACGGAGGACAGAGTTGCCCAAGGACATGCTTCTTATGGAATATATTATAAATTAAAATTCAGCTGCAGAGAGAGACTGAGCTAGAAAGCCTGAACCATAGGATCCTTCCTGAGAACATATTGGCCTTTCATCATTGTCAAATCCCCAGGAACCATAAACAAGCAAGAGGCAGATTGATGTGACCCATTCAGGGCAAATCCATGGATAGAACACTCCAGAAAGATAGGCAGTGGAAAGCCCTGCTGCTGGAGGCCAAGGCAGCTAGACATTACCACTCCTCAACAATAAGTCAGTGTGATTTTGAACCACAGTCTGTGCATGTAAGAATTTGGACTAAGCATGCCTTCCCTGTTTCCACCAAGAAGACCGCTCATACATGAGCCTAGATGCTCCTAGGCTGAGGAAGAAACATCCGATAGAAAACATACTAAAAATACTTTGATTTTAAGAGCATCTTGTAGGATGGTCCAGCTTGAGGCCGCTGCAACAAGGTCCCCCAAGCCAGAACATTAGGCCACAGTTCTAGGGGCTAGAGGTTTGAACTCAAGGTGTCGGCAGGACCGTGCTCCCACTGAAACCTCTAGGACAGAATCCTTCCTCGCCTTCTCTAGCTTGATACTTGCTAGTAACCCTTGGTGTTCTTTGTCTAAAGATATATCACTCCAACCTTCACTTCTGTGGTCACATGGCTTTCTTCTCTCCATGTCTTTGTCTTCACATGGTGTTTGCTTTTCTTATAAAGACACCAGTCAGATTGGATTAGAGCCCATCCTAATGACCTCATCTTAATTTGATTACCTCTGCTAAGCCCCAACTTTCAAATGAAGTCACATCACAGGTACCAGGACTTGGAGTGTCTTTTAGGAGACACTAGTTAACCCACAGCAGACCACTTTGGTTGAAGGAGGCTGGAGCAATTCATTTAGATGGACAGGATGCAGACTTTGAGAGAATTGCTTGCAGAAGACAGAGGAAGAGATTTTTAGAAGTGTGTGGCCAATAGCAGGGGGTTGGTTAAATTAAAACATTAAGTCAAATAAAAACCAAGTATCCATTGGATTTAATAGCAGGGAAGTTTGTGTCTATTGAATGATCAGGGCTAGGACCATATTGCAATGGATAACAGTGAGCAGCAAATAAGGGCATGAAGACCATGAGTGTAGGTAAGTCTCAAGACATTTAGCTGTGCAGAGATAGGAGACAAGAAAGCTATTGGAGGAAACACTGATTCTATGCACATCTTTGTCGTCAAGAATGTGGAAGCACATAGCATTTACTGGCACTTCTCCATACTGAATGGCCATTGAATCATATGCCTGCCATGGATGAAAACACTAGCACTGCCATTTTGGTGGCAAAGCTTCTATCTGAGAGCATATTGCTTCCTGCTTATAACGTGGTGGGTAAGGTGTTTGAGAGTGTGGTTTCAATTGAGAGGGGCTTGTTACGGGGCTTGTCACGAAAACTGACACTAAGCAGATAGTTTGGCTAAGTCCATGACACTTGCTTGCATCAAGGGCCCAGAAAACTCTCCTGTGATTTGCAGGTCACCTGTCTCTATCTCTCCTTTACTACCTATATCGGGGTTCCCCAGAGAGAACCAACAGGATATATATGTACATAAAAGAGATTTATTTTGGGGCGTCTGGGTGGCTCAGTTGGTTAAGCATCCGAATTCAGTTCAGGTCATGATCTCACAATTCGTAGGTTCAAGCCCTGCGTTGGGCTCTGCTGACAGCTAGCTCAGAGCCTGGAGCCTGTTTCAGATTCTGTATCTCCCTCTCTCTCTGACCCTCCCCTGCTCACACTGTCTCTCAAAAATAAATAAAAAGCATTAAAATTAAAAAAAAAAAAGATTTAAGGAATTGGTTCACAGGATTGTGGGGTCATGGCAAGTCCAAAATTTGCAGGGCAGGTCAGCAGGCTAGAACTCTGGTAAAAAGCTGATCCTGCAGGAATAGCACTTAAGAAAGCATCAGTAGGATTCAGAAATGCATAAATAGCCTTTCTTCTCTAAGAAACCTCAGTTTTTTCTCTTAAAAGCTTTCAATTGTTTGGATGAGTGAGGCTGCACCTTCATCATTGAGGGTTCTCTCCTCTACTTAAAGTCAACCGATTATAGATGTGAACCACATTTACAAATACCTTCAAAGTGACATCTATACTCATGTTTGATTGAATGACCAGACACTTAGTCCAGCGACGTTGACACGTGAAATGAACCATCACATCCTCCTCCTCCTCTAGACCTCTGAGAACCCAGCTTCTGAGAAAGCATACCCATTCTGTCCACAGCCATCAGACAAACTTTATAGTTACAGGCTTGGATTTAGGCATTTATGGAACACTATTTTCATAGAAAAATCTATATGGTAAATGGAGTTAGTTGCCACAAATAAAACTATTTAAGACAGCAGGTTCACATAATTATAGACACTTGCATTCTTTCTAAAAGAATTTGAACTATGATGTGCTTTGCTCATTCATGGTTTACAAAAAACCAGACCCTGTCTGTGGCAATTAGCTCATTATCTTATAGTAACACTACCTATTACTATCCGGAGGCGTCATTAACCTCCTTTCTCCTCAGAGGAGAATTTAATACAAGGCAGCTCTGTCTCTCGTACCATTCAATGGAGCATTTAATTATCAAAGGTTCAAAAACATCTTGTTAGTATATGACTGTGCAGTGTGGACTCTGAGAGAACTATGAAGGACAATTTAAGTAGAATTTCCTGAAAGAAAAGGCTGTTGACAAAAAACTTAGAGCACAGAAGATGATAACTTCAGAATCATGTCTATTTCTAGATTTCTATCACAGAAAATTCTATTAATATAATCTGCAACAGGAAAAGTGTCCAAAGAAAGCCAGATTGTTTCTCGTATGCGTGTACTGAACATTTGAAGGTGTCACCAAAGGTGTTTACTTGAGAATGCCATATATTGTTATTAGCCTTTAACATTTTAGTTTAGGTCACGTATCAAAAGAGTGTGGTAAATGGTGCAACACACACACACGCACGCACGCACGCGTCTCCAAACTCCTGCAATTCAATGAGGTTTAAGATCCTTCATTCCCTAATCATATTCCATCTACTCAGAAATGATTTTATTATAGCTTCTCTTGAGATTTTTTTGAAATGACATAATATGCCAGCAGAAAGATAGAAACTCACAGTTGAATATACAAAGGTGTCATTTATAACTCATCCTTCTAAGGCAAAACCAGCTCACCTTTGTATAAAACCTTGATGGGTTTGTGCTGGGGCTAAAACAATGCAGACAGCCATTGAACGTGAGTATTAGAAAGAAACCCGGGTGCCGCCTTTCCTGTTTATATTTCTCATCTCCAACCTGCACATATGATTAAAAGATGTCACTCAATTACACTTCAATTTTTCTGCCAGCTGCATTCATTACAAAATTTCAGAAACGTTCTGGAAAGGATAATTTATTGAACGGATGTTGAAGCTGCCATTAGAAATTGACAAGTACCAGCGGCGCATTTTGTTCTCAGTGTTCATTTATTTCAAAATATTGTATTTTTGATAAGTGGACTGTGTTTGGGACATTAGTGTGTCATACAGAATACAGTAATTCCTTCTTACAGTGATTTAAATGCTTTTATTACTAGGTCTTATCAAGGAAAAAATGTGGGTTATATTAGTGAAGGGGATTATTTTTTATTACATAAATATTTTATGATCTCTATTTTCCATTTCTTGCCCTGACACTTTATTACTACCCACTCTTATTAATTCCATGCTTGATATAAATTAAATGTGAGATTTTGATGTGTGTGGTTGCAGGGCCTTGAGGGCATAAAATCTCTTCTCTAAAATTACAATTACTTAACTTCTCCTAGGATTAATATGTACAGTCCCTGAGCTGTCCAAGGAAGAGATAATTTGGAAGCATAGCAGAGGGCTTCAGATGTGATAACTCGTAACCTCCTGGTTGTACAGTGTATGGGAACTCCAAGGCAGAGTTCACCAGGAAACGTTTTATAAAAAGCTTGGGAAATTGAATACAGTCAAACTCTCCACTATCCGGAGGCTGGTGTTCTTGTCTGGGGACCTCGTTACTTGCTGGCACCTCTGTGTGTGGCTAGAGTGGGCCTAGGAAGGTGGAGAAACTCCCCCACACCATGGTTATCAGTTGTTATGGAGGCGGATACAAGCCCTGCCTTCCCTGGGGACTTACTCGGGTCCTCCACGTCTCGGTCATCCTCACAAAGCTGACTGGGCTGCTGTTGTTTTTCTAAGTGTCTCCCAAAAGAAAAAAGATAAACACAAATAGAAATGCTTAAACCAGTAGGATATGATTAAGAACAATGAGGATGACAGAGTAATGGGGTAAACGGAAAGAACACCAGAAAGATAGGTTAGATCAGATGTCAAAAAGACAAGAAGCTGAAAACTGTGCCTGTTTTCTGCACGCCACAGTTTCTTAAGTAGCTTACAAATGCCTTTTTATGCTATTTATTTATTCATTTATTTAATCAATACTTATTTATTTTGAAAGGGAGCACACACATGTGCATTTGGGTGAGTGGGGGAGGGGCAGAGAGAGAGAATCCCAAGCAGGCTCTACACTCAGCACAGAACCTGACCCAGGGTTCAATCTCATGACCTCCTGATCATTACCTGAGCCAAAATCAAGAGTTGGTTGCTTTGGGGCACCTGAGTGGCTCATTTGGTTAAGCGTCCAACTCTTCATTTTGGCTGGCGTCATGATCTCATGATTTGTGAGATTGAGCCCACACCAGGCTCTGTGATGACATCCCAGACCCTGCTTGGGATTTTCTCTCTCTCTCTCTCTCTCTCTCTCTCTCTCCCTCTCTCTGCTCCTCCCCTGCTCTCTCTCTTTCTCAAAATAAAAAAATAAACTTAAAAAAAAAATTGGTTACTTAACAAACTGAGCCACCCGGGTGCCCCATAAATGTCTTTTAAAAGGAAACAATTATCCCAGTGTTAACTTATTTTATGACGTATACACACATATACATACACACACACACACATATATATGTAGAACATATGCACGTGTTTATGTATATATGAAAATTCCCCACTCCTGTGTTCTGCATGGTTGGCTGAAGCTCAAGGTTAACCTTGCATAATCTTCACTCTGGCGTCAGTGTTGAAGAAGAAAGCCTTCAGTATTCAGTAGTCTCCCTTGATCTGTGTCCCTCACTCTCCCCGCTCTCTTTCCCCCTTCCTCTCCCATGGTCCCCTGCCAGGTCTCTCCTGTTAGACCTTTGAATGCAAACATATGGTGATGGTCATGGTGGGGGGCACTTGTGGGGACAAGCACTGGGTGTTATATGGAAACCAATTTAACAATAAACTATTAAAAAAAGAAGAAGAAGAAGAAGAAGAAATCCTTTTCTACAATATTGCTGGGCTCATGCCAGAAAGAAAGACAGGAGAAGGTGAGATACACAGTGGCTCTCAAAGTTTCCATTTAAAAATGGCACATTCACTTTCCTTCACATTCTGTTTGGCTAATCAAGTGGCACAGCCAAATCTAAAGTCAGGAGGGTGGGAGGTAGAATTCTCCCACAAGAAGGAACCTATAGGGAGAGAGAGAGGAAACACTTTTGAAAAATAAGGGAATTTCTGTGTGAAACAGAAGACAAGGCCTATTCTCTGCTTATAGATTTCACATGAATCTAACAATTCCACAGGAAATGTATCAAACCAATAGAGTCCACGTTAATATTTATTTTTTTGTTTATATTTATAATATTTATATTATAACACTATTATATTGTTATATATAATATACATTATATACATTTATATATAACTATAACAATACTCTATTATTGTTAATATTTATAATATTTAAATGCTTTACTGAACCAAAAACACCATGTACTATGAGAAAATTGTTACAAAGAGCTAAGGTCTTATCTTTGGTTTTGTTATTGTTGCTTTTGTTTGTGATCTAGTTGATTTAGTTAGGCATGCCTGGTCCGTGATGTGACACGTAGTGGCTACATTCTCCTCACACTTTCCTCTACTGGAGCCACTGTACTGAAAACCTGCCTACAAACAATTTACTGTCACAGCATTTGGACTTCACATGTATCAAACTCATGACAAATTAAGTCCACTTCTGTTCATTTTTCATTAATGCATGACATTTAGAACTGTATAACTTGGCGCCAACAAGATCATAAAGATATATGCAACACAGTGAAATTTTATGACAGTGATAAGATAGTCATTTAGATGATCTAGGATATACTTATATTATTTTTTCAATGATCTTTGTTGTTGTTATTAAGACACCAAACTCAAAAAGCTCCTAGACAACCTAAATGTGACCTCCCTCTTCCCATAGGAATGTCACCCCAAGGGTCTGGGGACCCCTGGTATAATGTGGAAGGGAGTCATTGAAGAATTTAATGCCATCGATTCTTAAAAATCAAATTTATTTTTGAGAAAGATCATGCTTAGGAAACCAATGGGCACCAGTTTGGAAGCATGGCAACAGGCTGGGTAAGGAAGGGTGAAGGCCTGAACCTAAAGATGGTATGAGTACGATGGAATGATGGAAACTAAGTGTTTAACTAACCAACTATGAAATCTGGAAAAGAAAACTTTGAAGAAGCAGGGAGAGCTGAATGGGGGATAAAAAGCTCACCTGATTTCTGGTACATAAAATCTCCATGCCAGTGTCCCCGAGCAAGAGGAACTCATCACAAATAAATATGTGGGTAGATGATAAGTCACAAAAATTGGAAAGAACACTGAACAGAGTTTTAAAAAATATTGGAGTTCGAGCTTCAGATCTGCCACTCTCCAGCTTTGTCATTTTGGGGAAACAACAATCTGAGTCCACACAGAGAAGATTCATGAGCAGTCCTGCGTACGTCACAAGCATTTTAAGTAGCAATACACGAGGAAGCACCTTCAGTTCAACAAATACTTCTTAGGCATCTACTGTGCTGAGGGAGGAACTTGGAAATTTGTCAAGTGCTACTCAAATATAAGTTCCAAGTAAATTTCCTTCCCTGTTCCTTCTGTTCCTGGAGCCTGGAAAACCCAATAATAAAGTAATAGAATGGAGAGTTTTCTATGGAACTCATCTGAGCAGAACCCAGTCTGCTCTTTCAGCATAATAAGGTACAGAATATAAGCTAGAAACCAACTCTTATATAGAAATTGTTCTGATTTCCTTTGGAGAGTCTGCTGTTTCCCATTCCGTTACACCCTTAGTGCCTGGGCTTCTGCTTGGCCCTGTCAAGCTCATAACAAAAAATGACCACCCATGCCGGAGGCTGTGACACAGGAGGATAAAGAAACTTCAAGGAAGAGAACTTGCTGTAAGGTCAAGGGATTGAGCTGAGGAAGCAGAAAAGAAAAGAGGAGATGTGTCAACGGGGGTGCTTTCTGCTTCTGAGAGGAGCAGCCACGTAAGGCACCTGGAGAGCCCAGGAGCAGAGGCCCCAGACAACACATAGGTAAGTCAGTGTGAGAAGGGACTCTGCCCTCGTCAGACTGTTGCTGGAGGCAAAAAACAGCCTGAACACCCTTTGGGGGTCTGTGTGTGCGTTTGCTCAGCTGAGGAAAGGCGTAGCCCACTGCCTTCACACTTCCTCGTCCGAATCACCAAAAGATACCCAGAATCTGACCGGAGAAGAAACCAGGAAGCAAATACGTGATGTGGGATCAATCAGTAGCCGACCAGTGAGACATTCTTCTGAACTTCTCATTCCCTCCCAACAAGACAAGGAACACAGTGTCTATCTTACGTTTTTCTTTTAAATCCACCTCTCTGCTATAGCCTGGTGGGCTCTCCTCCAGGAAAGTTCAGAAACTACAAAACATTGACCTAAGCCAAGAACAAAGAGCTTCTCTGGGAAAGCAGGTCTTAGAATGGCATTATGATTTGTCACTCTTTGATGAGTTTTACCTTCTATATTTTGATGCCTGACTTCTCTGCAGTTTTCTGAGACTTTCAAACTAAAAGTAGATGTGGGTTTTTGGCGTCTAAGCCTTGTTAAAGGAAGTATTAAGAGGAACTGTGGTAAAGCTACTGGTCTTCCATCTCACAGAGGGCAATTCAGCTACGTACAAGGACACATTGTAGACTTAAAGGAAATCAGATTCAGCAACTTTTTAACGGTGCAATGATAGCCAGGGAAGTAAAACACTGGAGAATACTGAGGCAGACGCAAATCATAATATTTATCAAATCTTACCTCACCTTGCCCTTCCAGTACAAAAGGTCATATAATATTATCCCTGAGCAGGAGAGAATGTTCAAACTCTGAAATGAAACACCAATATGGTTATACTACTTTGCAGGAGTTTTACAAATATTATTATAACAACAGTGTTCTGTTAAGAACGTTAGGACCACTTTTCCTTTTCTTAGATGGGCAACTTAAGGGACTATCTTCTTCATCAACACCTTCCATAGCCTAGACATTCCCCCAAATGGTATAAGTCCCAGTTTATCAGTCCTGAAACCTACAAGAACAAAGCTTCTGATTACTATCTGTAATAGCCCATTAGCACCTGTGATTCCAGGAATGCTAGATATCCCTATGAGGCAAGCAACTCACAAATAGTTATTATCTCTTTTCTAAAAGAGAAGCTTGGATTAAGAGAAGCTGAATGTGTTATTTAATGAGTGGTGAGCAGATCTAGTTGTTATGGTTCCCAGATTGGTATTTTATTTCCTGGGATAAATCACATTGCTAGCACAGAACTATATTTTAAAAGATCAGATGGTTGGGGTGCCTGGGTGGCTCAGTTGGTTAAGCCTCCAACTTCAGCTCAGGTCATGATCTCACAGTTCATGGGTTTGAGCCCCACTTCGGGCTCTGTGCTAACAGCTCAGAGCCTGGAGCCTGCTTCCGATTCTGTGCCTCCCTCTCTTTCTCTGCCCCTCCCCGCTCATGCTCTGAATCTGTCTCAAAAATAAATAAAACATTAAAAAAATAAATAAAAAACCCAAAAGATCAGATGGTACCACAGTGAATGGAGGTTAATTCTAAGAGGTATCAACTGTAAAGCTGGATCCTAAAAAAGATATGAAAATATCTAAGTAATCCAATAAATTTAACTAGTGTGGGGCTATTGACTAAATAATATGGCTCTCACTGTAATATGTGTGTATATTTAACTCATATATGCGTCCTCTGAAAATTTCTATAGATATAATTTTTTAAATTTTATAAATCAAGTTATATTTTAAATTTCCAAGGGAAACTCACCATTGAAAGAAGGAAGCCTCTTTCGTACATGTGTATCCTTTTTAGAATTTGAATCCTCACTCTCTCATTTGGAACAGGCTTTGGAGTCTCAGATTTACTACATTTGTGTTTCCTGATAGCAGGGCTTGCCCAAAGTTTAAATTAATAGGAAAACATTATTTTGTAATAGTTCACATTTGGCAGATGTATGAGAGTTGAATATATTCATGAAAGGCTTTTACTTGCATTGTCGGCAGTGGTATGAAAGTAGCAATTGATAGCAAGGCAACGTTCTTTTTTCTACTAGATAAAATCTCATAAACATATTTTTAGACCATGCCCATCTGCTCCAATGGCCTTAAATTGTTAGGCGCGTCTTATATGCATGGGTTGGCTCTCAGAGAGTTCTCTTTTTCACAGATATCTGTCTAATTGGTAACAGCTGTTAATCAAGCACATTGTCACAAATCCTGTAGTGTAGCACATTCATCCTAAAGGTTTGTGGATTTTTACATTTTAAAGGGAAGCCATATGCCTTAGGCCACATGGAATAGAGTAGATTTCAAGTAATTACATTGAGCCGATGTAATTTGGCCTGAAATATCTGATTTGAATGTTTATGTTGACCAAACTCCCTGGGAAACTGTCAGGGCTTATCAACACTTTGTGTTGTTCACACATGACTAGGAGGAAATGTCCCTTTAACACTCTAGTTATAGGTCTTGGGAACAGAGAATTGAAAGGCAGCAGCATTCTGTAAGTGGAAACTTGGCTTCAGCAGTCTGGGGCTTGAATCCACATACTATCATTAATTCTTCAAATTACTCAGTCACCTTTCAGTGTCTGGAGATACGTAGCCCTGTGCTAGATGCTGGAATACCAAGATAAGTAAGCCATAATTTAGCCTGAAAGGCTCCCCTCTACTGGGGGACACTTCAGTCACCAGGGCACAAGACCAGGCTGATGCTCTAGGACACCGAAACCCACAGGCCCCTATATCCTCCAAGCCTTCTACCCTAAAATCTCTCAGACCAGGCTGAAACTACCTCAAGTTCAAGGAACCAAAATATCCACCCTTGGGTCCAGGGTCTACCTTCCAATAGGAGACTGTCAGGACTAAACCCATTCATTCTTCTCATCCCAGTTCTTATCAGTCAACACCCGAAGTCTAAGCTTCCTGCTCCTTTAATCTACTCTGCAGGCAGTACAGTCACTATAATATTCTGTCCTTCCTTATCCTCAACTTGATAACCTGACCTCCCCCTCCCCTGAGCTCCCTGCGTCCCCTCTGTTATCAGACTGTTTCCTACCACCTCGACCTATGCTGCAAGGGCTTCCTCCACTTCCTTTCATTAACTGAAAGCTGATTTGCCTCAGATATATCCACTTCTACATAGTTCTGTCAAGTGAGGCTCTTTACGCTCTCTCCCACACCAAGCACCTAGGGGCGGTGGTGTGCTTTATGCTCCCCAGTGCCTTAACCCTTCATCCTCTTAAACATGCCTTAACCTCTTAAACATCTTTAAGATGTTTGCATTCCCCAAAGCTGGCTGTAGCAATGTCCCCCATTTCAACTCTCACCTTGCCTGAGCGACAAAAACTCCCTCAACCTTAGCAATGCACAAGTATCTGCCTCATCTTCCTTCCTTCTCTTTCTACCCTGGAGTCCATTCTTATATCCATTCTCTTCTCACTCCTGCATTTTAGGTTGGTCCCGTCTAGTGGATCCTTCCCAAGGCCAATAGTACTTAAAGATTTTCATGTTTTGGGGCACCTGGGTGGCTCAGTCAGTTGAGCATCCAACTTTGGCTCAGGTCATGATCTCACAATTTGGGCTCTGCATTGACAGTGCAGAGCCTGCTTTGGATTCTCTCCCCTTCTCTTTCTAACCTTCCCTGACTTGTGCACTCGCGAGCGCTCTCTCTCAAAACAAACTTTTTTTTCAAAGTTCATGTTTTTACAAACTTAAAAGAAAACAATTACTTGACTGTCCAACCTCAAAGAGAGCCTCCCTTATAGCCATACTCGTCAAGAATTGTTAATCCTTGCTTTTTCCATTTCCTCACTTCCTTCCCACTCCAGCCTGCCCCATCTGATTTCCATCCTACAGATTCACCAAAAGAGCATTTACTAAGGAAAACACAGACCTCTGTAGTGCTCATTTTTATGGCTATTTTTCAGTCTTCGTCATAAATGGTGCTAGATCGAGGGAAATAGTTTTAGGGGTGAAAATAGGGATAGGGATCATTCAAGGAAAATCCTGAATACCAAGAGAGACAGGGAGAGGACCCTGAAAAAAGAACTTCAGAGAAGGCTAACACATGGAAGGGCCGAGAAAAACAAATTCTGAAAAGGACGACTGAGAAAGCATGGTTATAAGTAGAGACCAATATAATGGAAGCCAAGTAAACAATAATAAATGTGTTGTTGCTCACATGTATTCATGTAGTGTTCATGTATGACTGAGAGTGAGAGCATCCACTGGATTTAGGAAGTAGGGAGTGGATGGTGACCCAAGCACCAAAGAATAATGAAGCGAAAGACTCATTAAAGAGAACAGGAGGGGCATCTGGGTGGCTCAGTGGGTTAAGCATCTGATTCTTGATTTCAGCTCAGGTCAAAATCTCACAGTTCATGAGTTTCAGCCCTGCATTGGGCTCTGTGCTGACAGTGCACAGCTTGCCTGGGATTCTTTCTCTACTCTCTTTTTCTCTCTCTCTCTGTCCCTCCCTCACTCTTGCCCTCATAAGCTCTCTCTCTCAAAATAAAAAAACATAAGGAAAAAAACAGGAATAGAGACACTCTTTCAAGAAGCTTACCTATAAAAGAAGAGAGAGCAGGGCTCCTGGGTGGCTCAGTCAGTTAAGCATCTGATTCTTGGTTTCAGCTCAGGTCATGATCTCATGGTTCGTGGGTTTGAGCCCCGCATTGGGCTCTGCACTGATGGTGCAGAGTCTGCTTGAGATTCTCTCTCTCCCTCTCTCTCTGCCCCTCCCCTGCTCACACTGTCTCTGTCTCTTTCAAAATAAATAAACTTTAAGAAAAGAAAAGAGAGAGATGAGGCAGCAACTAGCATTCTCTCTGCACCTGTGTTTAATTCTGGTAGGTAGTGAGAGTAATCACTTTGCAGACTTATTGTGAGGGCTAATTTAGATGAGGAATAGAAAATGTATGGCATGTGGCATATACTCTATAAATGACAGCCACTGTTATTAAAGGATTAACATGAGAAATAGAGCATATTTGTAGTTGGCAGGAAGAAACTAATGGGGAGAGGTTGAAGATAATGGGTATAAGAGAAAAATGATAAAGAAAGGTCCTGTGACCAAACTAAACAAGATCAAGCAGCTAGGTGGAGAAGCTGCCTTGAAAGGGAAGAAAAAAATATCCAAAGAAGGGGAGAGAGGCAAGTGTTGATACAGCAGGCTGCCTCCGAGGGAGAGCTGTGAAGCTCACAAAGTGTGTGACTGAAAACCTGGTTCTATTAGGCAAGAACATGGGGAGGTGATCTGCTGACAGTAAATGTGTGGCCGCAAGGTAAGGGATGTGAATAGGCTAGAGCAGTTGCCGAAAGAAACAGGACATGGTGCTCACCAAAGACAACTTAAGTAGGTGAGCATTTCTGCCAAGGTGACTGAAACTGGAAACCAGAGACGTGCAGTGGCCCCAAACTGCACCGCCGTGAGCTTTGCTTTCATTGCCCTGGGTTGATCCATGTACTGCCCATCTCCCACCATGAACCACAAGCTCCCTGTGCAGAGTAGGTGCTCAATAAATACCTATTAAAAGAACAAAGAAATTAATGGATATAGAAATGCAAAAGGAAAAGCATAAAGTTGTTTGGGTTTTGGATGTGTAAGATGGAAGAATTAGGATGGGAAAGAATTGAGGGTACATATAAGAAAATTATGAGAATCTGGGGTGCCTGAATGGCTCGATCAGTTGAAAGTCTGACTCTTGGTTTCAGCTCAGGTCATGATTTTGCTGTTTGTGTGTTCAAGCCCTACATCAGGCTCTGTGCTGGTAACATGGAGCCTGCTTGGGATTCTCTCTTCCTTTCTCTCTGCCCCTCTCCTGCTCGTGTACATGTGTGCTCTTTCTCTCTCTCTCTCAAAATAAATAAACTTTAAAAAGAAAATTATGAGAATCACATAAGTGAATTAGATGATTACTGGAAATATTAAATCTGGGGCATGTCCAAGGGACTGAAAAATTAACAAGAAATGCAAACCAAAGTCAAAGGACCTGAAGGTCAAGGAACTATGAGAACACAGTGAAGTTGTTATCATTTTTCTAGCTTTAGTACTATGAAAGAGACCACAAACAATCCATACTAGAGGTCTCTTCTCCCAGGGTTAGTTGTATACTTCCTATCTTCCTGGAGGGTAGGGACTGTACTATACTAATTTTAGCTCAATGATTTGCAAATAGATGGAACTTTATTGAAGTGAATAAAAGATAAGGGAGAATTGTCTATTCCGCTTCACTCAGACATGCCATTAAGCCAGAACTGTCAATCAAAGGCAATTATATGAAAATCTGTCCAATTCATGTTCCAAGGGAGGCTAGCCAAATGTTAAAAAAAAAAAGAGAGATTAGCAATTAATTTAGCAGCAGAGATGATGTCAATGACAGATTGTCTCAAATATCAGTTATATAATTTCTCCCTTTAAATAACTCTTTGTTAAAGGTGAGATACAAAAAAGACATCAACATTTAAAGTCTTACAAATATCGAATCAAAAAGATACACCTGTGATGAATTATCTCAATTATCAAAGTGCCTGGCCAAGTGGTATCCCATCCTCTCACCCTCAGTTTTCTCATATCCAAAGTGTGGGTATTAATAGTACTACCCCTCCAGGATGTTCAGGTGATTAAATGAGATGATATTTGTAAAGACCTCAGCATAGGGCCTGGCACACAGTAAACATTTAAGAAAGGAGAACTATAGCTGTGGTTATCCATGGGAATGAAGCAAATCCCAGGCCTCCTAACCTGCCTATACCCAGTCATCCACAGGACAGCAGCTCCAAAGCAACTCTGGCCTTCCAGTTCAAGATGAAAGACAGAAAACAGGCACTGACTTCTCCTCCCCAAAACCTACTGAGTTGCAGTAAAGAGACATAAGAAGAAATTCATGTGGGATACCTGGGTGGCTCACTGACTTTTGATTTTGGCTCAAGTCATGATCTCATGGTTTCTGTAAATGAGCTCCATGCTGGGCTCTGCACTAGCCATACAGAGTCTGCTTGGGATTCTCTCCCCTCCCCTCTTTCTCTGCCCCTCCCCACTTCTCTGCCCTTCCCCCACTTGTGTTCTCTCTCCCTCTCTCAAAATAAATAAATAAACATTTCTTTAGAAAAATAAATTCCTGTGTGAAAGCCCTAAAATATGGAAAGAGTATTAGTTTTGAGGGTTGCTACAACAACATACCACAAACTGGGTGGCATAAACAACCGAAATTTATTTCCTCACAGTTCTGGAGGTTAAACGTCCAAGATTGAAGTGGCAATAAGGTTGGTCTCTTCTGAGAGCCTCTATTCTTGTCTTATGGATAACCATGTTCTCCCTGTGTCTTCATATGGTCTTACTTCTTTGTCTGGCAGTGTCTAAATTTCCTCCTCTTACAAAGACACCAGTCAGATTAGGGCCATTCTAATGATCTCAGTTAACCTAAAGACCTTATTCCCAAATACAGCCACATGCTGAGATACTGAGGGTTAGGGCTACAACACATGAATTTGGTGCGAGGACACAATAATTCAGTCGATTAAAGGAATACAGGCAAGAAGAAAAAAAGATATACATAAATATTTGGAAAACAAAATACAATTGGAAAACAAACAATGGATAATCCAGAGTGGAAATAGACAAGGGTCAGAGAGGGGGAGTCCAGAGGATTCAGAGAAAATTCACAGGAGAGAAAATAATACAAAATAGAAATAAAAAAAGAAATACAGAAATCAAGGAAAAATATTCTTAAAAAAAGAAGAAGAAGAAAAAACAAAAGAAAAAGAAAAAGGAAGGAAACAAACCAGGGCCATCAATAGTGTTCTAACAGGAGTTCCTGAAAATAAGAACAATAATAAGAGGGATGAGGATTATCAGAGAAGCAACAGAAGAGAAATCTTCCAAAAGACCAGTCTTCAGACTGAGAAAGTCAGAGAGTACTGAACAGAATGGAAGAAAAAAGACTCACAAAACTCCAAGACATCAATAAAGATGAAAAGGTTGCCTACATTTTGAGAAATAAAAGCCAAGTTAGTTACAAAGGAAAGATAATCAGGTTAACGTGATACTGCCTATCTGCAACCTAGAAGTTTAGTAAAAGAGGGACCAAGGCCTCTGAAGTTTAAAAGAATGGTCTTAAATCTAGAATTCTATATGCAGAAAATTTCTAATAGAGTGAAAAAGTGAAATACAGACTTTCAGTCATATACACACTCGAAGTCTTCTTCCATGGATCTTTTCTTTACAAAATAATTTTAACAGACTCTTAACTATAGAGAACAAACTGATGCTTACCAGAGGGTAGGTCTCTGGGAGGGGGATGGGTGAAACATGTGACGGGGATTATGGAGGGTACTTGTGATGAGCACCAGGTATTGTATGTAAGTGTTGAGCCACTGAATTGTACACCTGAAGTTAATATTATGCTGTATGTTAACTAACTGGAATTTAAATAAAAACTTGGAAAAAAATTTTAAAGGTGAGGGTATATTTGTGCAAAACAAACAAAGAATTAAAAAAATAGGCAAAGAGGGGTAGAGGCAGAGGGAACTGTGGGAACATGCTGTGTTAGCTATTTTTAAATCCCTAAGTAAATGTAATAAATCAAGATACATACATTTAACTATATGATTTGAAATTATGAACATTGCCAGTAGAATATCTGAAAATAGAAACACAAGTAGAAGTTAAACTGGGGGGAGAGCAGGACTACTGTTAGTTAGCTAAATTCTTCAATCTCAAACAGAAAGATAAGAAAGAAAAATGTCTATTATGTGGCATCATGCAGTTAACTACCAAAAGAAAAAGACACCAAAATAGTCAGAAGAGGTTATTTTTGAACTTGGAAAGATATATAGAAAATGCAAGAAGGGGCATGGATAGGTCACTGTGGGAAGGCTTATCTTTATCTTCTGCACTATTTGAATTTTATCTCCATGTAAATGTATTATTTTCATAATAATTAAAAAGGAAACTTTTCCCAAAGATTCCTAAATCTCAAACATCATCCTCCTGAAATCACAGTTATATCCACCTCCGTTGGACTTAGGGTCATTCTTCATATAGCTACATACTCGCCACCTGGAAGAAATGTCATCAACAGTAAAAAAGTGGACACTTGTATGGTCAGTAGTTTATCTAATAGCCTTTTCCTAGCTAAACAACAGTTCATAAAATGTTGATTGTGGTTCTATTCTCTACCCTATCCCAACTCCACGTCTTTCCTCTTTCCTGGTCACATTGCTATGAACCCACACATTTGGTGTAATCTAATTATGAACTATTTTCCCACAAAAAATCATTAGCACCTTTAGTCTGCAAAATAATCCAATCTATACCCTTCTAATAAAGTTAATAAATGTGATGGTATTTTTAAATGCTGTATTTCATATGTATGTGTACGTAAACCTATTATATAACATAGCTATAATTTCCATTGTAAGTATCAGAGGACTGACTGGAATGACACTTTTATTCAGGACTTCAAATTGAATTGCCACTTTAAATTCACTCCCCTCTGCTTAAAGTGGAGGGCAAAGGATAAGCTTTCCAAGGTCCCTTTGCTCATGTTTGTGCTGGTTCCTTTTGGTCATCTTGCCCAAGAATCTTACTGATAAGGGTTATTTTTCCACTTGCCTCTTGTAACACTGTCAATAAACTTCAACCTCGCAGTAAATAAATTGAGGTCTCTCTGTTTCTCATACCCTAAACAACGAGCTTTAGACATACCTGTTCTACCACTTCTTTGAACTTCTTCTCACTGAGGAAATGCATAAGCAGTAATACAGGACTTTTGCAGTGTTGACTTATTGTATGAGTTTTCTATTGTTATAACAAATTACCACAAACTTAGAGGCTTAAAAAGGGGACATTTACTATCTTTCTGTTCTGTAGATCAGAAGCTGGAGATAGGCTCACTAGACTAAAATCAAGATGTAGGCAAAGTTGCATTCCTTTCTGGAAGCTCTGAAGGAGAAGCCTTTTCCTGGCCTTTTTTGGCTTCTAGACGCTGCCCACATTTGTTGATTTATGACTCCCTTCTTCCACCTTCAAAGTCAGCAACTAATGAGTCCTTCTCACATTGCCATCTCTCTGATTCTTCATAGCTGAGGAACGTTTGCTGCCTTTAACAACACGTCATTAGATTGGGCCCACCTGGTTAATCCAGGATAATCCCTCTTCTTCAAGGTTCTTAACCTTCATCACACTGGCAAAGCCCCTTTTGCCTTCTACATAACATATGCACATGCTCTGGGGATTTGGGTATATATATTTTTGGGGGACCATTATTCTGCCTGCCACATTTATCAACTGTTATTCTTTGATGCCTTGGACAGATTATTCCCCTGAATAAGAATAAAAGCATGATCTTGATTTAGGGACCAACATTTTAAGGACTTCAAATACTTAGCAGAATTACATATTGACTCTCAAGGAAAGAACCTACAATTCTAAATGGCATGAAAGAAATTCACATACCAGACCTGATAACTGAACACAAATATAACTTAATAGAGTGTAAATTTGAGTAGATGGGTGTCTGTTATAGTAGAGAAGAGATAAATAAGCTAGGCTCATGGCAAGGACTCAGTACATTAAAGGGGTTGTGGGAGATGAGAGATTTTATATTATTTGTTTTATTTTTAACACAATTTATTTTACTAAGTATAAAGTGAATATATGCTCATTTTGAAAAATTTGGGAAATATATAAAGATGTAGTAAAAAAAAAAAAAGAAAGCAAGCTGTATATAGTATCATCTCCAACATTCTTATTTGGGTTCAGATTCAAAAGACAAGACAACCATTGAGAGCAGCTGTTGCAATGCCATCACCATGGTAACATCCCCAGGTATCCCGTTTTCTACATTAAGATGAAAGATTACTTACACTCAAATGAAACAACTTTTAAAAGACTGAAGATTACCTTCAGTTGATTCTCTCCTCTCCTAGATCTATCCCAAACTACAGGCCACTTGAAAATCTAGCTTAGTCTATGGGGCGCCTGGGTGGCTCAGTCAGTTAAGCGTCTGACTTCAGCTCAGGTCATGATCTCACAGTTCATGGGCTTGAGCCCCGCATTGGGCTCTGTGCTGACAGCTCAGAGCCTGGAACCTGCTTCAGATTCTGTGTCTCCCTCTCTCTCTGCCCCTCCCCCACTCATGCTCTGTTTCTGTCTCAAAAATAAACTTAAGAAATTTAAAAAAAAGAAAAAAAAGAAATTCTAGCTTAGTCTAATATCTCAACACCCCCAGAATTGACTTGTCCCCAAAATAAGCAGTTGGTAAGAATCTTGACATGTGACCACATTGAGGCCCTTACAACAACAATAATAAAGATTTAAGGAGTATTTCTAATGTGCCAGGCGGTGGTCCACATTTATCAACTCATTAAATCTTCACAACCATCTATGGGGTTGGTGCTATTGCCACTTCCATTTTACAAATGAGCAGAGGGAGACACTGAGAGATTGCCTACTCAGGTCACTTAGCATAGAGCAGTCCTGGAGCTTCAGACCCCTGCTCGCAACCTCGATTTATTTTTCCAGCATCCCTGGAGCTCCAGGATACCTTGCTCTTTATTTCCCATCAATGCAACAGAGGCCAGAGAAGAGAGATACCAGAAAAACTGCATCTAGATCAAATTATAGAAAGGTCTTTAATGGTATCAAAGTACCAACAGCAGCTAACATTGTATGAGTCTTTATTGTGGGCCAGAAGCTTTATCTCATTTAATTCAAACAACTATTTCATAAGGGGCGAACTATTATTCACATCATTTTACAGATGAGGAAATTGAAACCTAAGGAGGTTCAATAACTTGACCATGGCCATACAAGAGGCAGAGCCATAATTCCACTCCAAACCTCAAACTCCTGGGCCTGCCCCGTTAGCCAATGCTTCTTATGTGATTCTGTGCTTGTCTCAGTCCTGTTCTATAGTTTTGTGGTCACGGACAAAGACACAAAAGGCACACTGATGGACCACAGTGTCAAAATCAGTAGAGCCCTCCCCAAAAATCTGGGCACAAAGAGGCTAGACTGTGATATTATAGGTGTATCATGTGAAAGAAGTCTGAGGAAATGGAGAGGGGGGAAATCAAGTAAGTAAACAAAAAGAGAAAGGCTACAAGAGTTGCTCTCAAATATTTGGAAGACTAGCTATTGTGTGTAAGTGGAGTTAACTCCAGGGAGGTAGCTTAGGACCAACAAATATATTTTAAAGAGACTTTAAAAAGGAGATAAATTGGTTGAGCAGAAGAAGACCTGCAAACGAAGTTGTTCAAAATGGAAATTGTAATATTATGCTCCCTCCTCACCTGGAATGTTCATCCACAGGCTTCATGATCACCTGCCAGGAATGACGCAGAGGGCCCCGTGAATGTGTGGATTGAGTAGGGGATCAAAGGAGAACCGTTTGCTTTAAGTTTATTTTCATCTCCACAACTCTGTGATTTCATGAAGTGGGCACCAGCAACCATAGCTAGGAGGTAAGAAAAAGGGGACAGGACATCAGTAATGGGAAAACATGAGGTGAAGAGTTTCATAAAGATGGGAAGCTTGACTTCTAGCAGTCTTAGGGCTCCTGCCCATTATAAGATTTGCTCAGTTTTTTGTTGCAGCTCTCATCTGAAAAAAGAAAGAATTCAGTGTTGTTTCCTAGTTTTCAGGAATTACATCTCTGCCTAACAAATTGTCAACCTGATTATCAGGTTGTAAATATGTTTCTATCTGTGTTGTGAAGTAAAAGTACATTTTGATGAATGTCAGTAATGAATGGAATATATTGGCCCCAAAACAACTCCAGGCTGTTGGGAGGAATGGAATCTCAGAAAAGGTGGGTGGCCACTGGAGATTTGGAAAGAAATAAAACATCTTCAGAATCCCCAGGATCTGGCCTCGGAATAGTTGCCAAAATTATACCTTTGAAATGCAAAGATTCTATCAGGGGTTTAGTTTTTGTTCACTTTCAATGACTACAACAAAAAATTAAGGCAATGCATTCCCTTATTGATAGGTTATAATTTGCACATTACTGTCTGACATTTCTGACACTGCACTGACAGTGAAGCCAACCTCATGTGTAAATGTGGCTGACTGCACACCCACAACACCTTCCATACTGGGGACACATGTAGTTTAGGTCTGGTGAGTAAGTGATCACATGTTTTTAGGGTTTGCCTCATTGGTAGCTCAGCCTCTATGCTTTGTTAGGTATATATTTCTTTTGTTCAATGTGTGCCACAGATTTCTGATTATAACATGGAGCTTAGGCTGCAAAACAAAAGGCCCTGCAAATGTTTATACCATAGGACCTGAGGCCATGCTGAAACATACTTTTATTATAAATTTTTCTACCTTCTTTTCTGTAGTTTTGAAATCATAGCTTGTCACTAAGTAATTAGCTAAGAAGTCCTATTGTAATATTTCTTCCTTCTTTGTCTAGGTCAGGGGAAATGAATTATACTGAGAATTATTCTAACTCCAGCCAACTTGTGGGTCAGAGAGCCATTGCTGTGATTTTACTTCAGAACAAATGACAAACAAAAGGATGCCAGTAAAAAATGGCATTCATGTTTCATGTAATATCACTGCCCCCATTAGGTGTTTGGCCATAAAATAAATGAGTACCTCGAGCTATAGTGAAGTTTAAATGTAATATATATAAAGTACTTTAATGCTTGGCACATAATAAACACTCAATAAAAGGCTTATTGCTAAAATCAGCAAATGAGCGAGATGTCCTTCTTTTATATATTCATAGACTTAATCTCTATCACAGAGCTTACCACACTAATGTGTTTTTGCTCTCTTTATTTATCTGTCTCCCCATGAAACCAGATTTCATGTCTATACGCCAAGCATATAAATCAGTGTAATTTGTTGAATTACAAGTTGTGAAATACTTGCCTTTGGACTCTTAAATCAAGTAATAGTTATGCTGCCATCTAAGTCAAAAGATTAGCAATTTTTCTTGTTTACATTTTATAAGTATTCTTTCTGTTGATGCAATCAAAACATAAATCAAAGTTTTAAAAGTGCATTTGGATATAATTATACTCTCACACATATTAATGAAGTAAACTTCACAGTTCACAGACTGATATTCTGGACCTCAGAGTACAGTTCTGCAACATATGGAATACACAGTAGTTGACCATGTACATGCAACTGTTTTCTCAAACCACTGACCCAGAAAACAAAGAATCTGAATAAGAGACTTCATTCATGGTCAAAGTTAGGGAGGCCATGGAGACAAAATTTTAAAAAGCCACAGGGCCTGGAAAACAAGTTATAGGGAAACTAAGAACGAAACCAATGATTCCTTAACCTTAACTGAGGCATCATAGATAACCCAGCCACTAAAAAATAAATAAATTTCCCTACCAAAGTATTAGAATTCTCAAGAAGAATAAAGAATAAGATCTAACAATATGTGGCAGATTCAGTATGCAATGGTGTTGAGCAGGTGGGCAGAGGGGGAATGACTGGGACAAAAAAAAGACCCTCATTACGCCAGTAAAATCCCAATCCCACTCTGACCGTTAGCTCACATGCCATTGAAGACCCTCAAGAGTAAGTATATATTTTCTCCAAGTAGATGAGTTTTGATCCAAATTTGGGGGCCACAGCTTTTCTTGTTGAGTTCATATGAAGACCACTGTCTATTTTTGGGCAATAATACCATGATTTCTATTCTGCCATTCTCAGCCCTGCCTTAGCAGAAAGACAGAGACCAAATCCTACATGTCCAGTACCATCACCCAAGTCCTGGTTCATGAAAAGAGGTAGGCAGGAAGAATTTTAATCCTTTGTGGACTAACATAAATGTATAATGAGCATCAAAAATGTTTTTAGATCAAAAGTTCTCCTAACATTTTTAAAATAAAAATATCTGTATAATTTATATATGGTTACTCACAGGTTATTTAATTGCCTGTCAGAAAGAAGAGATTGTGTTCTCAAAATGTAATTTCCAGAGGATTACAAAGTATGGCAAGACGCCAGTCACTGAGTCGGTTTCCCAGTAACCAGTAGCAGGCTTATGATTTTACAAGGACAATTATGCTTCCCGAGGTCAGTCACTTACTCCACAGAAGAGCCTGCCATTCCCAAGCAGCATCCATAAATTCGGCTCTGCTTTGTTCAACATGTATCTGTTATACACCCACTAGTGTCCTTGATTCTGCCCTGGGCAATTGTACACAATTGTGACCAAGCCTCAAAAATCTTACAAGCCAAGGAATGAGACTAATAAACTAAACATGGTTGGAATGCAGAGCACTGAGGACTCTGGTATGAGATAAAAGCACTAAAATAATGTGAAAATTAGTAACTACAAAGCAGCAGGGGATAAACTGAGTCAGCTAGTGAACATTAGCAGCTATTCAGAAATGAATGCAATTACTGTATAAAAGGTGTTGAAATTTGCCTGTATATAAATATCTTTCACATTCTTCTCACAGGATTGAGGGGATCCTTGAAGCACTATATTTCTCTGGCCAAGCGTGGTTAACCATGTAACTCAGCCATTAAGTGAGGCTGATGGAGAGGACAGGAAGAAACAGAAATACATTTTTGGAGGAACCTTTAGTTCTTTATTCCTAAAGCAATAAATTGGCATCACAGTATAATGACGGTTCATAATTCTCAGTAAGTACTTTCTAGACTTTTTCTTCTCTTTAAAACCATGGATACTTTCTGATTAACTCATTTTTCAATAGCATATTTAAAAATATAAAATAGTAAGAAGGGTATGTGACCAAAAGCAATCATAAGAGGATGCACAGACTTGGAAGAACAGTGTCAAAAGATAAGGCGCTTTCAGAATTAACTGCATTGCAACTTGAGGAAAACACCAAAAACAGTGCATAGAAACTTTTGCTTTACTCAAACATAAAGTATGGAGCAATATATTTGCTCTTCAGAGATCAGCTGTAGAACACTTACAGGGGAGTGTTAAAAGACAGACACTGATGAATATCCATGTTGCTTCTCTTTTATGAAAATGATAATCTTCAAATGGAAAAGGACAGCACTAGGATCAGCTAAGAAAAGATCACAGCAGTTGGAGATACGGTAAGGGAGTCCCTAACTCCAATGAGTATTTCCCAGGGTCTCTATTAGGAATAATCACCACAGCCCCAGCACATGATTTTTCATTTTCAATTTTCAGGAAGGTGATGTAAAGGTCAAGATCTGAATACAAGTGGTTTATTTTGGAGGTGACGTCAGAAAGCATCACCAATCCTGGAGATCTCGACATTAATGTGGGGACAAAAACATACTATTATAGAGTCAATATGGGGTACCTAAAAGAGGAAGCAGAAGGGATGGGAACCTAACAAGAGTCTTATCAGATTAATGGTTTATCTCTTTTTTTAACAAGGTCACTACACTGAGAAGTGAGGGAAATAGGATGGACCAATCTAACTGATGTGTACAGGTCTAGGTTCTTTGAATAACATGAAATTAACCAACCTGAATCAAAAACTGGCATAAGCAAATGGTTTACTCAGGGTCAGGTTGCACAACTTCAAAGAATGCAATCTACATCGTATTCTGGGTGAACGGTGCCCCCTGGAACAGAACATAGAATGTAATGTGACTAGAGCTGTTCAACATCACTGACCCTGTGGCACACAGGTATAGCGGGAGGACATAAAAGGATATTCAACATGCAGAGAAAGGCTTTGACTCTTCCCCTGAGAGGCTTGCAAATTTGGAGGAGGGGCCAAACAATTTGACCAAGGTTCCCTCTAGAAAGCCCTTTAAGTATGCAAGGCAAGTAGGATGTTCTTCAACATAACAAGATAGAGCTTAACAAATTCAACATTTTTATGCCCATGGGCACTCATGGATATTAATCTGTAGAAAAATCTTTATGGCATGCCAAAATGCTCCTACCAAGATTTTTATTAATGACTTAAGTGTCTCTGTTTATTCTCTCCCTCCCCTCCTCCTGTCTGTCTGTCTGTCTCTCTCTCTCACACACACACACACACCACCCTATATGCACAAAATGCTCTCATTCACCTGAAGCTAGGAGATATGAAATCTGTGGATCACATGCATTTGGGAATTGTGATAGACACTGAAGGTTAAGCTTCTCAACCTCCATTTCACCTTCCTCTGTTAAAGATGAAAAGCCAAAACAAACAAACAAAACACCCCTTATAAGTAGGATTCTGGGTACAACTTGCATTCCACCAGTCAGGGGTCCTCATGTAGAATTTGGAAGATGGAAGTGAGACAGATCCCATTTTTCTGCCTCTTTCTGCTGTTTCAGTACTCTGTGAGGTCGTGGAGCAGTGGGGTTCCTGCAACAGTGTTCCAGTGTCTTTTTACATCCCTCTAGAGGTGAGGAGTTGCACGGCAGTGGTGGTGGCATCTTTATTCTTGGATCACAGCTAGAACTCTCTGTTCTTGAATTCATAATTTCAGAGGTGGTCTTAGAGGCAGTTGTGTAACATTCTTGGAGTTATTTCTGAAGACTCAGCTTAGGATCTCTTCTTTCCCTCTTTCCAGTAATTTTCCAACCACCTGACTGTATGTGTTAAACTTCTTCCAGTGGAAAGTGCCTGAAGATGTTTCTGTATCCTGCACTGGATACTGACTGACATAGGAGTATTGATAAACAATATGTTGAATGACAGAATTAGGGTAAAAGACAAATATAACATGATATAGTTGAATAAGGATAAGTGAAAAAGTTCAATGCATAGGTCCAAAAAGCCACTGCACATCCACAGACTAGAGGAAATATAACTTAACAGCTTTACATAGGAAAAGTCAAGAGAGGGGCCATCAAAGATGCTAATATGGTATCAGAAAAATAAAAAAGCTATAGATATGCTATGCTAGTCTATTTTGGTAAGACAACACTTAGAGAATAGTGATTAATCCTAGGCATATGCTTTAAGACGGACGTAGCTAAAATAGAGATCCTTCAAGGGAGATTAAATAGATTAATTAACCTAAAGAAGAGATTAAATTAAATCAAGGAAGACCTGAATCTATATCACAGAAAAAAATGCTTGAAGACCATGGGAGAAGTATACCCTGTGACCACACGAGATTTAAGGTGGACCATGATAGACATCTTTAAATATTTACCCGGTTTTCTGGAGAAACATTCATTAGACTTGCTCTATACATTTCAAAGGTTTGGAACCAGGACCAACAAAGGGGAGATGAAGGGAGCAAAGATGAGAGCTCTTTAGTAAGAGATGTCAGAATATGAGAGGACTACTCTGTAAGGCAATGAGTTTTCCAATATTTGGAGTATTCAAAAATAGCCTGGAGATTCACTTGATGGGGTGATGGTCGGACATACTCAAGCATCAGATGAGTTGCTGGTCCAAGAAAGTAACCTTTGAGGCTTATTTCAAAGCAAATAATTTTTATAGTAAAAATTTTATAAGACTCATAGGATATTCCTAGAAAACTCATATATAACCCATTACTCTTAGAGATACAAATAACACACACACACACACACACCAGAAGATGTATGGAGACAGCTAAAAGAGCCCAGGATTTGGAATTAGGTGGATGGGGGCTCACAGCTAAGCACTGCTTGGCTCCATTACTTAATAGTGGGATGCCCTTGAGCAATTTAAATAATTTCTGATTCTTTGCTTCTTTATTGGTGGGAAATGATACCTACCTTAAAATTTTATTTTGAGACTTAAAAAAAATATGCCCTATGTAAGATAAATACAATTATTACCAAAAAAGTTGTCTTCTTCTAAGACTTTTTAACTGTTTTTCCTTAATTTTTAACTTTTTCAAACTGCTATGTAGGAATGGATGAATGAAGGTTTTATAACTATACTAAGTTGAGGTATTTTCCCCTCAGATTTATAACTTTGCCATAAAGTAGGCTGTATGACACAATGGTTAATAGTAAAGGCTCATAGTCTAGCTAATCTGGGTCTAGCTCAGCCTCTTCTTACCATGCAACTACAAACATAGTCTGTAAACAACTGAGAATTTTAGTTCTCTTATCTGTAAAATGGTACCAGGACCTAGCTTATAAAGTCTAGTAAGGATAAAATCATATAATTTAAGTAGAGCATTGTGCCTAGTGCTTAGCACCCAGTGGGTGCTCAAAAGCCATTCACTAATAAAAACATTATTATGGGGCATCTGGGTGGCTCAGTCGGTTAAGCTTCTGACTTCAGTCAGGTCATGATCTTGTCGTTTAGTGGGTTCAAGCCCCGCACCAAGTTCTGTGCTGACAACTCAGAGCTTGGAGCCTGCTTTGGATTCTGTGTCTCCCTCTCTCTCTCTACCCCTCCCCTGCTCATGCTGTCTCTCTCAAAAATAAATAAATGTAAAAATAAATAAATAAATAAATAAATGTATTAAAAAATTTTTTAAATAATAAAAATATTATGGTAAATAACACTGATGGTAATGATGAAAGCACAAACTATATGAAACACCAATCTAAAACATTAATCCTATTGACTTTCCTATCTTTCAACATGTGTATCCTGGATCTATTACAGCATTCTTCATGTGGTAAAATTATTTAGGTATTTATACTTTTTGTAGCTACCCCACACTTCACATTGACTTCTACTGCCTTCATGTCTCATGAAGGTGACAAAGACATACAGCCATAACTTAACTTAGCACATACATTGGCTATAGACCTATTTGGGAGGCCAGTATAGCAGGAAGGCCAGGAAAACACTACTTTTTACTAGCAGCATTAACTCAATTAACCTCCCAGGGGTGCAGTAAAAATGCAGTAGCCAGCAGTCTTAATGAGGACATGCTTAGTGCACAGTGAAATCTTATAATGTGCTCAGTGCCCTGAGGAATCTGTAGGAATTTGATTTAGCAACAATAGATTCCAGTTTCTCAAAATATTGGCAAATATGATTTGCAATAATGGTCTCTTATTTTAGTGGATGACATCGCAAATTACAAGTGTTAATATGGCATCACTTATAATTCAGAGATGTTACCATAAAAATCTGCCTTTCAGCTGTTGGCACATGTGCGTGGAGTTTGCCTTTGTTAACACAGCACTTGCCAAGTTTTTCCTTAAGGCCTTTAATCAGTGTGGTATATATATCAGGGCATATGAGAAGCCCATTTCTGCAGAACGATTTAAAAGGCAACCTCTACTGTATCATTGTGACTTTTCAAATGAATCTTTGTCTCTTTCACTTCCCAAATCTTTTCAACTGGGCCCCTATTTTGCTCTCCACTAAACCCCTAAATCCCTGAATATTGAGATGGCCCTACTGCCTTATAAATTGAAATGGCCAAGAAAAAGAAGTATGAGAAATGTCATAGGACTTCAAGAACTCCCAGGTTCCACTTTTCAGGAACTTATTATCTTTGAAGTTCAAGGTAATAATAGAAATGATAATCACACTTAAGTGACATTTCATAGGCAATGCCTAGAGATAGCTGGGAGGGAGTGCAGAGGAAAAGGAAGGTTTAGGGTGAATATTAGCAACTTCCCCCAGATTAAAGAGCATTTATCAACTAGTTCAAAGGCACTAAGATCAATCTAAAAGGAACTCATGATAGAAATGAGTTGAATATGTCCTAATTGGGAACTAACTTAGGGGGAATTTTCAAAGTAATTATCTAGCAAGTATAAAAAAAATCTCCTACAGAGTCACTTGAACATAAAAATTAATCACTCAGCATGTGGGTCTATCAACTGAGTTAATAGGGGGGAAAAACTGCGTCAAAATACATCATCTAATTGAGAGTCCCACCCAGTAGTGGCATTTATTCAGAATATAACTGAGGGACTCAGGCCTAGACAGTCAGCCCTTCTGGGAAGCCACATCAGATGTGTGGCCCACAGCATCTGTACCTTGGGCAGGTTGTAGCTTGTCTCTGTGCTTTGGTTTCCTCATCTGTTGATGGAAGTACAAATATAAGGCGCACAGTAAAAATGTTTTTGTTTTTAATTTTATTGTTACCATTTTTATTACTGCTGTTACTACTGCAACAACTACTATTCCTGCAAATTTAGCCATAGGGAAGCCTCTTGGGTCCTACTGACCTTCTTCGCTCACTTCTAACAAGCGTACAGATATAAGCATACAGATAGCTCTATGGCAAAAACTTCTCACCTCTTGGTTCCCTCCACTAGTCCTCCCTTCCTAGTCTCCGGCAGGCTCTTTCCCTTCCTCCTTGCTTCTTAATATAGGGGCACCCCAGAGCTCAGATCTTGATTCCCCTCACTTCACCTACACTCACACCTTGGAGATCCCACATCTAGTCTCACCCAGCTTTAAATACTATTGGCCGACAACTCCCAAGTTTCTATCTCTGATGCTGAACTCTTTGTCACTGATGTACCCCAAGCACCTATAAGAGTATTTGGCATGTAGTAGGTCTACATGCATTTCTCAGCCTCTCTTATAACTAGATACATTTCTCAACCTCTCTTATAATTAGATATAGCACACTGGAAGGATGAAAAGTTGCTAGAGAAGGCATGTGTATTTTTATAGCCCACATTAACAATGCCTCTTCTGAACCAGCAACCTTAGTTGTTACCCTTCCCTATGAAAATCAGGCAGAAGAGCTCAGATGTAGCAAAGGAGCAACGTCACATATTTCAATAGCCTTTAAGGGAAATCACTGATGCTGACAATAATGATCTTGAGTTATCACTATATCAGGACAAATTCTCTTTTCCAAGGACTCATATGCATATAGTAATGATTATATGCATATGTAATGTACACACAAAATATTTATAAATATAGATAAAATAAGTCTTGGCATTTAAAAGATAGTAATTTCCAATAAAAAGTCAGGGATAAAAATCCTTAGCATCAACCCAGTAGGTTGCCCTCACTCTTGAGAGCTTTGTTCTTCCACTCAATAAACTCTACCACTTTGCTCAAAAAAAAAAAAAAAGGTAGTAATCTTTGTCAAGAAATGTCCACTAATGTCAGATAAAGTGGGTAATGTTAATTTTTTATATAGATATAAAATTAAATAAGCCACTTATTTTGAATTCTCTTACAAGGTTTTGGAATGCCTAGTAAAGAACCGCACATACCAGAAGGACTGAGAGACATATTGATCCCCAGTGGTATTTTATTCATCCATTCAATAAATAATGACCAATGTGTAAGGCCCTGTGTGAGGTGCAAAGCTTTTACAAGGTGGAGTCTGTGTTCTCATGGAAGCTATGATTTAGAAAGAAGATGAGGTGTCCACTCAGAAGACACTCTGAGACAGTATATAGTAGATACACTGAAGGAGGAAACCAGGACCTATAGAAGACAGAGAGCCACTGCAGCAGGGAAAATGGAAGTGTGAATCTTGGATTTAATTAATTAATTAACGATCAAAGAGCCCCTCAAGGTGAGCTAAATTTACCCAACATTCCACTGGGAGCCTAGAGATCATTCCTCCTAAAACGTCTTCCAGCAGCAAAATTCTGCTTCTCAAAATTCCCTTTCCTTAACATTAATACTTGTTTTCAATCTATTACCCCACCCTTCCTTCCTTTATCCTAATTATCTTTCCAATTTATCCTCAAGGGCTGGTTCATGAAATTATTTACAATAGCTATGATTTACAGATTGCCCACGGTGTGCCAAGTACTGTTCTAAGTACTCTATGTAGTATGAACTCACTTAATCTTCACAATAGCATTGTGTATGCAACAAGTACTCTTATTATTATTTTCATTTTTTTTAATGTTTACTTATTTTAGAAAGAGAGAGAGAAAGAGAGCGCGCTTGTGTGTGTGGGGGTGGGGGCGGGCAGAGAGGGAGACACAGAACCCGAAGCAGGCTCCAGGCTCCAAGCTGTAAGCACAGAGCCCAGTGCGGGCGGAACTCACAAACCACGAGATCATGATCTGAGCCGAAGTCGGACATTTAACGAGTGAGCCAACAAAGTGCCCCATTCCCATTTTGTAGAAGAGGAAACCAAATCACAGAATGACTAAGTAACTCTTCTAAGGTTATACTGCTAGTAAACAGTAGTGAATGGACAAAATATTCCCTATTATATGTCAAATTGAAAAAAATAAAGATAATGTAGTGATTTCTGATAAACATGCTTAATTTTTAAAAATATAACTGTACATGAAAACATACACAATGTAAAGAACTGTCCTGTATTCTGAGATTATGCTCCAATGTCTAAACTTTCATGAAATGATAGTCAAAGGAAGTTACACATCGCCATTTTTTTGGAAGAAACCCATAAAAACCTAAATCTGCTGAACCCTTCTTCCTGCCTTAGGAGCAAACCCTGCCTCCTGGCTTGTC
The DNA here is from genome assembly GCF_006229205.1 of Suricata suricatta. Classification (NCBI taxonomy): domain Eukaryota; kingdom Metazoa; phylum Chordata; class Mammalia; order Carnivora; family Herpestidae; genus Suricata; species Suricata suricatta. The sequence goes on from NC_043708.1 coordinate 39,716,904, forward strand.
CCTATCCAGCTCTACTCCAAGTCCTTTCCCTCCCGGACCTTTTCCCCCACTAGCCTTTCATGTTCCCCTGGGAGGTGCCTATGAAAGGGTGATCATAATCCATGTCTCCCTCTAGTCCTCACGGTGGTTGAAACCTGACTCCATCTAGTCAAGCTGCGTCCTTGGACGAGCCCACTCTGCCTCCCACAGCGTCTTTTCAAACCATTGTTTTCCTGCCACCACCGGACAGCCTCTCTCCTCCCCTTTACCATCCGTTCTCCACCAGTCCTCAGGCCTTCCCCTGCTTACTTCTGGTGCCCTTGCTGGCTTCCCCCAATGACTTGACCACTGATGGTTAAGTCCCTCCCCAAGCCAGGCCCCTGCTACCTGCTACTATCAACAGCATCCAGAAAGATGACTCTGTCACAGCTCACCATTAAACAGCCTCCCCAATTCCAGGAGAATTTGTTACCACTCCACGTAGCTTAGCCTTGCCATGTGTGTCCCGTGCTGAAGACATGGGAAAGAAGAAGGTGAATCTGTTGGATTTGGGCAGGTAGCGTACCAGCGACGACATGCTTCCAGAGAGCAGCTATGGTAAAGACGCGGAAACAGAACCCTGGCCGCAGGAGGCTAAGAGGTCAGTGGGTGGCAAAAAATGGAGGCCACCATCACTCAAGAAAACCTGCTCCTTGGAATCCTTTTGATCCCATGGCCAAGCACCTTCTCTTTTTAAACCTTATTCCCTTGGCTACACTGACACTAGCCCTGGTTTTCCTCTTATATCTCTGACAGTTCATTCTCTGCTTTCAATTAATATACGAAACATTTCTTGAACCCCGACTGCCAATGAGGCAAGTTGTCAGACACTGAGGACACCAAAGGCAGAGCTCCTTCCCTTGAGATTTTTAGTCCTAGAAAGGTGACTATTATAGCTTCAGTACATTATGCTCACCTTTAAAGAATAAAATGGAAACAGAAAAGAGGAAAATATCTCTAGCAAAGGGCAGGATGGAGGGTCAAAAAAAGGTGTCTGGAGGAAGTGACACTGTCCTGAGCCTTGAAGACGAGGAGCGTGTCAGCAGCAGTAAATTGCTAGGGAGCTGGGCTTACAGCGGATCTTACAGTACCGGCAAGTGCATGAAAGATGGTCTCTGTGGGTATGGAAAATAGCTCAGTGTGGTGGTAGACACCAGTGGGAGAGTGAAAAAGAAAACAACAACAACAACATTGGTAATACCACTGGGGTCAAACTGTGTAGGATCTAAAAGAGGATGCCCACAATTTCAGTTTTACCTTGTAGGCCAAGAATAACTTTACTGAAAGATATTGAGACAGTGACACCGTAACTGCTATGTTTCAGAAAGACAGAAAGACAGTTCCGGAAAAGGTATAGAAGATGAGAAGAAAAAAAATGCAGAAATACAACTCAGCTGGTGCAACGTCCTAGGACACATAAGCCCTACCCTGCGTTTCTTCCTTTTTTTAATGTTTATTCATTTTTGAGAGAGAGAGAGCATGAGTCGGGGAGGGAGCAAAGACAGAGAGGGAGGAGGATCCAAAGTGGGCTCTGTGTTGACAGCAGGGAGCCCAATACGGGGCTCCTGAACTCATGAACTGTGAGATCATGACCTGCGCTGACGTCGGACACCCAATGACTGAGCTGCCCAGGTGCCCCAGTCTGTGCTTCTTCATGACTTCCCTCATAGCCCGTCTCAGTGAGAGCTGCAGGAATTGCTCTGATACTAGAGAGGGGGAAATAATATGAGTCCCCTCCAGGTGATTTAATCACCTCAATCAATGGGACCTGATAACCAATTAAATATGGAAATGTGGAGATCCGGAAGAGTCAATATCGATTTAAAGTTTTATTTTTTAAATTTTTTTAATGTTTTATTTATTTTTGATACAGAGAGAGACAGAGCATGAGAGGGGGAGGGGCAGAGAGAGAAGGAGACACAGAACCGGAAGCAGGCTCCAGGCTCTGAGCTAGCTGTCAGCACAGAGCCTGATGCGGGGCTTGACCCCACGAACGTGAGATCTGACCTGAGCCGAAGTCAGAGGCTTAACCGACTGAGCCACCCAGGCGCCCCTGATTTAAAGTTTTAAACTTCACTGACTAGTGAAATAACTATATTAGTACCCAAGAGGTAGAGGTTCTTTGCCAACTCTCCTTCCGTGTCCTACTCCAAAAGTTTTCTCTTTCATCTTCTTTTAATTTTCTAAACTCTTTGCATGACATTTTCCTATCCTCCAGTTGTTTAACTGTCATATAGATGACGCTCAAGTATTTCCTTGTATCTCTGGCAGGTTCCAAACACACTTTCCCAATTTGCATTCTGGAGATCTCTGGCTGCTTCTCCCACTATGATCACAAATTAGCTTTCAGATGTGAAACTACCCTCTCCTTACCTTCCAATCAAACCAGCTCTCCCTCCAGGCTTCCTTCTTCTGTGCTTAACACCTCCCACCCAGCCCTAAACCCCTCAGTGATCCAATCCCACAAGAATTCACTGCTAGAACATGTTGAGTAAGCTGATTCACTCTCCTATCATCTCTCACCCCCACCCCTCCTTTCCATCCCTCTAGCCAGCTCTTTCCTAAATAAACCCCTCACTTCATCTCACCTCCAGGACTCCCAGCAACACAGGCTTACTAACACATGCTGAAGTCCTTTCTGAAAGCCCCGTTTTATTCTGCCTCTGCCCAGCGCATCTGTGTTCAGTGGGGTCCTGACTGGGTTCCCAACCCAACAATAGGCATTTTCACGTTTCATCATTTTAAGGTACTCTCAAAGCAGCAAGAAAGGAGCGTTTCACCAAAGCATCAGTAGCAGCTCTCTCGGGCAAGAGCTGCTTTTCATTTAATTTGTTACTTTCTGTAACACATAAGGCATGCCTGTGATCCTAGGATAATGCGTTTTCTCATCTTAGAAGAGAAACTGTTCATACACCGCCCTCGGAAATGTCTACCACGGAAACAATTCTTATTCAAGTAGATTTTTTTTCTTAACTTTTAAAAGAGTTCCACAGCAAGATTCGCCTCGTGTCTACACATCTAATCCCTTTCCTGAGATTCTGTTTTCTCAATATGAGCTATCAGACATGCCGCAGCAATAGGCAATCATGGGGAACATTCGTAAACCAGAGCCAGTGGGTCAGTTTATTTTCTCTAGCACAGTCACACTAATTACTCTGTCTCATTAGCAGACTTCTGAGTTCACAAAGGACTCCAGGTCTACTCCCTTTCACAAAAGCAGCACAGATGTTCCCTCCGTGCCACAGGCTGCAGTTTCACACTGTTCTAGGTGAGCCAGATAGAGGTCACCAGTAGCAAGTAATTGGATTTCAACCCACTGAGCCCAAGGCGCCGCTCTGGAAAGGCAACCTCTTGTTAGGTCCAAGTGCACCTCTGAGTCCAATGGGATTACTTCCCTCTAAGCGAACCTTCCAGTCTCTACCACCACCCAGACCCAGGAAAAATGAAAGGAAAGTCCTTTCCAGGTGCCTTAACAGCTACACTCTGCCTGGCCGCAGACTCACTCACAGGTGAGCGTTGTCTGGGCTCAGAGCTCTGGTGAGCAGTCCGGAGGGGCCCTGACTCCACTGCTTTGGTACAGAGATCAGCACAAAGGGACGCGGTGCGCTGTTCAGAGAGGACACTTTGGAGAAAGACCTCAAAATGACAAAGTGATACCTGTGATTCAGTCTGAGCCCTGAGTCCATGAGCAGGAGCAGCTGACTTCACCGTCTTCTGAAAACGAGGCAATGCGAAGGCGACACCAGACTAGCGTGCAAGTCTTACAGGAATTTCTGCTCCTGTTCCCCGGCCACAGGAGTGCTTTAATACAAGAAAAGACAGGAAGATTCTGGTTAACTCACATTTTAGGGTCATTTTTAAGTGACCATTTTTTTAAACTGCAAAAATAGTACCTGTTCACTGGAGAAAATACAAGAAAGAAAAGATGAAAATAAAAAAGAATAAAATCACTGTGATTCCAAGACCTAGAGATACCCACTAATATTAATAGATGATATTTTCAAGAATATGCCTTCAGTCAGTGTATGTGTACGTATGCATATATATGTGTTTGCATGTGTATGGATGTGTTATTTTATTCCCATATATTCTTTTCTCCTCCACCGTCCTAAAATAGGATAGTCCTGTACTTATCATCCTGTAACTGACTTTTCTCATTTAACAGTATATCATAGACATTTTCCCACGTCACTAAAAATTCTCCCATATTGTTTTTAGCAGATGCTTAGTATTCAAAAACAAATTTTACTTTAAAAACATATTTGCACCAATCTAAGGTGTACTATTGTGTACAAGCCATTCATAGGGCAGAACAGAGGGGCTGGCCAGGCATTGCTTCAGTCTGATGGATCCGGATATTTGGAATAGATATTGCTGAACTTCTTCAGAATTCTGTTCTTTAGACAGTATTTTTATCCAAAGCTCAAGGCCATCAAAGATATTTTCTTAAGAAAAAAGAACTATATAAAGAAGTTATACAACTCAACACCAAAAAATAATCATATTAAAAATGATTAGAGGACTTGAATTGACCTTTTTCCAAAGAAGACATACAGATGGCCAACAGAAAGATCGAAAGATGGTCAACACCACTAATCATCAGAGAAAGCAAATCAAAACCACAATGAGATATCACCTCACATTTGTCAGGATGGCTAAAATTAAAAACCACAAGAAACAACAAGTGCTGGCAAGAATGTGGAGAAAAAAGGAATGCTCGTGCACTGTTGATAGGAATGCAAACTGGCACAGCCACTGTGGAAAACAGTATGGAGGTTCCTCAAAAATTAAAAAGAGAGTTATCATATGACCCAGTAATTCCACTACTGGGTATCTGCCCAAAGAAAACAAAGATGCTAATTAGAAAAGATACAAGCACCTCTATGTTTATTCATGATAGCCAAGATAAAGAAGCAACCCAAGTGTCCATCCACAGACGAATGGATAAAGAAGACGTGGTATACACACACACACACACACACACACACACACGATAAAAAAGAATGAAAGCTTGCCATTTGCAACAGATGGATCTAGAGGGTAAATACTCAGTGAAATAAATCAGAGAAAGACATCTACTATATGATTTCACTCATATGTCAAATTTAAGAACCAAAACCAATGAGCAAACAAAGAAAAAATTAGACAAACAAACTAGCCAGATTCTTAAATGCAGAAAACAAACTAGTAGTTGCCAGCAGGGAGGTGACTGTGGGGGCTTAATTAGATGGAAGGAATTAAGAGTACACTTATATTGATGAGTACTGAGAAACGTATAGAATTGTTAAATAAGTATACTATACACCTAAGATTAATATAACACTATATTAATCACACTTCAATTAAAAATAGAAATAATATGTAATTTCTTTCCACTCGAATATGCCAGGCACTGTGCTAAGCAAGCCCCCATGCATTATCTCATTCGATTTCAACAACACTCATTAATATAGGGAGAGCTGTAGTTTTCCATATTTTTCCCATGACGAAACTGAGACTTAATGAGTGATATGGCCGACCTAGGACCTAACCCAGCTAATCCAGAGAACTGGACTCATGTATAATTCACCCATGCTTTTCCAATAAGAATTTCTACTTTCGGGACACCTGGGTGGCTCAGTTGATTGAGCATCCGACTGTTTCGGCTCAGGTCATTATCTCACAGTCAGTGGGATGAAGCCCCACATCAGGCTTTGCGCTGCTGGTGTGCAGCCAGCTTGGGATTCTGTCTATCTGTCTCTCTCTCTCTCTCTGTCTCTCTGTCTTTCTCTCTCTCTGCTCCTACCCTGCTCACGTGCACTCTTTCTCTCTCTCAAAATAAATAAATAAACTTAAGAAAAAAATAATTTCTACTCTCTAAGGAATGAAAGAGAAACACCTGGGTGGCTCATTTGGTTAAGCGTCTAACTTCACCTCCGGTCATGATCTCATGATTCGTGAGTTCGAATCACTGTCAGCTGTGCTGACAGCTCAGAGCCTGGATGGAGACTGCTTTGGATTCTGTGTCTCCCTCCCTCTGCCCCTCCCCTGTTCATGCTGTCTCTCTCTGTCTCTGTCTCAAAAATAAATAAACATTAAAAAAAGAAAGAAAGAAATGAAAGAACAACCCATATTAAAATGAACTCTTTAACCCATCACACAGTTTACTCAAACAAGTCATAAAGTGGGAGAAACTGTATAATCCTTTAGTTGTGATTGTGAATGGAGTCTTTAACTTTGTGTTTTGGAGAAGATGATAAGAAAAACTGAAATCCTTTGCTCAAGTGACTTCTAAGATTTAAAGATACAGTCTCATGCATAGATGTTTCTTACACTGATCTCCTTCACCACCTCACACTGCCTGTTAGTGACGGAGCCGCCTCTCACATCCAACCCCCCATGCTCAGCACAGGCAACCAGATCCGGGCTATGCCGGCCAGGTCCTCTACAGACAGTGGCCGGCTTTCAACACTAGATGACTTCTGCTCACAGGATGACTTTTTAGGTATCTACAGGAAAGTTTTACTTCTCTGAGTAAAAGTCACAGACCGTAAATTTCTTTTTAAGTCTATTTATTTTGAGACAGAGAGTGCACACAAATGCAGGCAGAGGGGGAGAATCCAAAGCAGATTCCACACTGTCAGCACAGAGCCCAACCTAGGGTTCAAACCCACAAACTATGAGATCATGTCCTGAGCTGAAATCAAGGGTTGGAGGCTTAACTGACTGAGCCACCCGGATGCCCCAGACCTTAAATTTCTTTAAAATATAACGTTTAACATTTGCTTAAAATTTTTTTCTTCTTCTCCTGATGATACAGCATAAATTTAAGGACATAGATGATTGGATCAAGTAGCAGCCCTTAATCTGTAAATAATCTCTCTGGCTTTGTGGCAATCAGGAAGGCAGTGGGAAACAGCTGGTTTAAAATGAAAGTGACAACCTATTAGCATTCAGAGAGAAAGTACTGCTCTCGTCACCTTTACTAGAAGATGCTGTTGCTATGGCAGCTGGTCCCTGCGTTCATCCCACATCCCATTGCTGAGATGACAAGGAAGCTGGTCAGGCCAAGAGACGATCATTCACACTATCCCTTTTAAGTGACAGCCAGTAAGATCTGTGAGGGAGATTCCTTCTACGAACCCAGTCCTTTACACTGAGGTGAAATGCTGCTTGGCTAAGCTTCCCTAACTTGGGTCTTTGGCTAAAATTTAAGTTCTTTAACTGAACTGGTTAACATTTAGCTCATGAACTAGGATGTCCCTCAGGGACATTTTAAATGTTCTTTTTTCCAGGCTTAGCTAGGCAAAGTAAGTGAGTGGGGGATGATCTGTTCCTATGAGATACAAAACGCACTGGGCAGAGATAATCTGCACCAGGCTTATGGCAGGAATAGGGCCACAGCTGTCCCCTGGTGCCTCGGCAGTCAGACTGCAGACTGAGGCTGAAATGCGGACCATGGGGCTGTTTCCTTACATTTTGCCCTAAACTTAGAAGCCCAGTGGGATTTCCTGTAAACCCTAAACTCACACTAAAATCACAAATGCTATGGAACCACCCATGAAGTGCATTTCTTTATTGGTCTGAACACACAAATGTTTCTCCAGTGGAAACAAAGTCATACAGCCAAATCATTTAATTCTATTTCTTGAAGGAAACCCAAAGGATTGGCTTATCCTGGGTGACCACCTCAGATGAGTCCTGGAGCACCTCAATATCATGATGTTTAAAAACCTGTTGCAAAAACAGAGAACCTACATTCATCATCCTGCTTAAATAATAAATGCAAAGCTTTTAAAAGTTTCATGTGAGCTGGAAACCAAATGTTCTTCAGGGAAAATTCTCATTCATCAACAAGCAATTTCCATTCATGACTCGTGCTGTGGTCGGCTTAAGAAGGAGAATGAAAAGGAAGTCCATTTTCAAAATTATACGGTCCTCACGTGCCCAGTGATAGCTCTTTGTCTTCCATTTCCAGGGGGCCATGTCTGTTCCCTCCTTACTCCAACATGACATAATAGATCTAAGTAACTTCTCTGGGATTTGCAACTAAGAGTCCTTGTTAGTTCTGTGTCCAAAATAAAAACATGTTCTTGCTTTTGCCAACTGCAAGGGAAACTCTCGGCTATTTTGAAAACTTGATGGGCAGAAGAGAGAACAGCAACAGAAATGAACTCTTTGGGGTTAATAGTTATCATCTAGGGAGCCTCTAACGTGTGATTTATCACTTGTGATTTGATATGCACAGGTTGGAAAAAACATTTTGATTCCAGATTGAGAAAGCTTTTGCTTTTAAAAGACCTGCTGCTATTGGCCTCCGGCCAGCCACTCCAGGAGTTTCGCTTGAGAGCTTGTCTCTCTCTTTTCCTGACTTGCCACATACTGTCTTTATTTTCCTCTACTGGACTCACCATGCAGATTTTAGAATTCCTTTTATAACTGATGATACCGAAAAACCAAAAAATATATGTTGTCTGATTTTTTTAAGCCAATACAGGCCAGCCCTAGGCAGTTTTAGAAGAATAATGATTTTTTTTCCAGCACTAAATAAAAGTATTACATTCAAAAAAGAAAACTGCCTCATGCAGTAGTATGTGGCAAAGATCCAACCCACTACAAGCAAGGCTTTGAATAATTTCTACAGTCTTGCAACGCCTCATTTCATATCCTAGAGAGCAGAACAAGTGTCTGTTCGTGGTCCCACGAAGGTCTTCCAGCCCGGGGCCTCTCTCCCTGCTAACGACAGACACTCCCACAAACGTACTGCAATCAGCGGTGCCAAAGCAGGGGGTGCGTACGATGGAGCCTCGTGCCATATACTTTTGCTTTTGTTCTTCTAGTTTTGAAATTTAAGATATAATATTCGTCTCTGCTGTTATTTCAATAGTTGTATAGTCCATCATATATGATTAAATCATAATTTATTCAGCCAAATTCTCTGTTGTTGAACCTTGAGTTGCTTGTGCAAATACTTTATTGACCATCCTTGAATATATATCTTCACATACTTGTGATTTGGCTGAGATAAATTCCTGGAGATGGATGTGCCAGATCCAAGGATACACAAGCTTTTTTTCCCCCATGTTTATTTATTTTTAAGAGAGAGGACAGAGACAGAGAGAGAGAGACAGGGAGACAGAGTGCTAGCAGGGGAGGGGCAGAGAAAGTGAGCAAGACACAGAATCTGAAGCAGGCTCCAGGCTCTGAGCTGTCAGCACAGAGCCTGAAGTGGGGCTCGAACCCACGAATCATGATATGACCTGAGCCGAAGTCGGATGCTCAGCTGACTGAGCCACCCAAGTGCCCCAAGGATATGTAAATTTTTAAGGTTTTTGATACATAGCTTCAAAATGTTTTCCAGAAAATGTCAATTTACCCTCTATCAAATATCAGAGTATATTTTTTTATTTTTTTAAGTCAAAATCTTACATATCCTAGAGTCAGACAGAAATGCTTTTCGGTAGCCTGCATCGTTGCTTTGCTCCACTGACATTAGTGACCGCAATTACAGAGAACAGTGAGCTCTTGCACGTTTTCACACTGCTGTAGCATTCTGCTGCTTCTCAGAGGGAGGGGGTGTGGGGTCCTGCAGACACTGCCCCAGGGCACTTGTCCCACAGGGGCTGCACAGCGTCTCCTCCCCCCCCCCCCCCCCCCCCCCCCCCCCCCCCCCCCCGCCACCACCCCCTACAGTCACAGAAAGGAACCCCAAGCAGGAATTGGCTTGTCTGTGATCACTCATCTCAGGACAGCAGGCTTGTCGGGTCAAGGTGAGCTGCAGTGAAGGTACACTTCTGATTTCAGAGGTCTTGTGAGCCAAGTTTATACCAGGGCCACCCAGGTTCATGGATTCCTAAAGAGGCTATTCCAGGCTATTGGGAAAACATGCCTTCCTGCGCCCCTCAGGGGAACACAGAGGTTCCCCTGAACCAGTGGCAATTAGCTCAGGCTGGTGCCCCCAGAGCCCTACAGCTCACCCCCATTTTCCTCTCAAAGCCTTTCATTGTCGGCAGGATGGAGTGGATTCCCTTGCCAGTGTACAAATGAGAAAGGTCCATATGCAAGGATACCTTCTTTAATAATTAAACATCCAGCTCTGTTTTGGGGTGAAGAAAAGTAATCTAGTATTTCTAGAGTCGATTACAAATTATACACTTGATTCTCATTCCTTCATTCGCTCATCCAATAATTATTGCGTGCAGTAGAGACATTAAGAGTATCAGCCCTGGAGTCAGGCTACCTGGGTTCTAATCCCAGCTGCAGCTCTTACTGTGTGACCTTACGCAAGCTACTTTCCTTCTGTGCCTCAGTCTTCTCACGTATAAAATGGAGATAATAAATGAGAGCATTGCTGTGAAGATTAAATTATATTTTTGCTTACTTTTCTTAACTTAGAACTTACATAAAGAGGGGCGCCTGGGTGGCTCAGTGGTTGAGCGTCCAACTTAAGCTCAGGTCATGATCTCGTGGTTTGCAGGTTCAAGCCCCCTGTAGGGCTCTGTGCTGCCAGCTCAGAGCCTGAAGCCTGCTTCAGAGTCCGTGTCTCCTTCTCTCTCTCTGCCCCTCCCCCATTCGCACTCTGTCTCCCTGTCTCTCTCAAAAATAAATTAGCATTAAAAAAATTTTTTTAAAGAACTTACATTAAGCAATGTCTGGAACCTAGGGGCCAATAAACACCAGGTATTATTGCTCCTATGTACTTGGTGCTGGCTAGAGACTAGAGACAGGAAGACAAAAATTCCCTGGATTCCAAAGGCTTCCTTTTCAAGAGAGAAGGTGAATATGTAAACAAATCATTAGGGCTGCAAGCTAAGTGTGACATGAAGAAGCCAAAACAGGATCCCCAAGAAGCTGAGTATTTAATTCTGCCTGAGGATGCTGGAGAAAAGTGTATTCTCTCCTCTGGGAGCCTAAGTCTTTAGGGTAAGTTGGAATTTGTCATGAGAAAAGGAGAGGAAGGGCATTCAGGCAGCACAATTCATGTGGATTCATGTGGATTCATGGAGAGGAGCTGTGCAGGGGACAATGCAGCTGAGTCAGGCGGACTGTAACTTGCCAGTGCGGGGAGAAGGGGGAAGAGCAGGGAAACACTGGCAGAGATCTGTTTGTGACGTCCCTCATATTTCACGCTTAAACGAGTTCTAGCTTCATCCTGTAAAGTCTCCCTTCTCTCACCCTGGGGTCTTGGGAGCGTATGCCAAGAATTTCCGGGCCTTAGAAGCATTGTTTATTCTACAACGGGTATGACAACTTGTATCATTATTTTCCTGTTACATAAACTCAGATATTGTGGAGTGGACTAGAATACTTGCATAACTTTCCAAGGATTTCCGTGAAAGTGTAGAACCTGTAGTGGAATGGTTAGGGCAGGCTATATACCTCCAGGCCCCAAGAACAGGCAATTTTTCTCCTCGGCCAGTCAGGTCCATCAGAGGAAAAACAAGAAAGATGGCTGGTCTGGGAAAAACAGAAGACAATTCTGTATTGGGTCTTGTTCAAAGAAGCTTTGCAAAAGTATTAGGGAACCACCGAAGGATTTGGAGAGGGGGGCGGGAGTGGCATTTTAGGTAGATTTACCTTGAGGAGGATCATCCCGGCTTCAGTATGGCTCCAAAACAATAATAATCAATAATAATAATAACCAGAGGCAGAAAAGCCAGTGAGGTTATTTTCATAGCCCAAACCCAGGATAGCTCTCCCCTTCGTTACTCTCAGATACCCCGCACTTCTCTGACATATCTGGCTTTATTCAGTGTATGTGCTCCTCACTGAACTACAAAGGCCATGAAAGAATAAGCTGTATATGTTATTTATTGCTACGTCCCTGGTCCCTGGCACTATTTCTGATAAATACTTAGTTGCTAAATAGATAGTGTTAAATCAATGTATGAACAAACAGCACTAAATGGAATTGCTGTGAAATTATTCTCAGAGGTCTAAAATTTTTCTTTGGAGTAGTCTAAAAAAATAAATACCTAATTTCATTGATGCTTTGATGTTCCTTTTTATTGCTGGAATTTGAACTCATGAAATGATACTTGTTCAGTTCATCTCAGTTTTATTAATGCTATTCGTTGGTTTTAAATGTATTATCCTTTTTAAAGATGATGGACTGAGAAGCTCAGAGAGATATTAAGTACCTTGCCAGGGTTACCCAGTCAGTCAGGGAGAAAGGACTTGACCCTGTGCCTGGCTAGCTGGAGCCTATGCCCTTACTCACCGTAATAGGCTTTAGACTAAATAGGCCAACTCAAGTAAGCTTTGTGGAAGTCATAACATTTAATCTGGTTCCTAAATGGAAGGTAAACTTCCACATGTTTGAGATGGGAATGGGACATTCCAACTTCAGGGAGCAAACATGAGCAGAATCCAGTGTCTGGAGAATTCCTAGTACCCTGGGAGAAGAGTGAGTAAACCAACGTGGGTTAGATATATAGAAGACAGACAGAAAGCAAGTTAATCATGGGAAATCCAATTAGTGAAATGGGTTAGGTCCAGACGTTGTTGGGCCAATGCAGTCCAAGGGAGAAGTGAGCCACTGCAGGTTTCTAAGCGGGAGAGGCACTGCCTAAGGTGAATGACATGAGCATTCTTGGAGGCTTGAGCTTTTAAGTTTATTAAATATTTATTTATTGTTATTACTTGTTTATAGTTTAAGTAATCTCTTTCCCCAACATGGGGCTCAAATTCACCACCCTGAGATCAAGGTCACATGCTCTATCAACTGAGCCAGCGAGGAGTCTGAAGGCTTAAGCTTTTGAGGATAACATTGGGGAAGCCAACTCCTTTTGCTTATCAATCTCCATACCTTTGAAAGAGCAGCATACGAACTGAGTCTTGAGTCCTCATTCCTCAGCTTGTTAGTAGAAAGTAGCCTAGTTAATTATCACAACTTTACTGAAAATATGATGACAAGTTTTCCTTTCAACTTCAAATTCATCAGTGGATGTAAAATTGTTTTTCTCTGCTGGTTTCTCTGCTTCTGGCTTTTGTGAACCTCTTATTTACTTAAGCCAAGTATTCCACTAGTTCATGAAATCATACCATGGACGGATGTAACATTTGTCTCTTCATTAGGAGACCAGAAAAAGATGCATCTGGTCTTTTTGGTTTCTAGCCATTATTAGAATCATCTTGGCTGAGGGTTCACAATTTGTTGTGGATCTTAGTGGGAAGGTTTGAAGCTTCTCATTCTCTGGGTCTTACAGAGTTAAATGAAACGAGGTGGGAGTAGGAGATATCTGGCTCCTTCCATTTGTCCCTCCCTCCCTTTTCCTTAATGTTAGATGTTCATCAGCCTTGCCTGAAAGGAGGTTACAAGCCAAAACTAGCACATAGCTGGGTGAGGTCTGGAACACAGAACCCCAGTTAGGCAAACAGCAACCACCCCCAGCCCAGCCCAGAGGATTTCAACATTCACATTCCCACGTCTGCGCATATACGATATGGTTATATCCTAAACATCAAATGTAAGCTATGGAAACAATACGGGAAACACTCTGTGTAGTCTAAAACATGGTAATTGAAACCAGACTTTGGATCCTCATTTCTTCTAAGTCCAGGTGAAAGTTCTTTATCCTTAGAAAGAAATGAACGTGATCAAAGTGTTTTTCTTGGACTTGGAAAATATTGCTTAGACTCAGCTACATCTTGTCTGTTTAAACCCCTTCTGCCCCCACACCTACCTCTTCTCTTCCCCTCTTTCCTAGGTTTCTCGTCCCTCACTCTGCTGCCTGCCCGACCCTATTCCCACTCACGGCTTCATGACCTACAGGAACACACAAGGGTTATTTCCTCAGTAGGCTGGGCTTTCAGTAATACTAAACTGTTTAGCTTGGAGCTGTGGACTGACTTTGTCAAAAGCCATCTGGTGCTGAGACAAAACTGGGGAGAAGAGAACACAGCTAAGATCCGCAAGATGTGTGGCGAACCAAAGCTGTGAGTTTAATGAGGAAAGAAGAGATTAAGGGAGTTCTGGCTTTTTTGGCAAAAGCCCCAGTTGAACACAGGAATGCCCAGAGGCAAAAGCAACTCAACCTACAATAAATTAATAAAACAGCCTATTGATTCCAGCTTTGTTGTCAACACAGTAGACTGAAGCTGCTTCTCAATTTTCAGGAAATAAGTGCTCTCGGGCCTCCCAATTTTACACGTAGGCATATGCCCAGTCTCCAGGGATCACAGAGGATGGAGTGCTTTCTGTAGGCCTTTCTCGGCTGTGCCGTAAACTGGTAACATGTCGCATTTATAGCAAAGTTCCCTTCCTTTTGTGAAAGAATTCTGTACACCCATCCCACATAAGCTGCCAGTGTGTCTGTGAGTTAGTCCATATAAAATTACATTGTGAATAAAAGCCTCTTCATATTGCTTTCACTGGAAATAAAGAGGAAAGAAAAATATTCTCTATATCCCCTTTCCAAAAATTTTCCCATGAACAAGAAAGTAAATTATCTTTGACAAGTTAACATCCGCAAAAGTCATTACCCTCCTTAATCCATCGTATAGAATCAAAATATGTTTATTGAAATGGAATTTCTATTCAAATATTTTTGACATGGAGTGAGTCTTGTCATTTCAAAGTCTTTTATTTCTATCTTTAAAAAATACTTTAATGACTCCAAAAGACAGAGAAAGTGAAAAAACTAGTTGTATTTGATCACAAATAAGTTGACTGTACTCATCTCATGGCAAAGCAGAGAGCCCTAATAGTCCAACAGCTCTAAATAGGCCACTGCACTGGAAAGAATTCGATATGGACAGGTCCATACTGGGTGAGCTCCTCATACAGACGGTTACGTACGTAAGGAAGTCAGGGCACGAACTGGACTCCTATTTGGGTAAGGGTAGGAAGTTGAACACAATTTACAGCAGATATGCTAATATAAGACTCAGAGTAGCAGTCAATACCAGCTAACACAGAGGAAGAGAGTGATACCTGAAGTAAGCTCTGAACAAAAGATGTGAACACCTGTGTGGGAAAGGAGGAACTTCAGACACAGCAGGAGAAAGGACTATGAATGTTTAAATTTTCTGATGTTTATTTGTTTTTGA
The DNA here is from genome assembly GCF_006229205.1 of Suricata suricatta. NCBI lineage: Eukaryota > Metazoa > Chordata > Mammalia > Carnivora > Herpestidae > Suricata > Suricata suricatta. The sequence continues at coordinate 39,731,952 of NC_043708.1, forward strand.
GAGAGAGACAGAGACAGAGAGTGAGCAGGGGAGGGGCAGAGAAAGATGGAGGCAAAGAATCTGAAGCAGGCTCCTGGCCCTGAGTGTGTCAGCACAGAGCCTGATGTGGGGCCCAAACTCACAAACTGCGAGATCATGACCTGAGCCAAAGTCGGACGCTTAACCGACTGAGCCTCCCAGGCGCCCCAGGACTATGAATGTTTAGTTAGGCTAAATATTGCTGCTTCCCCATTCCCACAGGGATCTGGAAAGCATCCACGGTCGGCAGCAGATGGGGACTCCGAAGGGGAGGAACTGAAGAAAGCTTACAGCTGAGGTAGGAGGGAGAAGGGGAGATACTAGGAAGGCCAGGGTAGCCCAGGAAGAGAAGCCAGACGGAACAAACAAGCTGTTCATTTTACCTTCCATAAAGACTTCGCAGAAGATAAGGAAATCTAAGCCAAGTCAGTGAAGGGAGGAGAGCAGGAAGCAGCAGGAAGTCTCCTGGGGGGTGGAATTCATGATGTGATGTGGATTCACTCAGTGTTGATGAGAGCAGCTCCCCAGAGAGAGATAGTGAGGTAGGAACTCTGGTTATTAATGGAACCGGGATGAACTCAGAGAGTGTCATTTGTAATCCTTTAAATTCCAGGAAATAGAAGAGCTTCAAATCATCAATATAACTAGATTATGTAAAGCCTATTTCAAAGAAAAAGAGTAGCAAAAATAAATTTGTGGCAATTCTGTTTAGCAGGCCAAGGTCAACGTTTCAGTTCTTCAAAAATGACAATGAAAGTAAGCCATCTGTGCTCAGGTAAAAGGGCATTGTGATGTTTTAACAGTCATGGGAAAGTAAAAACACATTTGGACTTTATACATGGAGATAGATACACATGAGAAAAAAATATGGCAAAAGAAGTGGAGTTAAATGCCCATGATGTACTTTTCAATTAGAGATGGAAAAGGTGCAATGAGATAGCCAAAGGCAGGACAGAGGATGAACAGAAATGGACGGATGGATGGATGGATGGATAAACAAGTCAAAGGACTAATGGGTAAGTTTAAAAGATAGGGCAATGTGCAGAAAAATCTTCTTAGGTATTTTAAGAGAATCAGTCTCCAGTTTTGTATCCTTTTAAAAATAGAATTTTATACAACCATTGTGAAGACAAAACTAAAGCATATTTATGCAAATGGTCCAATCCACATCAAAATAAGAAGAGGCCGATATAGCTGGGCCAGTTAACATGAATGAACGAACCACTGAGCCAGTAACATTTGCCAAGATGAATTTAGACAAAACTCCAGAGGTTGTAAGAGGAGAAGGCAGAGAAGAGTCTTCTGGAAGAAAATGAGAAAAATAAAGGTGGTGAATTTAGGATTTAGGAGTGAGAGTGGAAGGGTCAGAGAATACAACATTCTAATAAATGCACAGGAAAAAAAAAACCTAGCAGGAATTATAGAACGTAGGAAACAAAACAGAGATGCATGAATTCATATTACAGAAGTGAGGTGGTATGTGTGCATGCGTGCGTGCGTGCGTGCGTGCGTGCGTGTGTGTGTGTGTTAAGACGTGCCAGCCTGTGGGCCGGAGAGGGTGCTGGCTGCCAGCCTCCTGAAGCTTTTGCCCGTGCTGATGTGCTGATCCACCCAGCTCCAGGGTCTGGCCTTCAGCCTTGCAAAAGGCTGGATTTTGTCAACCCTGGGACTCGGTCCAAAGCCCAGGCTCAAAGAGATACATAAACCAGAATGTCGATGTGTACGTGCACAAGTACGCTCTCCCCGACAGACAGTCTAGTCTCCAGAGGAGGGCAAACAATGGGAAGGTCACGTGGTAAAGATGACAGTGGCACAAGAGAAGTCCTGAAGCACAGAACTAAAAGCCTAGACTCCATAGCACATGGGCTTGTCACTTGCTTGCTATATGGCCCTGAGCATTCTATCTCTGTGTCTCCATTTTCTTAGCTGTAAAATTGGACATTCCAGTTATTTGGTCCTATATAACAAATCACTCCAAAATTCAATGACTTAACTCAATAATCTTTTTTTTCTTTTGAATCTTTCATTTGGCAGGACTTGACAGGGACAACTCCTATATATAACCCATGGCATTAGTGGGGCTACAGGATCCATTTATAAGATGGCTAGTTGGTCCTGACTGTTGTTTGGGAGCTCAGTTGGGACTATGATCCCAGGGTTCAGTTCCTCAATGTGGGCCTTTCCATAAGCTTCTTTCTGAGGCTTCCTTAAACTGGGGTGGCTGAAGTCCAAGAGCAAGCATCCCTAGGGACAGAAAGTAAAAGCTGTCCATCTCCTAAGGCTCATGACCAGAAACTGGCGCCTGCCATATTCTATTCCCCCACAGCCATAGCGCACAGTTGCAAAAGGAGAGGACGTAAGGCCACACACGCCTCTCAATGCGGAATGTAGGGCGATGCTTTACGACTGCAAGAGGCTGCCCTCTCACCACAAACCTTATATCCTTCTCACGTGCAAAATACTTGCACCCTCCCAAGCCTCCCATCACAACATCAAACTTCTTTTTGTTCTCTTACTATCTCTTTAGGCCAAGCTACAACAATTTTCTGACATTGTGGGTTTTGTATAAATCACATTGGGGTCATTCTATTTGACATAAGCCCTAACTGCAAATCTCTTCCAAATAAAGTCCTTTACTTGGAGTCCCTGTGAAACCGCTGTGAAACAAACATCCTTACAACACTTAGAAGTCTGTTTTTAATGAGGAGCATCTAAGAGGCATCCCTTTAAATCTTTACTGGACCTTCTGTCTGTCTGAAAAATTCTATCAGGCGGTGCCTTAGATCTTTCTGAAGTCTTAACAAAGGATTTGATAGTCCCACCCTGGATTTGATCTTTGGCCTGAGGCCCTGTCTTAATTTGAGAGTTGTATGCCATCTGGAGAAGCTAGGAGAGAAATGGCTTCGTTTTCCAATCCAGCAAGTCCTGGCTTCTTTACATTTAATAGTTCATTCTTTATCTGCCTGTCTCCTCTAATTTTTTAACCATAGACAGTGAGAAGACAGGCAGCACTTCTAATATTCTTCCTGAAAGTCTCCTTAGCTAGAGCATTCAGTAGGTACATTTCTTATTTTCCACACCACTGCAGGCAACAGTGCTTCCAAACCTTCCACCACTGCATAACAAAGATCCCTTTATTCTCGCTTCCAATAACATTTTCCTTAATTTCCTTTCTGCCCTCAAACAGCAGCTTCCTCCAGGCACTACACGCTTCTGCCAACACCCTCCTAGAGGCCCGGCCACCTTCTACCCTCCACCTGGTCTCAAACCAATTCCACATGTTGTAAGTTTGTGATATACAGAGCCCTCCCTCCAGGTAGCAAAATCATCTTGGTTTCTTATGAATCAACTCATACTTGATTCTATTAATAACGATGCCCTTATAGAGTAATTGTGATGATCAACTTAATGGGTATAATGTGCTGAGGGCATATAATAAGGACTCAGTCAAGGTTTTCTATTATTGAAATTATTGAAATGCTTGTAATGGATGTTTGAGGCATTGCTTGAGAATATTCAATATTGCCATAGAAGACAAGAAAACAAATTGGATGCATAAGACTCAAGATGTTTCAAGTAAATGTGTGTGTGTGTGTGTGTGTGCGCACGCGCATGCACGTGCACACAATTTAGTAACTTGGATGACATTTTTAGACATAGAAAACATAGCGCATCGAGCATAATGAGTGTTCAATATGCTCTACTTACACTTTCTTAATCAAAAGAAAAAAATAGAATGGAAGATAAAAGAGATAAAAAAGGATGGAAGGACCAAATAACACTTGGTCATGAGTATTTTGAATATTAGTGTATATTCATGATAGGTTAAAACATGAGGTATGAGGGGTGCCTGGGTTGCTCAGTTGGTTATGTGGCCAACTTCAGCTCAGGTCATGATCTCATGGCTCGTGGATTCGAGACCCTCGTCAGGCTCTGTGCTGATAGTTCAGAGCCTGGAGCCTGCTTCAAATTCTGTGTCTTTTTCTCTCTCTGCCCCTCCTCCTCTCACACTTTCTCTAACTCTCAAATATAAATAAACATTTTTAAAAACTGAGATATGAGACTCCGTTCCTGAAGGCTAGTTTGACCATCTACTGGTGACACCCATCCTGGCCCCTGTGTTTTCTGCCCACAGCTGCTCAATAGACTAATTGATAAGCTATAGTTGTGTCTTTCCAGTAAAACAAGTGATTGTCATTGAGCCCAGATATTTTCTTTTTAAAAGATTTTTTAAGTGTTTATTTTTGAGAGAGACAGAAACAGCATGAGCAGGGGAGAGGCTGAGAGAGGGAGACACAGAACTGGAAGCAGTCTCTAGGCTCTGTGCCGTCAGCACAGAGCCAGACATGGGGTTCCAACTCAGGAAGTGTGAGATCATGACCCGAGCCAAAGTCAGACGCTTAACCGACTGAGCCACCCAGGTGCCCCAAGCCCAGATACTCTCTTATTGGACCCCCTTACTCAAACCTCAACTCTGGTTCTTATAACCACATCAATAACAGAGAAGGCTAAGGTGGCAGAGAGATGGAAAGTGATGTGATCATTGTATAACTTGGGAATTTGGTGGTGCGATCTTTCCAGCATTTCTTTCCCCTGTGTTGTGGGTTGAATTGTGCACCGCCCCCCTAAAAGATGTGTTGAAATCCTAACCCCACGTACCCATGAATGTGAATCTTTTTTTGAAAGTAGGGTCTTTGCAGATGTAATCAAGTAAAGGTGAAGTCATACTGGATTAAGGTGGGCCCTAATGACTAATGTTCTTACAGGAACACACACACACACACACACACACACACACACAGACACAGAGAAATAATGTCATGTGTAGACGGAGGCAGAGATTGAAGTGAGGCATTTATAAGCCAAGGGACATCAAAGGATTTCCAGGAACTAGATGAAGCTAGAAACGGGCAAGGAAGGTCCTCTCCTTGAGCCTTCAGAGGGAGTATGTACCTACCAACCTCTTGATTTCAGACTTTCATTTTCCAGAACTATGAGAGAAAAAATTTCTGTTGTTTTAAAGCCTTACAGTATTTTGGTATGGCAGCTCTAAGAGACTAAGATACCTTGCTTCTTGCTGTGAATTATAAATTGATCTGTAAAGAATAAATCAGGTTATTAGAGTGCTTTAATGTGATCTGTGGGCCTTTCTGTTTTGTAAATTGTCATTTAGGCATGTCACCATGTGGTAGTACTCTTGGTAGTTGCCATTGCATCGGGACATTTCCACACCCCAAGTCATATACAGTCATGTCTGCTTTGAACAGTAACTTAAGTAGGGGCACTGCCAACTTCTGGCCCCTGCAGAAGTTTTGTCCTCTAGGGAACTGGTTTTCAACATTTAGTATCACCTGGGGATCTTTTTTATTAGATTTTTTATGATAATATTAAGATAAAACGTTGTGTATTTTAAGGTGTACAATATGTTGATTTGATGCACTTATATACTGCAAAATGATTACCATCATAAAGTTGGTTAATAACTCTGTTACTTCACATAATTATTATTTCTTTTTTTTCTTTTCCTTATTTTTTTTTTGGTGAGAACATTTAAGATCTACTCTTCTAGCAGTTTTCAAGTATATACAACAGTAGTACTGACTATAATCACCATGCTGTACTTAGATTCCCTAGAACTTATTCATTTTATAACTAGAAGATTTTGCTTTTTGACCAATATCTTCTCATTTTCCCTACTCCCCACCCCTGGTAACCACCATTCTACTTTTTGTTTTTATGAGTTTGGCTTTTTTAGATTCCACAAACACGTGAGATCATAGAGTATTTATTTTTCTTTCTGACTTATTTCACTCAGTGTAATGCCCTCAAGGTCCATCCCATTTTGTCACGAAAGGCTGGATTTACTTTTTTCTCGTGGCTGAATAATCTTACTGTGTGTGTGTGTGTGTGTGTGTGTGTGTGCGTGCACGCATGTGTCTCGCATCTTTATCCATTCATCTATTGACAGATGCTTAGGTTGTTTCCATATCTTGGCTATTGTGAATAATGCTGTAATGAACATGGAAGTACAAATATCTCTTCAAAATCTTGATTTCATTTCATTTGGAAATGTGCCTAGAGTAGAATTACTGGATCATATGGTATTCTATTTTTAATTTTTTCAGGAAACTCCATACGGTTTTCCATAGTGGCTGCACCAATTTATATTTCCACCAACAGTGTGGAAGAGTTCTCTTTTGGGGGGAACTTGTTTAAACATAAATTTCCTCCCCCCAGACTCACATTGTTTCAGTTCAGTAGGGGTTGAAGACATTACTCATGCCCATCCATGTATCTAATTCTCTCCTCCTTCCTGACATAAGGGACACTATACTTAGTAGCTCCCCTGGAGTTGGGCAGGGTGACATGACTGGTTTCTAGACTATAAATGTGATCAGAGTGACATGTGCCACTCATGTAGGCAAAGGCAGTGAGAAACACTAGTGTATTTCTCCATTCATTCCTCTTGCCATGTTGCCACAAATGCAAAATCCTCATCTGAGATGGAGGGGCCCCAAGAACAGAGCAACTTAGATCAGTGAGTCCCTGAATGGATGTAGGCTCTTCTGGAGAGTTGCCAAGCATGCATCTGAATTTGGGTTACCAAGAAATAAACTTCTGTTGTATTAAGCCATGAAAATATTGGGGTTCTTCATTACAACAGCAGAACCTATCTAGTTCTGACTAGTAAATATGAGTGGGGTCCAGAAGTAGGTACCTCAAGGTTTACTTTTTCTGTCATATAGGTCCATGGACCTCATTTTGAGAAATATGCTAACAAGTTGATCATTCACCATCTTCTACTCACGGTCTTTTTCCAAACTGGGAGCATCATAGTTTAAATGTTCTTTTAAAATTCTCTTAGAATCACATTACCATCCTGCTTCCCTTCTTTTACTTTCAGATCATTTCCATGCACATTTTGGTTGCTTCCCAAAGCAGGTATTCACAGTCTCTTTGTTCACTCAATTGTTGGAGATTTTGGTAAATTTCTTTGAATTTGATTATTATCTTATTGTAAGTACATTACTGCTATTCAAATATAGTGAAAAGAAAATGCCTGCAGAAAAATAAATGGAGAAGGAAATAAAGGAAGCATCCAGAAAAAGTAATAGAAGGACAGGTGTAGAAATAGTTATTTGATCCTAGTAAGATGGATAGAAGTGAAATATAAAATGTGTCGAGGGTAGATCTTATGTAAGTGTTCTTATCACAAAATAACAATAATCAAAATAAAGAGGGCATGAGGAATCTTGGAGGTGGCAGATATGTTTATGGCATTGATTGTGATGGTGGTTTCATGGGTGTGTCGTTATCTCCAATTTCATTAAGCTGTATATATTAAATAGGTACCACATTTTGTAAGTCAATGATACAATAAAGAGGCTTCAAAAAAAAAAAAAAACCTGACAGGTAAAAAATAAGATGCAAAGAATCAATGAGGGAATAACAAAAAAGGAGAGAGAAAATGCAAAGAACAAAGTAATGAAACAAAATCACAAAGTCCAACTAATTAAATCCAAGTTACCGAATATAAATGCTGCAGGCCATCAGGGACAAGTACTTGTGACAGCGCTGATAACACTAGCTCCCAGTTACACAGTATCTGCTATATCCCAGCGTGGCACTAGGCCTTTTTTCTTCATTTCCTCTCATCCCTACAACCACCGCAGAGGTAACTTCCTTACCACTAAGATGGAAAATTAGGTTGGAGGACATTCAGTAGCTTATTTAGGGTCACATAGGATAGTAAATGGCAGAACCAGATTGAAAACCAGGTCTGTCTTGCTCCAAAGCTCAGGGCTTTTCCAGTATCTCACACGGCCTCCCTTCAACATAAAGGTTAGGAGGAGAAAGCAGGGCGAAATAGAAATAAGAAAACGTACTGTAAACGAAAGGCCTAGAACCAGGGCTCCAACACTCTAGTCAATATAGAAGGGAAATGAGACTGGAGGGCAGATTTCTTTTTTCCTCTTTTTAAACATGCACTCTGGAAGCTTAAAAGGCAAGGGAGAAGAGCGAGAGGCCTGGCTCTCCTTTCCCACATATAATACTGAAAGTGGCAGCAACAAGAGGTTTCAAATGAGAGGTTGGAAAAGGTGATGGTATTGGAAGAAAATCAAAGTGGCCCCCAAATCGAAACATTTAGAATCCCTGAATAGGAACAGGTAACTTAAAGGTTACTTATTTAGAACACATGCTAACAACAATCCCCCAGAAAGGCCTTGAGCCAAGGAAATTTAAGAGCCACAAAAGGAATAAAGCTACTTTGTTAATGATAAGGACATAACTGAAAATTATTTATCAAAATTAGGGATATTTTACAGAGGTATATGGCAGGCAACCAAATTATCTTCAAACAAGAAGAAGTGCATTTGCGAGAAGAAATGACTGAGTTGATGAGAGCCCTCGTGGCTTTGGAAAGGAGACGAGAATGGCAGGACATGTTTAAAAAATGATACAAAGAAAACTCAAAAGAAGGAAGAAAGCCAAAGTCTTTTCTAGAAACAAATAAATGTTCCCAGCTGTGGTAATGGCTAATAAAATGCACTGAGAAAGGGAAAAGGATGGAAACTGAAGCCAAAAAACAAATAAATGAACAAATAAGAAATGTCAGAGGCAAAGTCAAAGTAATGAGGGTGAAAAAGGAGATCAAGAAAGTGGTAACTATATACTCTTGTGAAGATGTCACTGTTCAGAGAGCAGAGACAATGGTGATGGCTTAAAACAGAGGCAATAAAATTAGAGAGAAGTTAAGAAACTGGGTTTAAAAGTTAGACACATGGGGTTCCCTCACAGCCCTAGGTCTTAGGGAACTTTCTTCCTTTTTTTTTTTTTCTTTATTTTAAGAAACTTTGTTAACTCTCTGTGTCTTAGTTTCTCTTTATGTATAAAATTGGAGAAAAGGAGATTTTTATACTTATATATTACATTCACTGACCTGGGCTAGAGATGATTAAAAATGAGGAATCAGATGAGATGGTACATAAGAGCCTCTTAACATGGGGCCTGGCTCATCAGGAAGAGTCAATAAGTGTTCATGATTGATGATTAATTATTTATATAACCTTGGAAGATAAAAACCAGCAAACAGCACTGAAAAAGAAATTGCAGATAAACTATTTCAAGGGGGAAAAGAATGCACAGGGATGCAGACTCATGTTTGAGAATCAAGAAAAAAGAACAACTCTCAAATATTTTATTTGACAAATGGAACTCAAAAAGTGAGCTGCACCATTGAATTGTTTTTTGATGGGAAAGGACTCCTGGGTCTAGCAGACTAACTGCCAGGTTCTTAATAAGACAACTGACAATGCCTAGCATCCTGCCTTCAGTGAAGTATCAGAGAAGATTGAAACAGGATCCACAGTGAAATAATGAGAGTTAACGAGAGCTGCTTCAGGAAAGAGGAAACATATTAACAATTTGTGGCCACATCCTAAATGCCCATCAATAAAGGACAGTTAGTTAACTAAGTTACGGTTTGTCTATATCCTGGGAGACTGCTGAAAGGAATATAATGGTTCTGTATGTGCATACATGGGAGAACCCCTCTACATGGTGTTTAGTAATAAAGTGCAGAACATTGCATATATTAAAATGCCCTATTATATGAGAATATTTTATATGATTATATGTACATAATGAACCAGATACACAACAGAGAGTCTAGGAAATGGGGCTGGGGTATGGAGGGAATTTTCCTTTTTATTATTTACCTAGAGGAAGGTGAAATGGTCCAGTGGTTAAAAATCCAGGATCTGGGAGCACCTGGGAGGTTCAGTCGGTTGAGGGTCCAATTTCCGCTCAAGTCATGATCTCTCAGCTTGTGAGTTTGAGCCCCTCATCCGGCTCTCAGCTGTCAGCACAGAGCCTGCTTCAGATCCTCTGTCTCCCTCTCTCTCTGCCCCTTCCCCGTTTGTGCTCTCTCTTTCAAAGCTAAATAAATCTTTAAAAAAATTATCTGTACCACTTAAGTAATCCTCGGTGAGTTATTTAACCTCTCTACCTAGTTTATTCATCTGTAAAATGAGGATACTAGCTTGATAAGGCTGTCATAAGGATGAAATGAAATCATGAACATTTCATCCAAGTAACACTTGGAACAGGGCTTAGCACCTAGAACTCTCCATCACTGTCCGCTGTGGGTGTGATGATTGCATCTCGGTAATGTTTGCTGTATTGTAACCACAAGCCTGACTTGCTTCTGTAAATTTTTAAAAGCCCAAGTGAGGAGAATGGAGAAAATCAATGAAGTTGTAAAAATAAAGAGGAGTTTTCTCCATTTTTGAAAGTTTGTGTCTCTATGAAAATGTCAGCACCACTTTGTTAAGCTCTCCACAAAATCTTGCATTTTAATTGGCACTGTATTAAATTTATGGATTTGTTTAGGGAGAATAGTTGAGCCTTCATATCCAAGATCAGGGCATGTCTTCAAGTTTTTCGTATCTTCTCAGTATAAATAATTTTTTTAAATTTGGGTCTGCACATTTCTTAAGTTTGTTCCAAAATTCTTTTATATGTATATTTTTAATGTTTATTTATTTTTGAAAGGAGGGAGAGAGAGAAAGAGAGAGAGCGAGTTGGGGAGGGCCAGAGAGAGAAGGAGACACAGACTCTGAAGCAGGCTCCAGGCTCCATGCTGTCAGCACAGAGCCTGATGCGGGGCTCAAACTCAGGAACTGTGAGATCATGACCTGGGCCAAAGTCGGACACTTAACTGACTGAGCCACACAGGTGAACCATCCCAAATTCTTTTTTATGTTAATATTGTAAATGGGATCTTTTCTTCCATTATTTTGTCTTACTTGAGCTTGTTTATATACAGGAAAGCTATGAGAGGAAAGAGCCCTATCAGCTAAATTGTATTAATAGGACTACAATAATTAAAAACCGTTTGGTTCTGAAGAGGAAATGAGAAGAGTAAAGATTAGAATGGGGGGGGGGCGGCGCCTGGGTGGCTCAGTCGGTTAAGCGTCCGGCTTCGGCTCAGGTCAGATCTTACGGTTCGTGGGTTCGAGCCCCGCATCAGGCTCTGTGCTGACAGCTAGCTCAGAGCCTGGAGCCTGTTTCAGATTCTGTATCTCCCTCTCTCTCTGACCCTCCCCTGCTCCAGCTGTCTCTTTCTGTCTCTCAAAAATAAATAAAAAGCATTAAAAAATTTAAAAAAAAAGATTAGAATAGGGAATCTAGAAATAAATTAATTCATATGAGAATTTAGCATATTCAAATCAAAATGAGGAAAATGAAATAACCTGTAAATCACAATGCAAAACTAGTTAACCCTTAGGAATAGATAAATGCCTTCCTCATTCTTTTTACCAAGTAAATCCAAATTAATATGAGGATTGTTTTAAATAAAACTAGGGCGCCTGGGTGGCTCAGTTGGTTAAGCCTCCGACTTCGGCTCAGGTCAGATCTCAGGTTCGTGGGTTCGAGCCCCGCATCAGGCTCTGTGCTGACAGCTAGCTCAGAGCCTGGAGCCTGCTTCCGGTTCTGTGTCTCCTTCTCTCTCTGCCCCTCCCCCTCTCATGCTCTGTCTCTCTCTGTATCAAAAATTTTAAAAAAAATTTAAAAAAAACTAAGCTCTGATTTTTAAAAAATCAATTTAGTATAGGAACAGAAGAAAGCATAGATGAACTGATAATCTTAGAATAAAAAATGATTTCTAGGTAATACATATAAAGCCTAGATACCATAAAGGAATTTAAAATGTTTATGTGGTCACATTCATCCAAACATCTGTTTAGAAAAAATATATATCATAAATAAATGCCAACAAACCAAAAATATATTTTCAACAGATATTAAAAGGGCCAATTTCTGTAATTCCTTAATTCATGCAAATCAATTAGGAAAAAATCTGACAACCCAACTGAAAAATAAAATGAAGACAATCAGCTCATGAACATGGTTGGTAGTAATGAAGGGGAACTTCGTAACCACCAGCAGCAAGTCCAAGAGTACAAACGAGTCCCAACAATCAGGCAGGACCTCGGGGAGCATAGAGGGGATAGAGGACCAAACATCTCCCTGGGCAGGACACAGAGCATGGATTGTTCATGGCCCCAACAAGTCCATAACTTGTAAACCACTTTTCTGTGCTTTTTTTTTTTTTTTTAAACTAGGGTGATCATTTTGAATGGCTTTCATGTCAGCACAGCATGGTAAGTCAAACTCATCCGGAGGAGCCAGGTGTGAAAAATGGAGAATTACTTTACTGTTAGGAATGACTTTTTATTTTGGTGCTCTCAAGTTTCAACTTTAAACAGAACTGTATCTTGGCGTCCTGGTTGCCTAAACCTGATTGAGCTTCTTCCTTCCTGTAGCCTTTCTATCTCATGTGCAGAAATGTTACCCTAACAGCTTTGTAATGTAATATGCTCTAAGTAGGGTCTCTGCTGAAGTGCAGTAACCCTTTCTGAAGCCTCTTACGGTTTCCTGAATGTCCCGGTTCTCTGGTCTGACACTTTTTCTTCTCAGTATAGGTTGTCCCTGGTATTTCTATGTACAGGATTTTTCATTTCCTTTCTACCTCCTTCACCTTCAGATACATTTTTCTCAATAGCCTTTAAAAAAATGTTTTTTAATGCTTATTTATTTTTGAGACAGAGAGAGCAAGCAGGAGGGGGGGAGGGGAGAGGGGGACGGAGGATCCCAAGCAGGCTCTGTGCTGACAGCAGAGAGCCAGATGCAGGGCTTAAACCCACGAACTATTAGATCATGACTCGCACCGAAGTCGGAGGCCTAACTGACTTAGCCACCCAGGCACTCCTGTCACAATAACCTTTTTGTGTGTGATCCTGTCTTTGTTATTTGACAATCTTTCTCTTAGGGGACGACCACCTTCCTTCTCCCAGTCTTTGGGCATGGATTCTTGTTCTTCAATAACTGATTATATTCCATCTTCCTAAAACTGAGAATTGAAAGCACAAAACTGTAAAATAATTCCTAACGTAAAATAATTCTCCCAGCATTCTCTGTTCCCTGTGAGAACATACTGCCTGATGTTCTGGCTCCTCTCTTAAAGGCTGATGGACTAACACACATAAGCTAGAAGAAAACAACTAAATAAAAGAGCTCTTCCTGCAAGGATCCTTCTATTTCCCACAGTAAGGAAAGTGATTTACCATGCAAATACTAAGATACACAAATAACCTAAGGATTATTAATATCCACAATGGCCATTTTTTGGGTAATCATATAAATATAATTAAACATGTAATTTATACATATCTATGGCCTTTGTAAATGTCAGATAGTATGCACATATGTATTTTATAAATTTTATAAATGTAATTATACATTGGTATGCAGTAATAGTATGTATAGAGAGAGACATAACATTTAACACTTGATGGACAAGTTAGCCTGTGATGGATACTGTTGAGTACTTTAGATATACTGCTTTAATCCTCTCCATTACTTTATTAGATTAGAACTATTGTAATCACAACCTGTGGTTGATTTAAAAGGCCTGCAACTTCTTTGACACTCCTCCCATCGAGAGGTGAGGTCTAAAACCCCTCCCTTGAATCTAGGCAGCTCCGGGACTGCTTTGGCCAGTAGTTTGTAGAGGAAGTGATGCAGTGCCAGTTTCTAGGCCCAAACCTCAAGAGCTGCCCTTTGCCACCCCACGTAGGCTCCCTTTCAGAGCCCCGGGGCTGCCCCTGTATAAAGCCCAATGACCCTGTGGGAGATATCACCCAGAGAGGCTCTGAGCCCATCTGGAGAGAGAAAGGGGCACAGCTGAGCCCACCGAGGTGCCAGACCCCAAGGGAATTCATCTTGGAGTCTCTAGACCACAGCAGCTGCCAGCCGAATGCCACCAAATGACCCAGCCAATGCCACATGGAGCAGAAGAATTGCCAGTAGAGCCCTCCCTCAATTAACTGACTCACAAAATCAAGAGCTTTAATGAAATGGCTGTTGCTTCAGGCCACTAAGTGT
>NC_043708.1:39746019-39747052 GCF_006229205.1 Suricata suricatta
ATGTTTCTCAATTGGGATTTCTCTGGATTTTCTCCCCAGCTTTATTGAACTATAATTGAAAAGTAAATATATTTCTCAATCTTATGTATAAAAGTGAATTAAATGGAGCTGTTTATAGGTCCCTGGGTGGCTCAGTTGGTTAACGGTCTAACTTCAGCTCAGGTCATGATCTCATAGTTTGTGGGTTCAAGCCCTCCATTAGGCTCTGTGCTGGCAGCTAGGACCCTGGAGCCTGCTTCTGATTCTGTTCCCCCCCCCCCCGTCCCTCCCCAACTCATGCTCTCTCAAAAATAAATAAAATGTTAAAAAAAATTTTTGGGGGGGAGCGCCTGGGTGGCCCAGTCAGCTAAGCGTCTGACTTCAGCTCAGGTCATGATCTCACGGTTTATGGGTTCGAGCCCTGCGTCAGGCTCTGTGCTGATAGCTCAGAGCCTGGAGCCTGTCCCTGGATTCTATATCTCCCTCTCTTTCTGACCCTCCCCTGCTCATGCTGTCTCTGTCTCTCAAAAATAAATAAGAAACATAAAAATTTTTTTTTAAATTAAAAAAATGGAGCTGTTCAGATTTCTAAATTAATAAGGTAGGACAGTGTTAGAAGGAAAAAAGTAAAAATATTAAATCTAATTTATGGTCAGTCGTGAACAGCTGGATAGAGCGGAAGAAACATTTGACTGCACATTGTATGCTGTAAACTGTAAACTGTTAACTTAGTTTTAAGTCCAGACTCCCTGACTTCTGGTCTGTGTGATCTTAGCAAGTCACTTAATGCAAGTCTCAGTTTTCTCATCTGTAAAAAGGATAGTTATAATCACTTCATAGAGCAATTGTGAAGATAAGTGTCCTAGTCAGTATAAAATGCTTAGACCAGCACTGGTACAGAGGACCGCTGTTTTTCATTGTGGTTTTACTTTTATTGGAAGCCAAGGGAAGAAAATAAAATTATGTTGTGATTTTACTTTTATTAATGAGCCAATTGTTCAATTGATCTCTAAACTCTTAGAATTCTATGTGGGGTTTTTTTTTTTTTTTTTTT
>NC_043708.1:39747152-39912853 GCF_006229205.1 Suricata suricatta
GTAAGAACCAAAACTTGCACCGAACATCACGTGATAACTGTACGCCCAGCCCACCACAGGCTGCTCAGGCCTAGAACTGTGGAGCCAACGCTGTTCTGCGTGTCACCACGACTGTACCAAAATCTGGCACATACCTCCGTAACTGGCCCAAATCTCTATCCAGAACCCTGGGCAGCTGGCAAGAGCTGACCTAGGTCCCAGGTTCAAACAGTTCTTTTTTTCTATGACAACTCACAGCTAGAAGAGTTAGATCTGCAGAAGGTTGCTACCAGCCTTGGTTCGAAGAGGCACCAGTGGTGATTAACGACTGGCACTGCAGTACACGGAGGAAATCCACATGCCAGTGTACACACGAGGCAAAATAACAATGAGAGGGCTTTCCACTTAGGGAACATAAACTATTCAAGGCCTGCTGTGAAGTTTATAAGCCAGGCTATAAAAGAGAAAAATTAAAAGAGAAAAATCCAACACTTTCGTTTTTTAAACTTTGGTCTTGGTAGAACATCTATTTCAAAGTATAGTGCCAAGTGTGCACATCTGTGAAAAAGAAAAACAACACGGTTAACCAAAAAATGAGTGTGGAATCCACTTTATCAGCACTTTAAATGCAGTTCTTAAAATAATATCTAAATAGAGGCTTTCCATGCCAAAGTGGAGACAGATGTGCTTTAATATAATCTCCTGATGTTTGTGTATTTCCTGATGACCCTTGGACTTCTAGGGTGGGCTCCTATTTTCTCTCTTGAAACAGATGTTGGTAAATGTCCACCCTTAAAACCAAAAATCCTGATCTACAGGGAATCCAACCAGTTGTTTTTTTTCCTTCTCTCAAATTCACCTCAGCCAGATCACATTCTTTGTCAACAGCTATGACTAATAGATCATAATCGGAAAATAAAGTAGGAATACTTTGATAATTCAGGACGACAGCTTTCATTTCAAACATTCAAAACGTGCTAACCTAAACACGGATCCAGAGACAACTCAAGAAAAGCGTAATTTTCCCCTTTACCTCCTAAAACTGGATACTCAATAAATGTAGTTTTATACAGTCAAACATATAATTACTGTGCTAACCAAATGTTGCCTAGCAAAAAGCCTGTTAAAGCATTAATCAATAAGAATGGCTTGAAGCTAGTCTATTACAGCTCCAACAGAAGTATTGTTAGCCTCTACAGGACACTAAAATGGCAGTTTGTCTCTAAATTACTTTCTTAAATGCTTGAAAATACTTTCGCTCTCTTCAATAGGCAATCATTTTCCTTTGAACTTTTTTCATAGTCTTGTTAACAGGCTTTTATTTTCCCCCAAACAACTTTTGCCAAAAAAGCCAACTTCATGACCCCTATAAAAATATCACAAATTCTAATTACTCAGCTACAAATAAAGGCAATTTTACTATAATGTCTTTATGATGCTTTCTCAGAAAATTATTAATAAATTGGATTCTTTTAAAAAAATTACCAGGAACTCATTAAAAGAAACCCTTGATCAATCCAAGAATTTTTGACAACACTGATAATTATCTTCTGATGGCCTTGTTTTGTGAGATCAGACATTCAGCAGTGGATTATTTTAAAAAGGGCACACCTGTAATTTTGGCTCATCAAGATATCACTTCTCCCTGTTTCCTTTTAAAGTAAGCTTTATTTTTTGTTGTTGTTAATTTATTTATTTTGAGAGAGTGAGAGATAGCGTGAGCAGAGGAGGGGCAAAGAGACGGGGAGAGAGAATCCTGAAAAGGTTCCACACTGTCAGCCCAGAGCCAGACATGGGGCTCGATCCCCATGAATCCTGAGTTAATGACTGGAACTGAAATCAACAGTTGGATGTTTAACCAACTGAGCCCCCAGATGTCCCCTTAAAGTAAGCTTTATGAATAGCAAAAAGGACTTTGAAAACTTTAAATATTAGAACATTACAAAAAGACAACAATGAGTAAAATTCAGTCTTTAAAATTATAATTTTGACAAAAATTAAAGAAAAGTGTTTGCTTTAGTCTGTCAACCCATTTTCTACAGAAAGAGAAATTATACCTTGGTATTTCTAAAGGTTAACTTTATGTCTTTAAGGAAAATTATTAAACCAGAAGTGCCACAAATGCTGGCTCTTTCTTTACCAGGTGTTTTGCACTTAAAAAAAAACAAAAAAAAAACACAACGAATTCAGAGATCAAAAAAGAGTAAACTTTTGCTAAACAGGGAATATGAAAGAATTACCATATTATCCAGCAATTCACTTCTGTATATACTCAAAAGAACTGAAAGCAGGGACTCAAAAAGATATTTGTGTATGAGTATTCACAGAAGCATTATTCAAAATAGTCAAGAGGTGGAAACAACCCAAATGTCCATTGACAGAGGAATGGATAAACAAAATGGTAAATATATACCATGGAATATTATTCGGCCTTTGAAAGGAAAGAAATTCTGACACACGTTACAACGTGGATGAACTTTAAAGACAGTATGCTGGGGCGCCTGGGTGGCTCAGTCGGCTAAGCGTCCGACTTCAGCTCAGGTCATGATCTCACAGTTCATGGGTTCGAGCCCCGTGTCAGGTTCTGAGCGGACATCGCAGATCTTGCTTCAGATTCCGTGTCTCCCTCTCTCTGTCCCTCCCCTGCTTGTGCTTTCTCTCTCTCTCTCTCTTTCTCTCTGTGTCTCGAAAATAAATAACCATTTAAAAAATAAAGACATTATGCTAAGTGAAAGAAATCAGACACAAAACGACAAATATTGTATCACACTGAGGTACCCACCGAGTAGTCAAATTCATAGAGACAGAAAGCAGAATGGTGGTTGCCAGGGGCTGGAGGGGAAGGGAGACCGAGGAGTTACTGTTTAACAGGCTGAAAGTTCAGTGTTACAAGAGGGCAAGTGCCCTTGAGATAATTTGGGGGAGCGGGACAATGCCCAACAGTGTGAATGTATTTAAAGTCACTGAAGTGTACATCTAAAAATGGTTTAAAAGGTTAATTTTATGTTATGTATATTTTACTACAATAAAAAAAAAAGACGTGGCATTTTCAGCTGTGATAATAAGCAGTGATGTTTACACTGGAACTGGGTATCAAGGAAATCGGATTCCCCAAAACCGTGCTGAGCGGTCAGCACAGTGTCACCCAGCAAAGCATCTGTGGCCGCCAGACCTCCTCTGACATCCAAGATAAGAGCACTGCCTTGTGAAACTGGACTAGGCAACAAAGCGAGTGGTGTCATTTTCTATTTCATCCTGCTCTCTTCCTTTTCCAGAAGGCCATTCCATAAATGGTTCCTTCTTGGTAGATGTGAATAGATTTCATGTTTTTGCTGACTTTTTACTAGAACAAAGGAAAAGGGTAAAAGAGAGCCCTTTGGGGGAGAACAAGAAAGGAGAAGTTAAAAAAAATCAATGAACATTTTTGATGGAAGTGAAAATAGACTCAGAGGAGAGTTTTATTTTATTTTTTTATATTTATTTATTTTGAAAGAGAGTGTGAGCCCAGGGGAGGGGCAGAGAGAGAAGGAGAGAGAGAAAATCCCAAGCAGGATCTCTGCTGTCAGTGCAGAGCCCGGAGTAGGCCTCGATCTCATGATTGTGAGATCATGAGCGGAGCCAATATTAAGAGTCAGGCGCTCAACCAACTGGGCCACCCAGGTACTGCAGAGAGCTTGATTTTAATAAAATGCTAGACATAAATACCAGGTAAGAGGAGGGAATTTACACATACAAGTAAGTAAAGGTCAAGAGATAAAATCATCTACACATTAAATTCCCAAAATGCAATGAATGCTGCATAAGAATGTTAGGTTAATCAGGAGCCTTAAATTCTGTGAAAAAGAAAAATTCCAGGTCATTATATATTCTCATCTGCTAAAGATGTGAGATATTTACTAAGCTGAATGTGGAGATAAAGTTAAAAATGTGACCTAATCACTACATTTTATCTCACATTAAAATAATCAACAAAAAATAAGCAAAAGATAGCATAGCACCACAGAAAGATTTTTAATATCAGTACTGTGTGCTTAGGACTGTGATTTTGCAAAGTGTCTAGAGGCTATTTGGATACATACTAAAAAAAATAATCTCTTGTCCAATAACACCCATACATACATAGTATGTATGTTATTGAAAACAGGGAAAAGAAATTGCAGTAGATGCTGATTTTAAGCCCCCAGGGATAGAGAGCAATGAGACTGACTATCTAGAAGGCATAGGTCTCAGATGCTACAAGAATGGACATATTAAGCCATTCACAGCCCATCACTTGGCATCAAAAAGTCCTAAATTACATGAAGAGCAATTTCGAGCTACTGAGTGCAAAAATAAACCCAAAGAAAACCTGCACTTGATGATTACATTAAATCTTGCATTGATGAGAGCCACCTAAGAAATCCTAGATTTTAATAAGTATATCGGAAAATAGGAATTGCAGAAAATATCCACAATATAAATAAGTACCTGTAGGAAATGAGTGACAACATTTTTTTAAAGCTTATGTACTAGGTTTAGTCATTTTAAAATCTGTCTTTAAAAATAAAATTGAAGGATAATTTGAAGTATATTACAGAGTTAGAAAAATTGCAGCAATAACAAAATATCCACAGTTCCTAAAGTCTAAAAAGGACATCACAGGAAAGAAAAATCACTGTCTCCACATAAACATCAATTTTTAAGAATTATCTAATTTTCATTGGTATGGAAATACATGATTTTTCATAATCTGCAAATTCGTGGTTAAAGGGAACAGGGCAGCTCACATATTTTTCAAAAGCATAACAAAATGGAAACTATGCCCTTCAAAATGTATTTGTTTTACACACAATGTAATTGTTGATTTAAAACAATTACTTGGAGGAAAAGTAATTTAAAATCCCAAGCAATAGCAAGCATTTATTAAAACAAATCATTTCAGGTAAAATAACACAACTGCTCTTGGCAAAATTATGAAGTTCATTTAGTACATAATACACAATTATATGGGGGACAGCATTAATAAAGCATTCAATATAGCATTTAATAAAATGTTTTCTCAAGAAAATTTAAATTAGCTTGGAAATAAACATTGTCAAATAAACTAAAAGTTGGCTAAATTATTTTAAACAAAGGAAATTGATAAACAGCTCAGTATCCAACTGAGACAAGATATTTGGCAGAAGGTCTCTGGTCTCAATAAAAATTTTATAAATGACTTGGAATAAAGAGTGAGCATTAGATTATTGATATTAGAAGTTCTGCTTTGAATAGGCAAAGATTGTGCTCAAATACACAAAAATCTGAAGGGACTGGATCTTAAGCCAAAAAAATGATAAGACGGAGTCAGCTTAGAAAATCCAAGCTACCATAGCATGAGAAAAGGAATTTGAAACTAATTTAATTCCATGAGAAAACATAAGGGATAGCGGACAGAATATTAAGTAGTCGCTTAGAGGACAGTAGGAAATAAAAGCGGGCCAACACTGCTTTTCTAAACTGCCGTGTCCATTTCCCCCTCAATGCGCTTTGCCACAAGGAGATGTCAGTGGTCAGGGAGTTAGGTTGACAGGCCTTTCCTACCAGTCTGACCACTACCATCACAGAAAGCAGGAAGGAAAGCAGTAAAATTTACAGCAGAACCCCACAGTCGCCGAACTCAGCCTCATACCAACATCTGACTTGTTTGCTTTAACGGAGATTGGATACAAAGAGAAATGAATCCTATCACCATTGATAATAATTCAGTGAAATGGGGCTGAGCACTAGACTAGAGCTAGACTGGGAGCACTAGACTGAGAGTCAGAAAATCTGCCACTGACCAGCCTTCATTTCCTCCTTCGTACAGCAAAGAGGCTGAACGTTTACATTCCTAATATCCTTCCAGCTCTAAGTCTACAGGGTAGATACTTGGGTCTTTTGAAAATAAACTGTATTTAGAACAAGGAGCCTATGGTAAACTTATAGAATATATTACTCCGATAGAAGAGACTGAATATATAGGTGGATTCATGAAAAAAATCTTAAACTCTTTGGGTTCTGATAATATATTGAGTGTTTCCTGTTGCTAGGCACTGTGCTGAGTACTTGACATGGATTATCTCATTTAATGCTTAGCAGACTTATGCAGTATAGATATGATTTTTATCTCCCCTTTACGGACAGTCTCACTGAATCTCAGAGAGGTTACATAACTTGTCCAGGGTTGCACAACTAGTCAACGGTAACATTCTTGGACAAAGTCTTCCTGAGTCCTTAGCAACCTGAGAAAAATAAGAAAAAAGGTGCCTGATAAATATTTGTTAAATAAATAAAATGACAACTGGTAGACACCCCCCCTGCACACTGTCTTTTGGGAGACAGCACAATGAGGGAAGTGGCATAATATCTGTTGAATGCTGCCCAGTGCCAGGCACAGCACTAGGCACTTTACAAATATCCCATTTAACCTCATACTCACACTCTATCTAGATGAGACAGATGTTATTATCCTCATTTTACAAGTGAACAAACGAAGCCAGCCTCTCACTGATGTGACCCACCTGGACAGCTGCCTCAGAAATGTGGCATCTGGAAGTAGGTATGGAGCAGAGGGGAGAAGAGACCCCCAACCCGGAAGACACCTACAAGGATGTGCCCTAGCATCCCAGTCCCTTCCGGCTAAGTTAGGAGGCGTGTGGTAGACGTGAATCACTTTTAGCTTGACAGCCTCCAACTTCCCACTGTCTTGCTTTTGCATCTAAACTTCCTTTGTGGAGAGTCCCTATCTTGTATGGCTCTGGTCAGAGGGCAGCTGCTACCTACTGCACGGCAGGTGCCAAGGAGGCTTGGCCCTCCTCTTCCCGGGCCTGCGCAGCCTTCTCACGGAGGTGCGTGAGGCCTTGCGTTAGACTGAGCCAGATGAAGGTTTGCTCCCAGGACTCTGAGTCCCGAGCGTGTGAGACAAGGATGGGATGACTGGGGGTCACACTTCTCACAGCTGTGCAGGTGTTGCGCAGGGCAGCCTGTGCCCACCGGGGACCTGAGAAGCCACACTGCTGCTGCCTGTCTTGAGGAGACTTTGGTTACTTGCTGTTCTTCAGCTTCCCAGTGGTTCTGTGAGCCCCAAATATCCTTCTAACAAATTCCTTTTGGTTTAAAATAAATAGAGCTGGGGGGCACCTGGGTGGCTCAGTCGGGTAAGCATCCGACTTCGGCTCAGGTCATGATCTCACAGTCTGTGGGTTTGAGGCCCGCGTTGGGCTCTGTGCTGACTGCTCGGAGCCTGGAGCCTGCTCAGATTCTGTGTCTCCCTCTCTCTCTGCCCCTCCCCTGCTCACTCTCTGCTCTGTCTCTCAAAATAAAATAAAGACATTTTAAAAAATTAAAAAATAATTAATTAAATAAAATAAACAGAGCTGGGGGCCCTGGGTGGCTCAGTCAGTTGAGCCTCCAACTACAGCTCAGATCAGGATCTCGCAGTTTGTGGGTTCGAGCCCTGTGTCAGGCTCTGTGCTGACTGCTCAGAGCCTGAAGCCTGCTTCAGATTCTGTGTCTCCCCTTCTCTCTGCTCCTCCCCTGCTCATGCTCTCTGTTTCTCAATAATAAATGTTAAAAAAATTAAAAAACAAAAAACAGTGTTGGGAAGCACCTGGGTGGATCAGTCAACTGAGTGTCTGACTCTTGATTTAGGCTCAGGTCACGATCTCACAGCTCATGGGACTGAGCCTTGTATCAGGCTCTGTGCTGTCACACAGATTCTCTACCCTCTCTCTCTTTCTCCCTCCCCCATTCATGTGCACTCCTTCTCCCAAAATAAATAAAGATGCATTTTTAAAAAAAATACTTTCAAATAAACAGAGATGGTTTCTGTTGCTTGCCACCAAGAAGCCTATGTGGTACAGATTATGGGCAAAAAAGCAAAGGCAGGGATTTGCAGAGCATTTAAAATGCATTCTTGTTAGAGCACTCTCTCAAGTGATAACTTCTGTCCTCCAGCCTCCCAAGTCCCGAAGGATCATCCCCTGAACTGTGGCTGAATATCGGTACCAATTCATATTCTGACCCCCAAATTCCTCAAATTCCTCTTCTCAGCTCCACCAGCTTTAAACAAAAAGTGTGCAAAGGCACGGTATAACAATGGAGTTCTGCAATTTCTGCTGTTTATGTCATTTTGATATTTGATCCCCTTACAATGAAATCCTTTGGGTAATAAAAAAAAAAAAAAGAATGTTTCTAGTTCTGTTGTAGGTACTGTATGTATTCATAGAAAAGACGATGCTTCCTATATCAGTTCCGTAAGTGTTCTACATGCGAAATGACTGCTCACTACTGATTTGAGCCACTAAAATTTCCCCTCCTTTTCTATTATCCTTCTACACAGACACACACGTGCTCACTTGCAAATGCATTCACTCACAACTACACATCCTTGTGTTACTTTTCCCACACATCAAAAGAGAAAGGCATGGCCACTCCTCTAGGCTAACAGTACTTATCTAAACAGAAGGGAAGAATGTCCATTCAAAGAGTTTCACATTCTGAGATTCTGTTATCTCTGTGTTGGAAGAAAACCCTCCTGAAACTGTTCTGGATTATTCTCCACACAGGTCATAACGTAAGTGGAAAAGCTGGATGAGAAGCTCTGAAGTCAAGAGTGATGGAGGTCCTCTGGGGGAAGGGGAGGCGGGGCCTCTGAGGCAGATCATGAAGAGGGTGGAAAGGTGTGAGGGTCGCCCGAGGCAGTCTCTGGAGGGTGGGCCTGGGAGGGAAATGGGGCAGCTGTCCACTGTGGCTGTCCACTGGAAAAGTGTGGCTCCATTTTTGTGCCTGACAGAAGCGGAAAGCCTGGGAAGGAGAGTTCCAAGGAGAAATCCAGGAAAGAAGCAATGTGTAGGAGAATGTTCCCTCAACATATGTGGAATAAGTTTCGTTCTGAAAGTCTTATTCCTAAGAATGCTGTTAAGACCATGAGCCCGTGAAGAGTTATAACTGGATTTTCTCAGACTGACTTTCCACAGATTCTAATATATGCCAATACAAAAAATGCTTATATAAACAGAGTGCAGTAGTATTTTATGCTACAATGAACCAGCCCATTGGAATTTAAAAAAAAAAACAACTCTTTATTGCTTATATGCACTAAGCACATTTTTGCCACAATTTTGTCTGGCTGCAAGCCAGGATCTTTGCAAACTACCTCACTACTATTCGTTTTCATAACACTTACTATAAAGCACTGTTGTAGGTCCCTTGAAAGTCTAGTGTAACCCAAAGTCAGTTGAAGGGTCTCCTGCCCTTTGGAGCCCTAGGAAAAATTGGCTCAAACGTTGAGATTCCAGAGCCTGGAGAAGTCCAGATTTCACCACAAGATTTCCAAAAAGCCCCTTAAGGGCCTAACCCTGGGACGGCCTCCTGGCCTCCTGTGGCTACAGGACGGCTCTGTGCTGTTCCACCTCTCCCGGGGCCCTCCTGCTCATCCACAGAGGAACAAATCAACATCACCTACTTTACTCCAGGTGTTGGGAGGGAAATGGGGGGAGGGGGTATTTCCATCTCAGAAACTCCAATGGGAACACTGCCATTACAGTTCTTCCGTGTGTCTCAGCCCCTCCATGTCCAGGGGCCCCCGCGCCCTTCATCCCACACTCCCAGTTTGCAGGCCTCCTCACTTTGTGCTCCCCTTCCCCACCCCATCAGGCGCCATTCCTCTCCTGCTCTCCTTGATGAGGTGTGGGCACCGGTCCACCCCCCCAACCTTGCATCTCAATTTCTGCCCATAACTGTTATTATCATTATCGTGGCCCCTTTAACCAACAAAGCCATTTACCTTGTATCGGGCACCTGGGTGGCTCAACTGGTTAAGCATCTGACTCTGATTTCGGCTCAGGTCATGATCTCACAGTTCATGGGTTCAAGCCCCACATCAGGTTCTGTACTGACAGTGTGGGGCCTGCTTGTGTTTCTCTCTCACGCTCTCTCTCTCCGCCCCTCCCCTGCTCACTTGTGTGCTCTCTCTCTAAATAAACTTAACAAAAAATTTTAAAGGGAACTTTACCTTGTGAAGAGGAATTTGGGTGCCAATCATTAAGAAAATACTTTTTTTCCCTTACTAGATAGAAGAAATGAGAGTAGGAAATGTTAGAAGAGGAAGGGCAGCTGATGACATAAGGAGCTCTTCCCGCCATCCCCACGGTAGGTCTGAGTGTGGCACTCCCTCAAAGGGCTCAAGCAACCAGGGCTTGGATGAACCTAAGATGAGACGCAGACCCTCAAGTTTCTCCCTGACTCCGTGACCAACCCAAAGCCATAATCTTGCACCCAATGGCCTGTGTTGTGAATGCTTTAAAAAAAAAAAAAAAAAAAAAAAAGGTAAGAGACAAGTGTCCCAGATCTTTTTCTCTATTTTAATCTCGGATTTTCTATACCGTTTGACACAAGCTGTCACTCTCCTAATACTGCAAAACTGCTACTAAATGTCATCATGAAGAATACTTATGAACAGTACCAGGAAGTATGGAAAGGGTTTCTCAGGAACTGGAAAGGTGGTAACCATCTGCGGAGAAAGAGGGAGAGAGAGAGAGAAATAGGAGAGAGAGAGATGGAGAGACAGAGACGGACAGAAAGAGAGAAGTAAGGGGGGAAAACACCTCAACAGAAGATAATGCCCCCAAACAATAGCATCCAAGCTTCAAATAAAAGTGCCTGCCTTCTAATTTCAATTTGACATGTGCAGAATTCCTTCTTTTCCAATGCCAAATCCTGTATGAAACATGCAATAAAAATTACTGCCTGAAACATGGTGATAGCATTTAATCCTCTGGCAACACATGAGAAAGGCTTTCAGCTTTAAACCGAGAACTGCCACACTGCAGCCTTGCTCGTGAAATTATTTATTCATGCCGTGGTTTCTAAAGTCCTTTTTATATGCCTTCTATCAGCTAATAATGGGCTGGAGCACTTATGTTCTCAGCCTGACAGATTCTGCATTATGACCAATGCCTGGCAAAGAGGTGCTGCCTGGCGGGAGCCATCCCATCTGCTTGAGTGGGTCTCAGCATCAGGGAGCCGCAGGGACCATGCCTGGCTGGGGCACCTTGGTGACCAGAGGATTGACATGTGGAGAGACATGGAGTGCAAGGCAATGAGGGAGGAAGGTGATGTTTGAATACTCAGAAGCTGCTGGCAACTGTGTCCTCAATGTCTAGGACAGTGCATGCAGAAGGGGAGGAGAAAACTCCAAGGACACAGAATTAATCTCTCCAAATCTCTCTCAAATATCAGTGATCATTAATTAGTAGTAATACATAAGGGCTGACTTCTCTTGTGACTAAGAAAACAGTGGAAAGAGGGTATTGATTTGCTGAGCAAATGAAAAGCGGAAGCAGCTTACAAAGAAAAAAATTATATATTTAAGAGACCAAATTAATTTGAAGCACTTTTAGTATGTATATTTATTTACATGCAATTTATCTCTGTGAAAAGGTAAGGCTAAGATGGAGATAAAAGCTTACTGAGATCATTTTAATCCACTTGTTAAAGTAGGGCTGCTAGTATATAATACTTATGTAGGTCAACCCTTTCCTGACTTTTTTGATTTGGTCAATGCCTGCAAGTATTTTCATAATATCATACAACCTCCTTTCTCAGCACCTATCACAGTTAACAATCTGATTTAATTTTCCATGTATGTGTGCTTGTGTGTTCCAAGAGAATGCTCTGAGGGACTGTGGTCTTTCTTCCCTTCAACTAGTACTTATGAGTGCAATAAAACAATTCACTCACTCAGACATTCCATTACATATTGATTATAATGAAATGATAGTAAAGGGTAGAGCAAATCACCCAAATAATAACATATATTGAAAGGGAAAATATTATTCTGGTAAAATACTGACAGTCATGGACAATGTTAGGATCTCCTTGCTTTAATGTTAAAATAATCTTTAAAATTAGTAAAGTTCAAAAATTCCTAATAGCATAGTTTTGTCACTGTAAGTATCCTAAAGTACAGTCCAATGAGTTAAGTTTTCACCAGAGCTAAACCAGTCTTAAATGCTTTGGTCTCTATTATCAAACAAAATACACTGATTTCCTCCCTTTTGATCATTTTGGGCAAACAGATCCTCTTTCCACCATCCAATACCTCTCTTCTCCTTCAGGTGGTTTTGCTTCAGCCCATTGGCCTTCTTTCTACTCTGTTCCCACTTCAGGGTGTCTGCATCTGCTGTCCCCAAACCTTTCTAGGGCTTGTTTCTCCTCTTCCTTCTGGTCACTCCAGAGAGGCCTTTCCGACCATGCTAATGATCCCCATGCCCACTTCCTCTGAAGCACATTATCCGGTTTCACTGTATTACTGGCATTTAACCTTGTCTACTATTATCTAATCTGTGGACTCACTGGCTTAGAGGTTCATCTATTTTAAGTCTCCCCTACAAGAATGCAAGGTTCCGCAGAGGAGGGTCTTTTCATATTTGTAATCCTACTGCCCAGGGCGGTGTCTGGTAAGTAGTAGGTACTTCATAAATAGTTGCCGAATGTATGAATGAAAGGAAAGCAGTTGGGGGAGTAAGTGATCCACCTTTGCTACATAATTGCAAAAGAGTTTGATACCATATCTTGGATGAGGTGAAACAACAGTGTGTAAATCTTGCTAAAAAGTGTCTTCATGTTAGCTGAGTCAGCCCGCCCTCTACGCATCTAATAGCTTAAAGCTTAGGTCACCATTTACAACGTACTTTAGCATGTGCCTACATTTATTTGTTTCCCATAACTATCTCATAAGTAGGCAAGGACAGAGGCAGGATCATTGTTTTTACAGATGAAGAAACTGAGTTCAGAGAGGCTAAATTACTTTCCCAAGTCATGCATGTAACAGGCAATAGGATTAGGTCTCCAGTTCAGTTTTGGGCTTGTTTTGTTTTGTTTTTTATTTTGTTTTGTAGCTTTCCTGCTATACCAGCCACAGTCTCTTTTGTTTCCAGACAAATTAACCATTTATTTAGTTATTTTTCTTTCCAGAACCCTAAAAACAGTCCTTCAGACTGTGAAGGACTCTCTTAGGCACTAAGCAGGAATAAAGATGTGCAGATAATAATTTTTCTCTCTGGAAGATTAAAATGCATAAATGGCTAACCAATCTCAAGATATATGAGTTAAGTGTCTAATTAGTAGGAAAACCCCAATGTTATAAAGGTAGAAAAACCTGGCTTGTGTAATAGTGGGATGGGCCTCCAGCAAAAACAGTTTTGTAACTCTCCTAGAAAGGTGGATGGATTTTAACACGAGAAAAGTAGAGAAAGGACATTCTCAGAAAAGGGAACAAAGTGAAAGAAAATGTGATGTGCTTTCAGTAACTAGTATGGAGTTAATTGAAGGAAGTGTTTGAAGCAGGGAAAAAATTGGAGGGAAGACGAATTCATGTTAAGTAACAATTGCTGTTTGATGCTTTTAACATATCAGGATGGATTCTTGTGAGTCTTGTAAAATGCTAAGCCGGCTGACAGAGAAATCCATTAGTCACATGCCATAGAGGAAAGAAGGGCCCCAGCTGGTAGCAGAGGCAAGAAAATGGCATTCCAAAGCCTGAAATCTCAAATTAAGACAGGTTTGGGGCCAAAAGTATTAGTTTTTGAAGTTTGAAACACTATGAGTTAAGTGCTTGGTATGGAATATCTACTTTTGGTAAAATATATTTTTTTACACCCACAGAACCTCAATTTAAGTTCCATTAGGCAAAAAATCAGAGAAATACATAAAATAGCTGGAGGGGGAAGAATTATTTCCATGATTATGACTTAGTAAGACTCTATGGCTATAGCTATATATTTAAATAGATTTATAGAGATACAGAGATACAGCACAGAAGCACATCACACACACACACACACACACACACACACACACACACACACACACACAACTATACACAAACACCACACTATGCCACCACTTTCACTGGTACATGGATGGACAGTGCCATCCTGACAATAGTTTCTGTATATGTTGGGATACATTCAAGTTCACTTTTTACAACAGAATCGAATCATCTTAATACCAAACTTGAGGTTTACTTGTAATTCATTTATGTTGGTGGAACATTTGCAAGGTGACCTAAGAGACTGATGGGGAGAGCTTTTTACTTCGGAGATGTGGCTTTCACAGAGTAAGAGCGTCTCGTGCACTTTCACAGGGAACACCATATGCACCATATTTGCATGTATACATTCGTTGGTACTGTCATTTGGTTTTATTCAAAACCAAATTTTCATGTAGCTGTGGTTTTGAAGAGTGTGGACAATGGCCTCCGAAGGAAACAGACTCAAAGCCCAGCTCTGCCACACTGTGTGATCTGAGGAAATAATAATCACCAACCTCACTGGGTTGTTGTCAGGATGAAATTAAATGAGAATTGTGTACAATGTTTTGAATAATATCTCACACGTATCAGCCACTTAGTAATCATATACATTAATAATAATAATGGTAATAATTACCTTTAAAAATCAATGATGATTATTTCTTGAGTGCCTAATATGTTCCAGTTACCTTAAACACATTAATTCTAATCTTCCCAAAACTCTATGGGTTAATTAGTTTATCCCATTTTACAAATGGAAAAAAATGACATTTATAGAGATTCATAGACTTACCAAAATAGCTCCAATAATAAACAAAGGAGCTGAGCTTGGACCTGTATTTGACCCACTTTGTTCTTCTTTGTTTATTTTGCTGTTGTTATAATACCCTGAAGTGCCTCATGTGCCTCAATAGGCTTTCTTTGCTGTAGTCTGGAATAATGCCTCATAAATATTATGACATACAAAAAAGCTCAAATTACATCATTTACTGAATGGAACTTAAGAGATCTAACAAAGGAATTAAACAAAAGAATAGTGTGCAAGACAAAACATGTACAAGCAAGCAAACAAAGAGACAAAAATAAATTTTAGTTGATGGCCATCTGATAGTCATTTATACCTGATGCCGGTATAATTAAAAGAAAAGATGAATCTCTGGTTATATATGGTTAAACTGTATGTTACTATTAACATCATTATACAAGCAACATAGTTCCCATTTGACCAAACCAAGGCGAATAAGTTACTCAATATTCATCATTGGTAAGGGAAAAGACCTCTAGACTGATTTTAAAACATTATCAAAAGCCTGGGGCACCTGGGTGGCTCAGTCAGTTAAGCAAGCGTCTGACTTCAGCTCAGGTCATGATCTCATGGCGTGTGAGTTTGAGCCCCATTTTGGGTACAGTGCTGACAGCTCAGAGCCTGGAGCCCACTTTGGATTCTGTCTCCCTCTCTCTTTGCCCCTCCCCTGTTCATGCTCTTTCTCTATCTCTCAAAGATAAACATTTTTTAAAAATAAATAAATAAAATAAAAACATTATCAAAAGCCAAAATAACAAGTCTGAAAAAACTACAACAAGGAACATAACTTTCTTTTTGCTTCTTTGTAATAGAAAATTGAAGCTACTTTAAAACCTCAAATGAATATTTTGTGAGTGGTATAGTTTATTCCAAAAAAGCCTCTTTCATTTGCTATCTTATTTGGAGGCCAACTGGGCAGGGCCACCCTGGGAGGCAGTGTGGTATGGTTGTTAAGAAACAACCTGTTTCATAAGAAAACAGAGTTGGGGGGCGCCTGGGTGGCTCAGTCAGTTGAGCGCCTGGTGTAGGCTCAGGTCATGATCTCACGGTTCGTGGGTTTAAGCCCCGCATCAGGCTCTGTGCTAACAGCTAGCTCAGAGCCTGGAGCCTGTTTCAGATTCTGTGTCTCCCTGCTCTCTGACCCTCCCCTGCTCAGGCTGTCTCTCTCTCTTAAAAATAAATAAAACGTTAAAAAAATATATTTTTTTTAAAAATAAAAGAAAACAGAGTTGGGTTCCCGTCACATTTTTCCCATTTATTAGCTGTGTTAGATTGCACACATTAGGCAACTTTCTAAGCCTCAGTGTTTTCATCTGTGTGGACATGATAATAAAAGAACCTGTCTTGTCGAGTTGTTAGGGAAGAATACATGTGAAGCTCTTATTTCAGAGCCTTGCCAGAGTAAGCCTTCAATAAATACTCGTGGTTACTCTTCTTACTATGGAAAAGTAGAATGGTTTAGCAGAAAGCATATGAGATTTGGATAGGATATATAAGGCCTCATTCAATTACTTCCTATTTATGGAACTAAGCAAATATAGAACTGTCTTCCAGAAAGGGAATCTTGGAGAGGTTGGATTCTATATTGGAGAGGTTAGATAAAGCCAGGATAGATCTTGAGGGATGAAAGTAGAATTTTTGTCTAGGAAAGCCATGATAATGTAGAAGTTGTCAGACTAAATCTTCAACCCCAGCAAATATATTGAACTTTTAAGCAGAAATAAAAATTCTCCACAAAGTGACACAGACCAGAAAGCTGGCAGGAAGAAAAGGGATTTCTGATTCATGCGGCAAGTGTGTGTGCCACTGAGAATCACATCCAGTTGTAGGAACTACTCATAGGCTCTGACTTGCTCCATAATCTCAACAAGCCTAGAAGGAACGCATGTCAAAAATTATAAAGGATCTGAGATTTTATCCAACTTGCAAGCTCGCAAGGTACCCTACCGTTTCATGGATGCTGACAGAAGATGCAAGACTCCTGGGTCAGAGATGAAGGACAGTTCATTACTCACAGCGACAGCAGTAGCCAGCGTACTGGCACTCGGTTGTGCCAGTTTCTCCTTCCAATGCCTAATTTTGAGGCTGTGCAAAAAGGCAGATGGTAACATCTGCACACACAGGAGGCTGCACTGTGAGAGTGGAGTCCCGAGCGGAGGAAATCCAAATCTTTAATTAACCATGAGTAGTAGATGTTTGCCTGCCCTTTTCTCCAGAGGTGGACACGATCTTTATTATAAGGGACAATAAGCATGCCTGCCCTTCGCCCAAGAGGGAGATACTATCTTTCAGGCTGATCGCTATGCACACATTCTTGTTCAGAACAAAGGTTAGCAGTGTCACTGCTCACAAGATATGCAGCAACGTGAGGGATCCACGGAGAATTACTGCCTAACGACGCAGCAAGGTATATAAGAGCTTCTCAAGTCATCCATGTTGGGAAGGAAAATGCCACTCACAACAATCTCTTTAGGATTGTAAAACCTATTTATCAAAGCTTTGTTTTCGCTATTCTAAGTTCCAACTGCCTAAAGCTAGGCTGATCACTGCAGGAGCCAGCACTTTCAATGTACTAACCATCAGCTTTGCCCAGCCAGGAAACACCCCTTCTCATACGCCAGCTGGTTTGGGGCCTGATGCTTTGCATCCTCAAGCTGCCCGGATCGTGTTGTTTGCTGTGGGTGAGTGATTCCCTGGATAATGAAGAATGATAGGTAATTTTTTTTTTCACCTGAACCCTGGTCTCTATTGACACACTGTGAAAACTCAGAAGATGGCTTATTTCAAACCCACTCTATAACTGATCCGTTGTTGTGAGAGGAGCACAGTTCTGGCTGGGAGTCTCCCCGGAGGAACCCTGGCTTACAGGGTTCCAGGGACAGGGCAGCAAAAACCCGAAGGAGAGGCAAATCTCTCAATCCACCCTGTAGCTCCTTCCATGAAAGTAAAAGTTTGCTACTCAGGGAAGGTCTGGGATTCTTTTCCAGGGACCTTCCTTCAACATTCCATTTCCCAGTCCTTCCCATCAGGATCCATTCTTAGAAAAGCATCAGACATTAAACAAATTTTATCTTAGTGTGGTTTAAGGTCATCTCTGTTGGGGTGGGGGGGAGATTTTATTTTTAAGCTCATTCTTCTAAATGAAGAAATAAATCCATGTCTCTAACTCAGAATCATCATAGCAAACACACTAGCATTTGCCAGGTGCCAGGAATTCATACAAGTGCTTGGCATATGTTTACCCATTCAGTTAAGGTTATCTTTATATTATAAATGAGGTAGAGAGATGTTATATAACTCCAAGGTCACACAAATAATAAGTGCAGAGCTAGGATTTGAAGCTAGGCAGTCCAAGGATGGTCTGGGCTTTACCCACTAACCAAGACAGTCTGTGGGATAAGAGAGTGCTACCCCCATAGTTAGCAGGCCCCACCCTGATAAATTAATGGCTTTTAACGTGTATGGTGGGAAGTAAAGCTGCATTTAGAATAGATGAAAGCTAATTCTCACTATAAAACAAAGATAGGAACTGCTCTTCCAGCCCAGTATAAGGCAATAAGAGTCACCCATCCAAAGTGATTAGCAGAAAGATCCCCTAAAAAGAAGACCATTAATACGGTAGCGCTGGGTTTTACTTTTCCAAATCTTTGGAGCCACATTCCCTAAACCAATGACAAATTACATCTCCATCACGCACATGGTAACTAAAGCCCAAAGCTCATAAATCATCCTCAAGAGGCCAGAATGCCATATTGCACCTGGCACACCCCCTTCTGAAGGGACAGCTGCAGTGCACCCGTTCTCCCTGCTTCAAAGTCAAAAATTATTTGAAAAGAGTTGTCCCAGATTCAGGTTTCAGGGACAATCAATTGGTGCTGATATCACCTCATTCTGGAGCATCCTAGTAACCAATTTCCAACTGTATCTCCTTATTTTCCTGAATGGCAATTTAAAAGTCCTCCTTCGCCACACTGACACTTAGGCACATGAACACCCAGAGTTAAGAAGTGACTCCAAGTAAATAATTGAAAGCTGTGTTTCTATGTAACCTGGTCATATATGCAGTTGAAAACCCCCTCAAAGTGTTTACTGTCTAAAACTTGCTGGTTTGGGTTTCATTTACCATTTGTGGCCCATTTAACATTTTTATCGGGCAACAGATGGAGACCCTCGTGAATGCCCAAACCCTCATCACCTCCCCCCACCGCACACACAAACATTTAAAATTACAGAAATCAAAGGAGTCTCATAGATCATTCAGTTTACACTGCTCATTTTACAGATGAAAAAAACTGAGGTCCTGAGACATATACATGTCTACTTGGTCCCTGTATTAGTTAGGCCCCTTAGTTGCAAGCAACAGAACGTTACCTCAGACTAGTTTCAGCAAAAAAGGAGAATAATTACCATACGGCTACAGGATGTTAAGGGCAGAAATATAAGCAGACACAGGACCCTGAAGGAATCAAGGATTCAAGCCCTGTCTGCAGGCTTAATTTCTCCTTCCTCTACACCTGCTGCTTCAATGTGCTTTTTCTCCCTTTCTCTCTCAACCTGCTTCCTTGACTTTCCCACCTGAAGTCCGAAGACTACAGGGAATAAACTCACTGATCCAGCCTACTTCAGTTGCCGACCTTTAAACCAAAAACTCAAAACCCAGGAACACAGTCATATGGTAACATGACTGCTTCCACTGCAACAATGCAGTTGGGAGGAAAATTCACAGAAAGTGAGCACGGAACAAAACGTTCCATGTGAATCTAGAATTTTCGAACTCCTCACTCTTGGTTGCGTTGCCTTTTCTGCTTCATCTCTTAGCCTGTTATTTGTGGGTTTTCTCTTAACTTTTTTAACATTTTTTTTTTTTAAGAGAGACAGAGACAGAGCACAAGCAGGGGAGGGGCAGAGAGAGAGGGAGACACAGAATCTGAAGCAGGCTCCAGGCTCTGAGCTGTCAGCACAGAGCCCCAAGCAGGGCTCAAACCCACAAACTGTGAAACCATGACCTGAGCCGAAGTTTGAAGCTCAACTGACTGAGCCACCCAGGCGCCCCACTTATCCTGTTATTTGTAAATTAATAATTCAAACATGTGCAGAATCTATACTGAACTCATTCATAACTATTATTTATTGAAAACCTCCTAGATATATTCTGTGCACTTAACAACTACCTAGTTGCATTTCGTTTTCATGATTGCTTGGCAGAAGAAGTAATACTAACTCCACTTAATAGATCCACACTGAGTCTCAGAAAGAATGAATAAATTACAGCCAAAACCCAGGAACTAATGTTCATCAACAGATGAATGGATAAAATAGATGTGGTGGTATAGATACACAAAGGGAAATTATTCAGCCCTAAGAAAGGAAGATAACCTTTCATTTGCAACAACACTGGATGGACCATGAGCACATTATGCTAAACAAGGGAAGCCACAGAAAGACAAGTACCAGAAGACACCATTTATATGTGGAACATAAAAAAAGTCAAACCTTACTGCAAAAAAAAAAAAGAAAACAAAGAGTAAAATGGCAGTTACCAGGGGGTGGGAGGAGGTAGGGATAAGATGGATGGTGTTTAAGAGAGTAAATTTTCAACACGTAGTAAATAAGAGATCTAATACATAATATAAAGAATATAAATGATACTGTACTATAATTGTGTAAATATCACTACAATGGAAATCATTATATAAATGTATCAAAGTAAATTTAAATTGTGTAAACCTTTAATTTACACGTTACATGTCAAATTTATTCAAGAAAAAGTTGAGGAAGATGAGAATTGAGTGCATAGAAGAGTACGTGGTAGAGGGAAATAAATGAAATCAATGCTGAGCTTGAAGAGAGGTGTACCTGGAGGCAAATTCTAAGTTCAAAACACCAAAGTCACTTATTCATATAAAAGAGAAAAATTGTGAGTTTCTTGCCCACAGGCAAGCCGGCCTTACTAAATTTAAAGGATATCAGGCCCCAAGTATCAATGCCATGACCAGTTATTCCACCATTCTTTATCATTGATTTCATGGCAAGGAGGTCTAAAATATTCAAGGAGACTATTTTAGAGGAAGTATGTGATTATTACAATCAGAATGACAAGTCAGAAGTTGAATGGTTCTATTCCTCTTCTTATACATTTGTATTGCAGGGTAGTCAAGCAGGTTAGCCCAAAAAGATGTGTAAGCAACACAGTGCTCATCCTAAGGTGCACCCAATGGAGGGTGAACTGGAGAACCAGTGGTTTGCAGGCCACTGTGGTGGAGACAGATGAATCCTGAAGTTCCATCCCCACGAGACATGGGGATACTGGAACTAGGCCTGTGCTGGGGTAATGGCCACTCCAGTCCCCAGGGAATCATGTGTGCCCCTCAATGATTGCCCCTGGGCATTCTAACAGCAGTAGCTCCCGATACCCATGGGGCAATTTTCTGAAAGAGGCTAAGAGGAGATTAAGAATCAAATTCAGGCACATTGGACATTTTCAGGAGCAACTTGGGGAGATAAATTCTTTCATCTTATTTTACAGAGGCTCAGAGGATTTAGATACTTGCCTGAGGTCACAGAGGGAAAAATAACAGAGCTGGCACCACACACACCTCTATCAGACTCTCTAGGGTGTCTCTGGTATCTCTACCACAGGCAGGACAGTCCCCACACACGCTGTCCTGAGCTGGGAAGAGGCAGAGAAGTGTCTCCTCATAGCCCCCTGATCCTTGTTCTCAGTTTGAGAAAGAGAGAGAAAGAAGAAAGCAGACACAGAACATTCTAGAAAACTACTTCCTCGCCCTCTGAGACCAATCCTCTGTTCCTGGTCTCATATTAATCACGTTCTGTCCTTAATGTTCTTAAGCAGAAGCCAGCCCCTCCCTTCACACCCCACCTTTCATCCTTGTGTATTTGGCATACCCCTACTTCCTCTTCCATCAAGGCTCTCCCTTCTCTTTGGTTATTCTCACTCATCTTTGCTCCTTTGTGTTTTCTTTAATTTAGCTCTTCTCAGCACTTCCTCATTTTCTTGCCACAATAGCCTCCCTGCTGTGCTGACTTTGGGGTTCCTCATTTCATCCATTCCTCATCTCCCAACCAACTCCAACCCCCCCCAAAGGCCTCCACTATTGGGTGGGTTGTGCATCCTGGATACTCACTGTCTACACTCCCCCCACTCAAGGCACTGACCCCACCTTTGCCTCAATCTGATCTGCACGGAAATTGATGCCTGCAAATACTCTGTCGGGGATAAATAACAGCAACAAAAGAAATATGGAAAAGGAAGGCATAAATATTTATCTTTTCAAATATATTCCAGAAACACAAATGTGTATGTTTAAAAATGAACTTTAAAAATTAAGTGCTGAATATCATGACACTTTTGTATCCAAATATGTATGCCTTCGATATAGAAATATAAGATATTAAAATTAGATTGCCAGTAGGGACCTATCTTTTCCCCTGTGAATTGTAGGCATTTTTATGTTTTCTATAAACAAAAATCAAGTAATTCTAATTCTCCAACACTTTCCTTTGAACTGATTACATTCTTTATAGATCAAATCCACTGTCCCACTGCTTTACTTTCTTTAATCAATATCTGAGTAGAAAAGAACTATTGTATTCAGGAAAGGCAGCAGTATGGGAAATCTGATGCTCTAATTGACTTTCCAGATAAAAGTTCTGGTGCGAAGTAGACTACACCATATATATATATTTTAAAAGGTTTATTTATTTCTGAGAGAGAGCACAAGTGGGGAAGGGGCAGAAAGAAAGGGAACAGAGAATCCAAAGCAGGCTCCTTGCTGACAGCAGTGAGCCTGATACAGGGCTCAAACACACAAACTACGCGATTGTGACCTGAGCCAAAGTTGGATGCTCAGCCAACTAAGCCACACAGGTGCCCTCAGAGCGGAACACACTATAAAAGATCATCCCATTTAAAGTGGACCTGGTACGTAAAAAATGTGCGTTCCCCAAGTCAATGAATTATTTGGTCATTCTTCACCATACAAAGGTTTCACACACACATACACACACACAAATTCTTTAAAATGTGCTGACCTTAAAGAGTTAAAGCAGTACTCAATATGCATTTGCATACAACTTCTCCAGACTGGAACAGTTCCTCTGAAAGAAGGACACTTGTAAGCAAAGCTCTACTCAAGAAATCCCAACCACTGATTCATATGAAAGACAAAGATGGGCGCCTGGGAGGCTCAGTCGGTTAAGTGACTGACTTTGGCTCAGGTCATGATCTCAGTTTGTGGGCTCCATCACGTTCTATGCTGACAGCTCAGAGCCTGGAGCCCACTTCAGATTCTGTGTCTCTCTCCTCTGTCCTGCCCCTGCTCATGCTCTGTCTCTCTCTCTCTCTCTTAAAAAAAAAAATAAACATTAAAAAAAAATTTTTTTAAAGGAATAAAGACAAAGAAAAAATTGCTAGCTTCTTAGAAGAGCCCACAAGCAAAGTCAGCCTTAAAGATAGTAGAATTGAGGGGCAATTAGGTGGCTCAGTCGATTAAGCATCTGACTCTTGATTTGGGCTCAGGACATGATCTCATGGTTTGTGAGTTCGAACCCCGCATTGGGCTCTGTGCTAGCAGTGTAGAGCCGGCTTGGGATTCTCTCTCCTTCTTCCTCTGCCCTTCCCCCACTTGCTCTGTCCCTGTCACTCTCAAAATAAATAGACTATTAAAAAATAGAATATAAAGGATGTTGTTTGATGCCCCCAGGCCCCCAAGTATCCATCACATTACCATTTATTTCATCACTAGTTAGCTTTAGCCTCAAATTGTCAAGAAACATCAATGCTAAGTACAATTCCTTAAGTCCCTTGTTTTTAAGCTTTATTGTTACAAAACTCTTTAAGATTCTGATTTCTTTTTTTTTTTTTTTTAATTTGAGAGAGAGAGAGCGCACACAAGCCAGGGAGAGGGGCAAAGAGAGAGAGAGAAAAGAATCTTAAGCAGGCCGCACGCTCAGTGTAAAGCCTGATGCAGGGCTCAGTCTCACATACCATGAGATCATGAGCTGAACCAAACTCAAGAGCCTGATGCTCAGTAGACTGAGCCACGCAGGCACACCTAAGATTCTAATTTAAAATTTCCCCTAAAATATGCTCATCCACCAGAGATACACCAAATTTTGTCTTTCTCTCTCTTTTTGTTTTTTAAGGGTAGGTCAGTCCCCCTGCCTGAAGCTAAAGCCTTAATTATCACTTAGCAACTTAGCAAGGAACTAAGTCAGCTCAGCACAAAAACAGAGCAAAAGGCAGACCCTAAATTCATGGTATCAAATGGGCAAAAAGGATTCCATGAACCAACCAATTCTCCACTATATGACATCACCAGATGAAGCTGGAAGAACACATCCGTGAAACCTCTGAAAATTTTGCACTGAGGGATAAAGGTGGCAGAGGCTAACTGTTTTAGAAGGGTTTACATAACTTTCAAGTGAGTGTCAATTCCTTCCCTGAGAATTCTTTAGACCAGAATTCTACC
The DNA here is from genome assembly GCF_006229205.1 of Suricata suricatta. Classification (NCBI taxonomy): domain Eukaryota; kingdom Metazoa; phylum Chordata; class Mammalia; order Carnivora; family Herpestidae; genus Suricata; species Suricata suricatta. Next base: position 39,771,244 of record NC_043708.1, read on the forward strand.
ATATCTTTACAATGTCTTAAATTATACATTCTCAGACAATGAATATCCAAGATGTGGCCAGAGCTGTGATGAAATACTTCAGAGCATGTGAGCATAATTTCATACTGCATTATAAGGGATTTCTATGAAATTACATGATGCGTCTTTCTGAACTTCAAGTCTACCCTAAAACACAAGTGCTCTGAAGCTTATCGGTACATTCCAACTATTTGGCTTTCTTATAAGAAAGCTTTTAGAAATGAAGAATATTCTTTAAGACTACTTTAATCGGCCAAAATAGTCCCCGATTTAAACAAGAGAAGTTTTGTCATTAAATGGCTGACTTGGCCAAGCATAACATTCTTTTTATCACTTTCTTTTTCACCCAGTGTTTTTCTGTCTTTAAGATATTACGTCTCCTAAACTTTTCTCCAGTTTTTCCTTCCAGTGAAGCCACTTAAGTCACAAAAGCTACTCATTGGAAACCAACTTCATTAGCCAATAAGCAATTAGAAGGCTGCTCAAATTTTAGACTTCAGCTCTATTTTAAGACAAAAATGATTCTTATTCTTGTTTTGATCTAAGATCACTTGGGAAATCCAGAAGCACTTCTTAAGGAACTTAGCTCACCATTTTTGGCAAAGAACTCAGAAAACATGGAATAAGAATCTGACCACCCAAGATGGACCACCTAATACATGTGTAAGAGAAGGGCAAAGGTGTATTGTCCATTCGTTCAGGAATATTCTAACGGAACTCAGGGTCCCCCAAGGACCATCCCATTTGTATAAACATGATCTAAATCATTAGTATTCCTCTCTCAGTTTTGCTGACACCAGTCCAATGTGCTAATAAGAAATTTCCAGCTGACTGAGGAATGCTTCTCGGTCATGTATTGCTGGGAGTCTCTAGAGTGTGTCTTCCATGTGTGGTTCCCATAGCACCCACCGTGCACAGCTGGCGGCTGCTGCTTCACAAAGCACAGCAGACCTCTGCTGGGGGCCCCTTGGCAGACGGGGCAGAGTGAGACCTGCCTGCAGTTGCTCTAAACACTGCAATCCTCCTGTGGAGAAGAGGCTCCCTGCCTTTGTGGTACACTCAACAGATGGGTCCCTATGCAGTATGTCACTGAGCCCCAATGTGTCCGGGCTGTCATGGCATGGCTTTCATTTACAATTGCCCCTTTCTTCCAAGCTCAGGTGAGCCTTAGGAGCTGGGCTGTGATTCAAGTCTCATCAGCTCAATGGTTGGACTCTGTCTTCCTCCTTCTCTCTGATGAGTAAGACTTTCATATAAAATCCTCCTCCACCCCAAAGGCTGTTTCTCACAAGATCTCCTTAGCCCCCTACAAACAGTCACCAGGTCAACTCACCTGTTGTGGATAAAGCTAAGCCCCAGCTGAGGTTCTAGCTACTCAGAGCCTACCTCGACAAGGCTGCAAACATTCCCTTGGAGGTGATCAAACACTATCAATGACATAAAGTCATCTTGATTGGAGGAACTAACATGTCCCACATCATAAAGAACCAAGAGGATTTGGTTGAGGAAACAAAAGCCCACCTAGGGCAGGCAAATAAGGAAAGGCAAGGAGAGCAATAAAGGGAAAGTACCAGAAGGAAATAGAAAGCAGTGGGTTTGTGCCAGCAAAGGGCTTCCTGGTAATGTGGTTGACAAGGTTTAAACAGCTTTTCATTCATACAATGATAAGATGGTCATTCCCAGTTGAACCAGGCCCCAGGCTCCACTCCAAAGCACTTTGCATAAAGGGTGGGTAAACGCAATGTGACCTGCTTGTGTCTGTAATCCGGGAAAGCCAGAAGAGGAATAATGACAGGGCAAAGGAAATTCATTATGCTATTTACCCCCCTGGGACTAAACGCTCCAGCTCTTTGATTCTGCTGATCCTAACAGGCCGTAGGATGGTGTTGGGGATGGCAAGAGACTGCCAGCCACTGGATATTTCTGTGGGCTTAATTAATCTCTGATAATAACTTCTCCCTATTTCTATAAAGAACAGATGAAGAACAATACCAGCCCAGGGTCCTGCATACTATGCAGGGGAAGATACAGCTTTCCCAAACATAGTTTATGAATGTCATATCCACATTTTGATATACTCACTGTAAAGTTTTAATATCAATAATAACAGTCTTTCCATTACACATATTTAAATAAATACTTTCCATGTGAAGCAAGAGTAATTATTATCAATATCTGGGTGAACCAGAATACCGGTGACAGTTCAGCAGCTGCATTTAGCTTTGGCTCGGTAACAAAACGCAGAAAGCTCCCCAGTGAGAAACAAAGCAGAGTCTGATGAGTTCCACCCAGCTCTTCAGTTACAGATTATTAAAAGATGAATTATAAAATTGGCACAATAATGGCCGTGCACATTCTTTCTGGCCAGCATCATCCCCAAGACTCTGATAGTCACAGAAGAATCTTTAAATCAGAGGACAATGCAGGTCTAACTCAAACAGACAGTGTTTGTAAAGCTGACATGCACCATTAGCGTGCCCTCTTCCCTGAGCGATTGTTCAATTACTTACCACAGACAGCCACATGCGGTTGCTAATAGGACAAAGACAATACGAGGTGACATTAGGGTGTGAACATTGCCATTTCTAGTCCCTGTATAAGAATGAAGGAGATGGAGGCAAGTAGACAATGCTTTCAAAAGATATTTAACCAGAAGCCCTGTACCAAGAGCAAAGTTCTACATAGTTTCCTAGGCAAATAAACCTTTTTGGCAGCATGTTCATGGGAATTCTAGGTGGAAGTCAGCAAAATATGCTGAATCTATTAGGATGTTGACTCCTTCCAATAGCACACACTAAATATTTATTCCCTTTCATATTTCCTGTTTTAGTAAGAGTTCTCCAGATAAACACAACCAATAAGAGTTCTCCAGATAAACACAACCAATAGGATAGATAGATCTAGATCTAGATATCTGTAGACACATATATAGAAAGATAAATATAGATACAGATACATTATAAATAGATATGTTATATAATATAATAGATACAATGTAGATAGATCACATATATTTATTATACATTATTATATATTATGTAGCTACTATAGAGAGATATATAGAAAGATAGATACAATACATCTAGAGAGAGAGAGAGGGAGAGAAATTGAGTTTTCGGAATTAGTTCATGTAATTCTGGGCACTGGCAATCTGGAATCTGTAGGGCAGGCCAGCAGGCTATAAATTCAGGTAAGAGGTGATGTTTCAGTCTGAAATCTGCACAGCAGGCTGGTGGGCAAGAGATTCATGCTAGGTTTTTATGTTGCAGTCTTAGAGCAAAAACAATTGATTAGATGAGGCCCACCCACATTACAGAAAGCAGTCTGCTTTATTCAAATTCTACTGATTATAAGTGTTTATTGCATCTAAAAAATACCTTCACAGCGGCATATTGACTGGTATTTGACCAAACAACTGGACACCAGCGCCTAGCCAACCTGACACTTAATATTAACCATCACAGGGCACCTGTGTGGCTCAGTTGGTTGAGCATCCAACTCTGGATTTTGGCTCAGGTCATAATCCCAGGGCCATGGGATCAAGCCTCGTATCAGGCTCTGTGCCAAGTATGGAGCCTGCTTAGGATTCTCTCACTTTCTCTGTCTGTCTGTCTGTCTGTCTGTCTGTCTCTCTCTCTCTCTCTCTGCCCCTCTCCCCCAGTCACATGCTTTCTTTATAAAATAAAATAAAATAAAATAAAATTAAATTAAATTAAATTAAATTAAATTAAACCATCACATTGCTTTTTCCCAAAAAATGTAATGGCTGAAGATAGAATATGTGTATTAATGAGGGTTCTCAGAATTCCACATTTGTGGCTGAGTATGGCTGCCACGACCTGCCATACACTCACACACATCCCCCGGGACACAAATACAGCAGGCATCTCTCAGAGCGGACCTGGGAAGGATATATGTGCACAGGACAGGACTTCAGTGAGCTGACGTGAGGGCTGGTGTCTCTCTCCCTGATCCTCCACCCTTTCTAGGTTGACCTTTACCTAGCACACTTGAGGGGAAGGGAGCTTTGACACGTCCCTGTGTACCCATCACTTGACCCCCCACTCACTGGTTTCAAGGTGACCTTGGACCTCCACTTGTGATGCTCCTGGGAATGACCTGAAGAAGGCTAAGAACATAGTTTGCCCTTAATAAGAGGCTGACCTAGGTAGATGGGGCCAGGAGAAGAACACTTCAGTGCATCTTCCTTTAATTCCTCATCTAACACCCCAGGTGGTACAGGAGCAACAGACTTTGCTGAAGGTTTGGAGATAGCTAGGAGACACTGCCACATAGAAAGAAATTAACACTGAAGACTAATCTAATTGTTCAATATCTATAGAAATTTACCAAGATAAACCCTTCTTAGGGATTCCCCTTAGAATACAGCACAATTTCAAATCTCAGTTCTCTGTCTTACAGTCCATCTTTCCCTTACCCCTTGGAGACAGAGCTATTTCCTCCATCCTTTCCAGACTGACTCTCCATCCGCTATCTAGGATCCATCTGCAACCACAGCAAGGCAATCTGTGGCCCTCCACAGTCTCCAGCAATATCTTTCCAATCCTGGGATTATTCATCCAGAATGTGCTCCAGTCAATAACCAATATTAGGCTATGGTATTTCAAATACAATCACCCATGGAGGTTTCTCCACAGTGTGATGTGAAGTGTAATCTAATATACCCTAGGTTCTTCCTTAGTCTTCTTGGGTACTCCAGATAACTTCTGGACAAAACACACACGCATGATGTAGACACACACATAACAAGAACAAAAATAATTCTCTGAAGCAGTACAGTCCAAATGTAGAAGAACAAAAAAAATGTTTTCTTCAAACAAAAAAAACAATCTGTCAAGCTTTGTCTGCCCACAACAGAAAAGATAATTTATATTTTTGTGCATAGTGAAGTTAGTTCCCTTTTCATTGGCTCCCTATCACTGATGACCCTTGGGAGCCCAACTAGGCCTGGGCATTGGAACACATCAGAGGACCTTTCCTAACAGCAGAATTCCTCTCCCCTGAGCAATACCCTAAGACAGTCCTTCCCAACCTTGATCATGGCACATAATAAACTCATACAGTACAACAAGACAAACAGACTAGTCAGTTTATGACAAGAGGCTGCCCCAGTCCCCATTTGGCCTCCCAGAGCCAGAAAGGAAGCAGTTCCTTGCCACATTTACATAGCACCCCAAAGGAACCCCAGCATACCTGTTGGGAAGTTCTGCCCATGCCATATGCATCTCCCTTGAGCCAGATCAAAATTTTAGACAAAACTTCCTATCCCAATGTCATTGGCAAGTGGCAGGAGAGCCATATAAAGATAGATTGTCCCATCATCAGCAGTGACGCCCCAAAGGCTGGACTGAGAAGCTGGTCTGTGGTTTATTAGACACATCTATAAAACTTGCCTTCAAAACATAGGAAGAGAATTTCTCTCTGAATTCAGCTGCAATGATTCCTAAGTTGAGAAAATGTGTTTTGAAAAAGCTGACTGGAGAGGTTGACTACTCTTTTTATAGAGAAAAAACAAAGTTGTTTTACTCTAGAAAAATTGCCCCCCTTTTTCACCTAAAAAGGTGAAGAACAACAAAGACAGAACTGTAGTTCCAACTTTCTTGATAAACATTAAAAATTCTATCACTTAAATGTATTTGTACCCAAATCCTGGTTTGTTGACTGTCATTGTAAAATAGGGATAGTGTCTTTCTTATTTTCCATTATATCCCAGTTGCTAGGAGAATGTCTGGCATCCCGTAAATGTTCAATAAATATTTATGGAAACAATGTGCCCCACAATCTGAAGGAGTGGACAACTTTTAGTATACTCGTCCAAAATTTAGGGAATTGAAATTCATTCCACTTGTCAATTACAGTTTAAGGAGATTATCTAGCAGGGGGCGGCTTTCTTGAAATAAGATTTCAGACGGAAACCCATCTGTTGACTAATGATACAGATATTAAGAAATAAGAAGTCTCTAACAAAATTGTGACGTCTGGCCTCCCGCCTGGGTAGAGAAGCAGTTCAAGTGCCATTATCTGCTTACACGGCAGGACAAGAGTCCTTCAACTCCTGTTCTTCACCTTCAGAATTTGTTGAGAAAGCAGATGCCCCTACCATGAACCAAACAGGCGTTCATACCATTTAAACTATAAGGCATCCTGCTGGCCAAATTCTCCTCTGAGCGTTCAAAATGTTTCTAAACATATTCACTAGTTTCTTGATAAGAGTCCGTAGCTGATGCAATACAAATGGCTGCATTAAAATAAACACAAGCACAGTTAAAAATTTATTCAAATCATCATTCTTTTTGTTATTGTTCTTAATAGTTGGACCAGAAAGGAGGCAAAGTTTCTGTCTTTTACATCTATGACAAAAGAAGTTTTTTAAGCAAATACATAGTGTATACAAGCAAATATATTAATAAGATTACAGTAGACCTCATTAATCCTACTATGAAACCTAAAATTTCAAATATATTTATAATATTTATACATAAAAGGGTTTAGGCTTTAAAAATTTTTTTAATGTCTATTTCTTTTTCAGAGAGAGAGAGAGAACGAGAGCAGGGGAGGGGCAGAAAAGAGAAAGACACAGAATCTGAAGCAGGCTCCAGGCTCTGAGCTGCCAGCAGAGAGCCCAACGCAGGGCTTAAACTTGCAAACCATGAGATCATGACCTGAGCTGATATCAGATGCTTAACTGACTGAGCCACTCAGGCTCCCCAAAAGATTTAGGCTTTGTAAAAATACAGCCATATATTTATTAAAGCATACTAACTGGATTTCTCCATCAATGCTTTGTTGTACTCTGTTACCTTTAATGATGCACTAAAAAGTGCTAAATACATAATCCACAGTATTTTACTTTATAGTAGCTTAATTTACTCTAAATTACTGAAGTTTTGTTCTGAGGAAACATTGAGCTTATGAACACAAATAATACTGCTCAACTAAATACATGGGATTAAAAAAATAGAATGCTTCCACACCAAAACATACAACCCCTTTGCAAACACCTATTCTTGTCCTTTCTCCTTGACTATGACCAACATGTCATCCTAGAAACAGTTACTGAGTAACACAATGGAAAGAAGGCAAAATAAAGGAAATGTTTTTTCTAATCATCTATATTCTGATATTTGTCTAGTTTATCACTAGATAAACTATTCACTTTGTAAAATTTAGATCCTAAGTCACAAAATCACAGAAAAGAAAGTGAGAGCCAGACCATGCCTCTGTCAGCAAAGACAAACAGGTTTCTATCTTGGTCTTAGATTCCCTAGAAGGTCCTTTTTGTAATGCTATTTAAGATTCATTTCACACATACCTAATAAACATCTTCCCTGTGCAAACTCACATTTCTATTATGCTTCTAGAAATATTTCCCTTATTTGGTGACTTAAGTTGGCGGACACCTGATTAGCCACTTCTGGCTGGAACTACTCGTTTCTAAGTTTATACTTTCAAGAAGCATTTATTTTATGACCTTCTCTGTGCCAAGCACTGGGGCTACAGAGAAAATAAGGCAGTCCCTCGCCTAAGAGACAAACTCACAAGCTGGAGGAAAAAAATAGACCTGCAACAAATCAAGTTAATGCCATTTCATCTGGAATACAACAGAGGCAGTCACAAAGGAGCCAGCCAACTCTGTCTCCGTGCTGAAGAAGGCCATATGGAGAAAACAATAGTTCATATGGTTCTCCGAAAAATGAGGAGATATGCTCTGAAGGAAAAACGAGCACAAGGCATTCCAGACAGCAGGGATGGCTAGAAGTGGTGAGGGAAAAACAGTGGGCAAATGATGCATAGGCCATTATCATCAGAAAACAATAGCGGGGGGGGGGGGGGGGGGGGGGGGGGGATGGGTAAATGCCAGAAAGCCAAATTCAAAAAACAAATCATGAAGGATCTTATATGCCCAGGCTAATTCTACTTCATGTTTGTAACAGCCAGTGTCTTTTAACCTATTTTTAAGTCACAGAAAGCTTCAATTAATTGATGAAAACCATGACTCTTCTCCCTAGAAAACATACAACATGTATACATAATGTGTTCCCTGAGTACACGATACCTCTCCACTACCCAGACACCCATCCTTTGTCTTTTCATGCTCCTTGCATGTCCAGACTTTACAATTTATAATCGTTTATTGTCAAATTGGTTTTCATATAACACCCAGTGCTTCTCCCCACAAGTGCCCCCCACATGACCATCACCCCCTTCCCTCAGTCCAGACTTTTTAATCCAAAGCCTGGGGTCCCCATTCAGACCTTGACACACAAACTTGAATATGAGTGAGAGTCCCAAGACATTGTCGTCACAACTCAGACTGGTTTTCCAGTCCTATCTCGGGTCCTAATTTTTCCAATAAAATCTGCCTTTCCCACATCTTATTCTCTCCTGCAGCCATGCTAAGGAGAAGCCTTCAGATTTTGAAATATCTCTTTCTTTTGGAAGATCTCCTTCTGCTCTTCCTCCTTTATTTTCAACTTTAGGTTGTAACAATCATACCACTAGTATTTATGAGCACTGTCATCCAGCACAGCACAGCGTGGAACTCTGAAGATATCTAGAGTCCCTCTTCTCTCATCCCATCTACAACTTGCTTCTAGACGTAAAGATGGAAAAGCTAAAAATTACTATAACTTTAACATTTCTTCTTTGATCTTATTTTTCTATTTTAAAAATTTCTATTACCCTATTATGGATCTTGTACAGGTTCTCAAGAATCTCTTTAACAAAGAAATACAAGATTAAGGCTAAAGGTAATGAGTACTTAGCAGTTCCCACAATTCAATGTACTATGCATACATCCTATATCACACTGTCCTTCCTAACCCCAGAGTGTGATTGCTACTTTTACTTTTTTTTTTTTAGGTTTATTTATTTCTTTTGAGAGAGAGAGAGAGAGAGAGAGAGAGCGAGCGAGTGCATGAGCAGAGAGGGGCAGAGAGAAAGGGAGAGATAGAATTCAAAGTAGGCTGAGCTGTCAGTGTGGAGCCTGATGCAGGACTCCATCTCCTGAACTGTGAGACTATGAACCAAGCTGAAATGAAGAGTCAGAGGCTCAAGACTGAGCCACCCAGATGCCCATGTTTGGTACTTTAAATATAACTTAGGATTCATGACATGTTTTTCCTAAACATCTCAACTCATGACACAACTATCAAACAGATTCTTGTGTCTCCATGGGAGAACAGCAAACCCTGCGGGCCTATGAACAAGTCAAGAAGGACACATTCTCCATGTTCCCTACCCCTGCTTGCCCATCTGTACCTCAAATATCTTTAAAAAAGAAAGTTTCAAGAAAATGTGCCAGCTGAATTTCCACAGACAGAGGAGGCAAACTCATGCCTGGAGTAAGGACAGATATCTGCCAAAATAAATCACTGCCCCCTTAGGGTGAAAAGGGTCCTATGTGGTTAACTTATCACCAGAGTTTCCTCAAGTGACAGTCTCTGCCTCTGGCGGCTGAGCATGTGCTGAAGCAGCAGCTAGATGGGTGGTGGTAAGTGGGGGCTCACACACAGTCCCCTCTCAACTAACAGGCTGCTGGCATTCACAGGTTTATGAGGGCATTTCCCCCAATAATCCCTGCCATTGAGGCCAGCCCTTGAGTGGACTATTGTGCAGCTGTATTTTCTCCTCACATTCTACTTCTGAGTCAATCCATCTGCAAACCATCTGCCAATGAGTCAGAAGAGATTACGTCCCTTAGGTGTAAACTGAGGGAGACGTGCTGAATGACTTCTCAGGGAAATCTGAAGCTGCGACAATAATTCAGTTGCTTCATATTGAGGTGAGGGGTACAGATGTGTATATCCCCACATAGACATGTCTGGGACAAGAGCTGCCATAGGAGGGAGGTGCGGCCATGGATTAGGAGACTTCAGCCAAGACAATCCCAGCTGGTAACTGGGAACTCTCTTCTAGCCACAAACACTCCTGGGGGCAGACTTGAAGAGGGATCGAGGAACAATATCCCAGAATCCATTACACAGCCTGAGTTCAAATCCAGAATTTGCCAATTTTTAGGACTATAATTCTGTGATTTAGTCTGGGTTCTCAATGAAGCATATACCAAGACAGAACTAGACATACAAGACATTTGTCCAGAGGGAAACACTAGTGTACTGAGTTTCATAGTGTTCCCGCACAATTCAAAGCCTTCCCAGCACCTCAAAATGTGACCTTATTTGGAGATAGGTTTGTTGCAGATGTAATTAGTTAAGATGAGGTCATACTGGAGTAGTGTGGGCCCTCAATCCAATATAACTGATGTCCTTTTAAGAAAAGGAACAGAGACATGCAGAGAGAACACATATAAAGCTACAGACACACCAAGAGAAGATGGTCATGGGACCAGTGAGGCAGGCACTGAAGCTTTACAGCTGCAAGCCAAGGTGCACCAAAGACTGCTGGGAATGCCAGAGGCTAAAAGAAAGGCAGGGGACAAATTCTCCCCAGGGCCTTCAGAAAGACTGCGGCCCTGCTCACACCTTGATTGGATACTTTTAGACTCCAAAACTGGGGGAGAATAGATTTCTGTTGTTCTAAGCCACCCAGTCTGGGTATTCTGGCACAGTGGCCATGATAAACTAATACAGGCTGAGAGGAAAATGGGGGAAGGAGTTGGAAGAGGTTGGGAGTGATGTGAGCCTGTGCTAACTGACACCTGTGAAGAAAAGCAGATGAGAAGGAAGAGGGAAGGAAGAAAAGAGATGTTTCTCCTTGTCACAGTGAGGGGGGTGCTCAATGTCCTGCAATGCCCAGGAAAGCCCTCACAATGAAGAATTATACAGTCCCAAATGTTCTTAATGCTGAGGTTGAGAAATGGAGCTAGAACAATACAATTAACCTTTAACTTTCCCCAGCTGTAAAATGGGGTCATTTATTTATAATACAGCTAGCACATGTGAGTGAAACAAAGCCCTCATGGAGGTTATATTCTTGTGAGGATAACAGTATCACCTACTTCATGAGGGAGGTTTTGAAGCTTAAAGGATTATTAAATGTAAAAGACTTAGAACAATACTTGGCACATACTAAGAGCTTTTTTACAGCAATGATTACATTACCTATTACAAAGTACATGCTGGTTCAAAGGCAACTGATAGTACTGTTAAACATAGATGAGTCGGTATTTCCTAGCAGAAAGTTGGCTTCCTGAGTCCCTCATGTCTCCTGTGCCTTCCATTCACTCTCAGTTTCCCAGGGGGACAAGAGGTATTCCAAACCTTCACAGGGGTAATAAGCCCACCTTAAAGGAAACAATTAGTAGGTCTAGGTGGTATCTTTTTTTTTTCTTGAACAAGTGTAATAGTTTCCTAATGTTCTCAAAAAGGAACAAAGAAGGATACAAGTACACAAGGGAAAAAATTCCTTGGCAAAGGCAGCCTAACTCTATCTCATATTTGAATTCTGAATTAATGATGCCCCTCCAGAAAATTCAGTACCCATCTACTGGGGAAAAAGAAAAAAGTGGTAACGAGAACAAAATCACGGTAGTCCTTTGCACAAATTTCCACCAAAGTCACGGACACAGGCATCATTCTGTACCAGGCTTAGTCAGCTGGCCCTTGTTTACACATTCTTTTTGGGGAATTGTTTTGCTTCTCAGGCATAGCCATCCCTGGCTCAGGAACAAGAAAGCCCTAAACATTTCATTCTGTGAACTCATGACTGACTCAAGGGAGAGGCTGACCTAGAAAGGCAAATCATGCAGCCCAAAGGAGAGAAGCTTTGACTCCATACAGGAGAAGCTTTGAATTTAATTCTCTCCTACATTCCTTGCTAGAGAATTTGGGGAGGAGAGTTCCTGTATGAGCTCCTTGCATTCCTGTTGGCATAAGTGGTTGTGTCCAAAATTTGATGAGGGATTGATAAACAAGAAAACCTCACTGGAGGAAGGGGAATGCAGAACTCATTTTTCTTTAACAGAACACAGATAATTAAGTCAGCATCAGATTTTTAGATAATTATGAAATCACAGAGAATCACCATTGAAATGGTTTTCTGCTGCTTATATTTCTCAAGGAATTGTTTCTAGACATGAAAAATGGATCCCCCTCCTATACTTGCCCAAGAGAAAAGAATGACTATTAAGAAGATTTGTGTGTTTAATAAGGATTTGATTAGGTTTGGTGTTCTTTCCAACTGTGACCCTGAGTTGGATCCAGAATGTAGATTTGCATTCATTGACAAAGATGAAAATGAACAATGGGCACAATGGAAAATAAGGTGAGAAGTTCTATGGATGTTTAGGGACATGGTCTGTTTCATTATGACTAATGAATTATAACTTCTATCCTCTCTTCTATGGCATTTTAAAAAAAGCAGGGCGGTTGGAAACCACTTGACAATAAACTATATTAAAGAAAAAAAGGAGGGTGGGATTGTGCCAGATTTCGGTAAGACTTTCCGTACAGTCTCCCTCTCCTCTCCAGGGGACAGGTGTGCTTTATTACCTTATGGTCACCTCCCATACTTGACTGCCCCATGACAGAATCTGAATTCTTGTTTTAAGATGCAAGAATGAAATTGTGTTCCAATGTAAAAAAAATCTGTCCCTATTTTCCTCTCTTAGAAAAATGTTCATCATGCTTAAAATAAGAGCATTCATCCTCCTTACCTTTGCAGTACAACTTTAATTTATAAATGTCAGAGATTTGTAAATCTGTTATGTGAAACATTATGTGACAGAAATAAGTCTTCACACTGTTTTTCTTAAACATCACAGGTTTTGTAATTAACTCCACCCTACCTTAGAGGCATATAAGTTAACACAGCTCAAGGGCACACTCCCTGACAATATCTCCTGAAGGGATTTGACTAGAGCTATTTATGTAATTTAAAATGCTTTAGAGCAAATTACAAATTTCAATGATAAACAATTTCTACCCTAGAACAGAGAATTTTTATAGTTAGGACTATGTGAATAGAGTTTAAATGGATCCTCAATTAAGAATTTTTGAAGATGCTCCTCTTTAACAAAACATACAAATGACAGACATCCTTTGGATTCTGGCACCAAATTTCTAGTCTCCCAGTGTTTATGATTAGCACAATCAGGGATATATAGAAAATAAGGCTCTGAAAAACAACACATAAAACTTGATATTCTACCTTTTCATGAGAAGTGTGAGAAAAAAATGACATACTCTACCAAGAACATTTTGAATAACCTAACTGGTAGACTCTAGATTGGATGTGTCAGCAAGTTTCAACCTCTTTTCCTGTCTAATATCACACAGAACTCAGCTTTTTTTTGGCTAGAGAATCTAGAAAAATGGTTGCAGTGTGAATGGTCGAGAAAATTCCATCAGAGTTGTTTTTTTTTAATATGGTTCATTTTACTATATTCTGTTATATAGTTATATATGCTATACACGGCACAAAAGTGAGGCCAACATATAACATGAAGAAAGAGTATTACCTCACCTCTTCAGTTCCCATGTCACTTTCCACATACCTCTGTTATGACACACACAGTGTGATATTTGTCTGCACTAAATTCCCACTAGACTCACCTCTGGGAGAACAGAGAGCAAGCCTTGGTCTTCTGTATTTTCTGAGGACCTTATTCTTAGTGAGTATTCAAATATTTATTTAATAGATAAGCATCCGGTAGTTCACTTCTATTATTACTTAGTAGCCAAACAAGGACTACAGCTGGAAAAAACTTATAAATAAATTACACATTTCTTGTCTAGTAATCAAAACAATTTCAACCCTTTGAAACCAGAATTCCTCAAGAGAATTCAGCCCTATAGAAAAAGACTTGATTTTTTTTTCAGTTCTCTCAAGGATGGTATATTCTTTTTTTTTTTAATAGTTTATTGTCAAATTGATTTCCATACAACACCCAGTGCTCTTCCCCACAAGTGCCCTCCTCCATCACCACCACCTCTTTCCCACCTCCCATCCCCCTTCAACCCTCGGTTCATTTTCAGTATTCAATAGTCTCTCGAGTTTTGCGTCCCTCTCTCTCCCCAACTCTCTTTCCCTTTTCCCCTCCCCCAGGTCCTCCAGTAGGTTTCTTCTGTTCTCTTCTTAGACCTGTGAGTGCAAACATGGTATCTGTCCTTCTCCCCCTGACTTATTTTGCATAGCATGACGCCCTCAAGGTCCATCCACTTTCCTACAAATGGCCAGATTTCATTCTTTCTCATTGCCATGTAGTACTCCATTGTGTATATATACCACATCTTCTTGATCCACTCATCAGGTGATGGACATTTAGGCTCTTTCCATGATTTGGCTATTGTTGACAGTGCTGCTATGAACATTGGGGTACATGTGCCCCTATGCATCAGCACTTCTGTATCCCCTGGGTAAATCCCTAGCAGAGCTATTGCTGGGTCATAGGGGAGTTCTACTGATAGTTTTTTGAGGAACCTCCACACTGTTTTCCAGAGTGGCTGCACCAGTTTACATTCCCACCAACAGTGTAGGAGGGTGCCCGTCTCTCCACATCCTCGCCAGCATCTATAGTCTATTGATTTGTTCATTTTAGCCACTCTGACTGGCATGAGGTGGTATCTCAGTGTGGTTTTGATTTGTATTTCCCTGATGATGAGTGATGCTGAGCATCGTTTCATGTGCCTGTAGGCCAAGGATGCTACATTCTTGATGCACAGAAATTAATTAATTCATTATATACAATAGCTTCCTTCGGGCCTTAGGACTTAATTCTCTCAAACTCTGGTTGAGAAGGGTTGGCATTGACTGCTATTGCACAAATTTAAAATATGAATATTAAAAATACTTAAATCAGTTTTCTGCCTGACCCTAGGAAAAATAATGTCATGTATTGATTAGACCAATCTGTTAATAAGCTGATTAAAGGTTTAGTAATTAGTCTGGTGTCCAAAACCCAGATACCCTAGAAAGCAGAGCCTGAGACAAGGATTTAAGGTATTAACACTATTTGGGAGATGTAAGCCCAGGGCAGGAAGGAAAAGAAGAATAAGTCATGGAACAACATGATACAGCTTGCTATCTCCCTTCCCCACCCCACCCACACATGACCTGAGAAGGGACCCAGCACGTCACTTGACAGGCATGTTCACATGGCATCTGGGATTTGTCCAGGACAGCAAGGAGGAACTATACCCTAATGCAATCCATAAAAGATGGAATGGAGGGGGAATTTATCTACCCAGTCCCCTTCTCATTTCTCATTGGTCAAGACTCACCCAGAGGAAGCTTATCCCTATTCACTTCTTGGTTGCATCATTCAGCCTCTCTGCAGTCCCTCAAGACTCCAGATCTCCCACCTGCAGAGCAGTACCTTAGTCAAGTCCAAAAATGCAGGGCAACCAGGTGAGGGTGGGGTAGCAACACACAGGAAAAAAAGCAGCAGTCGTGGCAACCTAAGACTTACTACCTCAGACACAAGGCTTACGCCTCAGTGCAGCTAGATTAAACCAGGGTGAAGAGCTTGGAAAACACTTTCTCCCTGGAGACCAGGAGTTGTTAAAGTATACATGAAGGGGTGTTCCATTATAATAAGAAAGGATCCTCCACACACTTCTCTCTGCCTTAGCTTTTCATGTTCTGAGGAAATGGCTCTGGTCCAAGACACACACTCTCCTTTTACCTTATCTTGGAGAACCCTGGGCATTGGTCCAAGCTACTATTTTACCATGTCTCCCAAAAGCTAAATTGCTATTTCTGAGTATAGTTTGAGGAGACCACTCCAATGAATTGTTTAGCTTGGTTTGCTTTCAAAAGTTTACTATTTGTACCAGTCTTCAGGCAATTTGTGTTAAGACCTGGTGTCATCAGTCTTCCACCTTTATTTAGTCTTTTGACTAATTCACCTAGTATCATTAATTAAGGATTTCAACTAGCCCTATCTAACTCCAGATAAACTAAGCCAGGTAAGAGTTAGTATGATCTGTCTCTTAAAATGGGTAGAGGACCACAACTCTTATATTCTCTCCTAGAATTTATTCTCCTACAATAAAATTGAACACTGAAGAACCAGAGACTGTGTAAATGTCCAGGAGCACAACACACCTTTTCTAACAGCATAAACTACATCCATCACATCTTTCTAGGCTTTGGTCCACTTTCATATATGTATCATTTGTGAAACAAATCTACCTGTAAATCCGGCCACTCATGTGAACAGTTAAATGTTGAGACCCATCTACCCAAGTCAAATCTACCCAGATCCAATCATACATGATAAGAATACTGGTAGAGATCACCAGAATTTTGTTAAGGATTACAGAATTTGGGATTTACCATCCAGTTTCTTTATCTTTTGTTATAATGTTAACAATCCCTAGAGCAATTTACTCGCCTTGGAAAATTTAGATGAAGAAAATACTTAAGTGTATCAAAATCCACTAGGCAAGAAAAGTCTAAGAACATTTGGTGTTTTCAAGTTAAACCTACATAAACTGGAGCAGTGCATTGAACAATGGCCTTGAGGAAGACAAAGACTGCTGGATCTCTTGTGTCAAGGAGTAACTCCAACCTTGAGTTCTCTCTCTGTGAAGCCTTTTTTTTTTTTGGTATAAGGCTTGCTTTTGCTCCATCAGCCTTCATCTGTTTGAAAGGCTTATGACCTCATCTGTGCATGCTCACAGTACTGAAGGTTCCATTTTTGTGGAACACCCTACCATGTCGCATCATTTATCAAAAGCAGCTGGCCTCCATCTATACCCTGATTTAGTCTGAACAGTGCCTAAGAGCTCTACAATCACTACGGAGACAGATTTATTACATCTCTGCTGAAATCTGCTGGAATGAGTGATTGATGGCCAAAGCTTCCCCCTTGACCCGTTTTTCCCAGTATCCCCTCCTTCTATAATTCTTTCTTTTTGGCTCCACTGTAACCAAATGTTTGCACTCAACTTAATAGGACAAAGTGTATTGCGATGAGACAAATACAAAATACAGTCCGTGCAGTGCCAATCAAAGCTGCAAAGGCAAACTGCAACTGTGGTCTCAGGCAATGTGCTAGACACAGTTTCACAGACCACGGTAGAACTTGTAGGACCGAAATCTAGCTGATATAAACTAGTACAGTCACAATGATTGTCAAAATGTTGAAATATTTTTCTATTACCTTGTAGCTGCTGCCCCAACTCACTACTGCATCTCCACATCCCCAACACCCAGCTACCCTGGTCCCTACCCCTGAATCTTTGATTCAGTAACTACCATCCAGTAACTAAAGGGGTAAACTCAGCCCGTTCTCTGCTCCAGCATTAAAGCTGGCATCCACTCTGATCCATCTTGACCCATCTGTGCCTAAGCTAGACCAGTTGTTCAATCATCTGAAAAACACCCCTGAGAACATGTACTTAGAAGCAATAGCCATAAAACTGCAGGGCCCTGCAGAATATTGAGAACAATTGAAATGACCACTCTAGAAGAGATTTACTCCCCTTCTAAACATCTGTTGCTAATTTCTCTTGTCACTTAACTGAACACCAGGGACTCTTTGCCCTGCTGTCATTTTGGCCCAGTCCTTATTTTCACAGTGCCCATTGTGATTTCAATTAGTTTCTCAAGGCAATACATGCATTAACCATCCTTTGAATATAGTTATAGAAGAACGAAGTCCTCTCTGAATTGATGTATTAACTCAAAAAACTGCCAATCAAAATTTCTAGGAAAATTCAATATTGGCAAAATAGAGCAAGAGAAACTTAAAAGAGTAAGAATTTGAGTCTGAAAAAAGAGAAAAGTAATGTGAAAGAGAATCTGAAAATTCCCCTTGAACTTTGGCTACATAAAGAAGAAGTGGAGAGAGCTAAGATGTGCCAGGCTTCTCAGTAATCCAGGGGCAGCAAAGTCCTCTCAATTCTTCTGGAATGTGGATGGCTAAGCTCAACTGATGTAACATTCTGCTGAGAGGCCCAGCTTCGGAACAGACATGAGTATCACAGTCATTGTCACCAAAGCCACTCAACAGCAATATTTTAATAGACAACATTTTGAAATAAACTAAAAATAGTCTGAGAATCTAAAGACTCTTGCACCTCACAGATACAGGAGAGAAGGGCATGAAAAAAAAAATTACTGAAATACACAGGCTTTGGGGGACTCTGTAATTCTTTGGGAAAGAAATCAAAGAAAACAACTACCACCAGTGTAGTCCTAAGTGACCATCAGTTCACTTAGACCTGTTCAGTGAACAGGTTGTAAGAACTGAATGAGAAATGCCTTACTGAGCCCTCACTGCATGCTGGCCACCGTACTAAAAATGCATTTGTATCCACTACCACACTTAGTTCCCTAACTACAATAACCCATCTTAAAGATAAGGAAACTCTCCCACAGAGAGGTAGAGTAATTTATCCATATTCAGAGGACTATTAAGAGGCAGAGGCAGGATTAACCCCAATCGGTTTGTTTCCAGAGACCTTGCTTCTAAGATACCATATGAGATACTTTTAGAAGTATTGATATCCTAAAACATTCTTAAAGTAGAATTGGTATTTTCCTATTGGGCACATTGTTTCTCTTTCTTGCCCTTTTCCAGAGTTTAATCCTACAAATGTCCAGCCAAAGAAAGGATTATTCTGTTATCCTGTAATTGCAGTAATCTTTTAATCTGAGTTCTTAAAACAGTCATCTATTCTCTTAGCAGCTAAAATCCACACTCACCTCAGTTTGCATTCTCCATACCCTCTCCAAAATCAGTATTAACAAACATGGTCTTTATTATATCATGTTTCCTCCTCAGAAGGACAACACTCAGTCAATGACTTAAATGCCAAATTTAACTGCAATGCCAGCCAACCAGAAGTGGTTGGGATTTTTTTTTTAACATGTATTAAGCAGCTGAGCAGCTCACAATTTGTCTAAAGCCAGTTCAGTGCTAAGTGAATCCTGGGAAGTTCTGTTTTCATTATATGTACCCCAAGACAATGGCTGGTAAGGGCTGCATTTCAGAGATCAGATCACCAGGACTCTAAATGAAGGCTCAGATGAGCTCTAACCTAGCGAGGAATCCCTCCTTCCCCGGAGGAAATGAAAAAGCATGAAATTGGGTTTTCCTCATAGAGCCCAACTGAGATGATTAATCCATACCTCCAAACTGAAAGTAAGCAGGCAAAACCAAAGTGACATCAAATAAAGCACATCTTGTATGCCTGGGTAGCTCAGTTTGTAAGGCGTCAAATAAAGCACATCTCTGGAAAACCAATGAATTTTCTATCCTCAGCTCTTTGCAGTAGTTAATGAGTGTTCCCAGGACTGAGGACTAATTCCTTTCTGTTGAACAGGGAATAATGTCTTCTGCTTTGTTACATTACTTTTCTCCAGTGGAGATTTTGTCACAATCAGCAATGTATCTTCAGGGTGTACGATGACGTCAGGTTGTATGATGACATATGAGAGATTTCTATCTGATCAGCTGTTCCAAGGTCATAAGAATTTTCAAATCCTTAGTCATGGAGAGTTTTGACATGCTACATGCAGTAGAGTTTTGCACTGCTGAGAAATTTACTTTTTTTTCCATTTTAGTAATCTCAGGATATATTTAACAAGAATTATATGGCCTGAAGCTTCTATAATTTTTAGATATGTCATCTATTTTTTCTTCCAAGCAACATAAATTACCAATTGGCAATCATTTCCATAACACTAAGTAGTTGCAATTCTATACTCCTGAAATACTCATTTATCAAATAATTTTTACTCACAAAAGACATGAAATAATCAGCTTTTTCTAAACTTATTGTATTCTTTCTCTTTGATTGGAATCTCAGTTTTCAATCCCGAGATTTAATTTCATTTAGTTGTGGTATTTATTTTCACTAAATGATTCTAGAACCCCCTGGGTAAAAGGTATGTTTGATTCTTCCTAGTCCCTTCTCTTCTCACCCATTTAGTCCCACACAATTCCTTCACATTAAATCCCTCCATTTAATACAGGAAAGTTGATGATTCCTAACACTGGAGTATCCTTGAACATGAAAAAGCAATTAACTATTTCAAAAGAAAATGCTACAAAGAAAGTAATACATTATGTAAGTAATTATAGAATCAAAATGAGCATTCAGAGTCTCACATCTGCTAATCCACTTCAAAAAAAAAAAAAGATCTTAGCCTCTATCTAATTGGTGCAAGAAGAATATCCCCATGTGAAGGTCTTGTATCAATCATTTCGGCCTCAATCAATCATTATTCCAAAATGATTTGTGTGCCTACTCTTTATGCACTATTGAGGCTTCATTCTTAAAATGGAAATAGTAAGTAAACATGATTATCTTGTAATGATAAGGTATGTAAGAAATATGCTGTGTTTGACATGGAAACATGCCAAATATAAGCTAATAATAGATGACAGTGTTGACAACAATGGTGGGCAATGGAAATAAAAAAAGACAAACATTATTTTACTGACCTCAGTTTGGCCCAAATCTAGCAGGGAAGATACGTGGCTAAAATAAGAGTACAAATGTCACCATAAATACAGAAACATTATATCCTAGATTTTCTAGGATAACTAGATTTCAAATATTTTGCCCCACTGACAGACCTTGAGTTCAATACATGTCTCATTATGTTATTCATGAAATATGATTTCTATATCCATAATAAAACCACAACTGAAATAAGAGGACAGGGAAGAGGAATTATAAACTCTTGTTTTTAACAAGTATATAGTTTCATTGAGAGCTTTATGCATATGAAACCATTTAAAAAAACAAGATAAAATGCCTATTGCCTGGGGCATCTGGGTGGCTCTGTCTCTTAAGTATCTGACTCTTGATTTCAGCTCAGATCTTGATCTCACTTTAGTGGGATGGAGCCCTTCATTGGGCTCTGTGCTCACAGCAGAGCCTGCTTAGGATTCTTTCTTTCCCTCTCTCTCCACCCCTCACCCCTCACTCATGCACTCTATCAAAATAAATAAATAAGCCTTAAAAAAAAAAAAGCCTGGGTGCGCTTAGGTGGCTCAGTCAATTAAGCCTTCCACTTCAGCTCAGGTCATGATCTCTTGGTTTGTGGGTTCAAGCCCCACATCAGGCTCTGTGCTGATAGCTCAGAGCCTGAAGCCTGCTTCAGATTCTGTGTCTCCTCTCTCTCTGACTCTCCCCTGCTTGTGCTCTTTCTCTCTCAAAAATAAATAAACATTAAAAAATTAAAAATTAATTTAAAAAATTTTAAAAGCCTGTAACCAGGCTCAACTACATAGACCAGACAATAAGTACTAAAAGGAATACAAGAATTCAGAGGAACTTTAAGGATAAATTGGACTTTCTGGAGAAACTTGGATTTCAGCTTAAACTCAAAATGGATAGGAATTTCATAGCAGGAAACAAGGTTACAGGGAAGAGGCTGAGCATCATTACATTGAAGAGATAGTAAAGGTACAGATCTAACTTCAGAGTCTAAAATCGTTCCCTCAAAGATGTACAAGCAGGGGCTCCTAGGGGGCTCAGTCGGTTGAGCGTCCAGCTTCAGCTCAAGTCATCATCTCACAGTTTGTGGGTTCGAGCCCCGCGTCAGGCTCTGTGCTGACAGCTAGCTCGGAGCCTGGAGCCTGCTTTGGATTCCGTGTCTCTTTCTCTGACCCTCCCCTGCTAACGCGCTCGCTCGCTCGCTCGCGCACTCTCTCTCTCTCTCTCTCTCTCTCAAAAATAAATAAATAAATAAATAAATAAATAAAACATTTAAAAAAGATGTACAAGCAAATGTGTTTAGTATAGTGGGGGAAACACTACTATGGATACAATAATCAGGAGCAATGTCTTCAGACAATGTATTTCCTAAAGCAGCTTGAGAAAAGGAATTCACGGATTCCTGGACCAGCGGAAACTGATGATATAAAAAAACATTTTATTTAGCTGCAAATCCCCTTGCATTTATTTAGTACTTTTACTTTGGCAAAGTCTTTGCTATATGGGCTCATTGAGTCTGACATGTAACTGTAGCTAGTGACTGGATTTGAGGCAAGCTCTCCTTCAAGCCCTGAGGCAGTGTCTGTAGTTCAGTGTTTAGGGTCCTAAAACACTGGCTAAGGAATCCATGTCTCCACCTCACTGAGTCAGAAAGCACTGCTAATGGAATTGGGCCCCTAGGAAATATAAACTCTGCCTTAATTTAGACAGACATTTGGCTGTTCTATAATCACTGATTAATTGACTGGTTTCCTTCTTACATTTGGATATGATCTGAGGCCATCTGGAAGCTAAATAAGCACTCCCACATCATTGATTCCCTCACGTAATGAATGGTAGGTATGGAGCTGTGTTCCATAAGGATCCAGATGCAAGAACTGCAGAGACTAAGGGCTTTTTATTGACCAATAATACAAAATAGTAAAGGCTGTCTTTTGATTATGGAAATAGATGTACCATAATATATGCAGCTCTCCAAAAATTGTCGTCCCATACACACCTGGTAGAGAAGTAGAACGTTCCCTTTCTACCAGAGCTAGGAAATGTTTGGAAATGATGCATGTCAAGTAATTTTATAGTACCCCAATTGCTCCTTAGCATTTTAGTCTGTAGTAGCTGGCTACTTTTGGCAGACTAAGAAGCCTGGCTTTAAGTGGAGTTAAAAGCACCAGATAGACTCAAGATCCCTTCATGACCATAGGACTGTGTCTTTCCCCATCTGGCAGAGAATAGTGCCTTGAATTTAAAGAACATCTTGACTCTGTTCTCTCCAAGTACATTTACAGTTAGGGCATTGACTCTTTCTATAAATCCTTCCAACTTTCTCATCACTGCTTTTCAAAAAGGTAACTTTAATATTTATAGTGATTTGCCCCAAATCAGCTGGGGAGCCCAGATTTGACTAAAATAGTCATTATTGGGAGCCACAGTAAGGAGCTCCTAGAATATATAAAATTGGGAAAAGTTCTTGGAGAATGAAGCCAGTAGGGACCAATATACATGGAGTTTAAACACTTAAGGAAACAGACACCCCTAAGAGATAGTTTACAAGAATATTGGGGAAATACAGCTGAAATGTAATGAAAAGAAAATTCAGTGAAACTTACATATCATAGGGCAAGGATGGCTTTGGTGAAAAGTTTTTAAAGGCAATGTAATGTTGAAAATTTCTTCATGGTTATCAAGCTCTCTTGAAGGCAAAACAACCCTAAGTTGAAGAATCCATCCCTCAGAAATATCTACTCTTATCACTATCATTCGGTCTTGACCAACTCTAACTTAGGTACCAACATGGAGGTACATTAGTCACCAGGAGGAAGACCCCGAAGATTCTGTATGACTACAAAAAATTATTCTGACAGATGTTATTTATACCATAATTTAATGCATAGGAATTCTGATTTGCACATCAATGTCTTGTTAATTTTATTAGTAAGACACCACCTAGTCATCTCTGAGAAACTGACCAAATCATTTCTGGATCTGTGAAGCTGAGGATCCTTTCTAATGTGATGCCCTCTCCAAGGTACTGATTCCCATAGGGTTCTGCCCACGGTTGCCACACAGCCTCTTTCAGTATCTGTTTCTACCAGTGGCATCTTAGATCCAGTGCTCTAGATCAGTCTTTCTCAAACTTTAATGTTCTTTCAAATCACCTGGAAATCCTTTTAAATTGTAAACCTCTATGGATGCTTCACAAGCCAAACAGATGCATTATTTTGTGCTGCATAGAATCTAAAATATTTCCATTTCCTTATCTGTAAAATAAGGAGGCTTGATGAGTTCTTGATGGTGAGGTTTGTTCTCCTGAACCATTTATGAGCTGTTGGTCATGACTGTAGTTGTGCTATCTTGGGAAGGAGTCTGAAGCTGTCTCAGGAAAGGGTGACTGATTAATAATGTCTGCCACATATTTAGGGTAGAAAAAAACATGGCAGACATGTCACATATTAAAAATTCCATATAACCATATTTTAAAATCTTATACAGATATCCTCTAAACTTCCTAACTTTCCATGATTCTTGGAATTTATAGTGTTCTAGACATCTTGGGAAAGAGAAATGTTTTTGAATAATGAAAACAAGCTATCTATAATCCTAATATTCAACGTTTTTTGTGTGCTAGTATATGTGTGTAACAGAAACAGCTGCTTAACTCAGACTTTTGAAAGTTCAGATTTTCTCTAGGGAAGTTCCAAAAATAACATATACCTCTGGCTCACTGCCCCTTCCAGAGTGGCACTACAGCTTTGTCTGTGTGATCAGGAGTGAAAGAGATGTGTCTATCACACTGTCATAGCTTCCAAGAGCTGCTGTAACATAAATCCGTTAAATTTTACTGAGACATGGGCAAGATCCAGGTAAAACATGAGGAAGTTGTGAAAAGATGAAGGAAAGTTCCTCATTCCTTCTTGAACTCCTCTTTAATATATATATTAAGATTCAGTAGAAACAAGTCACCTTAATGTTTAATGTTAAGGTATAGCCATTTAATGGGATGTTATAAGGCCATTAAAATTGTTAATGAAAAATGTGTAGTAGCAATATGAAGTAGTCGTGTTCCAAGTAAGGTAAGAGAAGAAAGGAAATGAAAATTTTCACAGCTATTAAAATATATGCTTGTGGAAGGAGGGAAATAGAGTGAAAATAGCCTTCAAAGCAATAAACTTGTTTTTGAAGAGTAAGTCCATAGGTATAATGTTTCTTAAATTTCCATATTTGCTACCATAAAGATGTATCTATATTGCATTTACAAAAGGAGATAAATGACAAAGAAAAGCTTACCATGTATGATTTAAAGGAATGCTTGCCTTGTTGGTTATAGAAGTAATTTAATAATATTAAGGCAAACTAGAAATGTGGATTCACATATAATCAAATCACTTGGTGACTAGAATTTTTTACTTTTTGAGTATTACCATAAATATATCTTAAAATTTTAAATAAAAGTGATTGCACCTTCTAAGGGAAAAGTGTCTGTGACTGAGGTGTTAAGCTGTAAAACTCAAAGGAAGTTATAACTGTTTGTAATTTAGAAAAAAGAGTTATGTTAATTTAAAACCCATCTTTATAAAACCTTGGGACTTGAAAAACTAGATCAAGAAATATAACAATAGCTAGAAGACTATACCCCCTTGTGACTAGAAAATAACAGATGTAAGGGATTCAAATCTGGAGTGATTCTACAAATGATTTCCATTTTGGGGCTAGCTACATGCAACCAAAAAACAATGTTTCCTAGGTGCAAAAAGACACCATGATAATAATGATAATACAAATTAAAATTACCTAGCATTTTCCCATTTATGAAACACTTTCATTGATTTTAGCTTATTCTTCTCAACAACCCTGGGAGGGAGGTATAGTTATTCCCACTTTGCAGACTCAGGTACTGAGGCTTAGAGACATTGACTAGTCTAAGATCACACAGAATAAAACCAAATGCTGTGAAGAGAAACTAAGCTGCCTATCAGAATGTGAAAGATCATGTCCTTAGGAGACTGCTGACTAAAGTATAGTGATTCTCAGAGAAGCACAGAAGTTTACCAGAATCACTTGGAGGGGCTTTTTCAAATGGCACATCAACACCCCACAGGTTCTCCATGCCTTTCTAGAGGCATCATGTTCCCTTCTCCTACGGAGAAGTAGACCTCTATTGCATAGTAGCATTACCAATATGCACTGATGCGTACTGACACTGTGTTCTGTCCTTCCTGTCTGTTGAGATAGAAAAAAGGTTTGAAAACGACCACTGTTTTGGCAGAAGCTCAGCTCTAGGGAATGCAAAGCCTAGTGTGGCTGAGAGTTATGAAGGTCTTAGAACCTTAGTCAGAGCCTGCACACATCAAGAAAGATTCCAAAATTGAGTAGCTTCTTAGAGAGGGTCAAAATTCAGTACAGTGAGATGCAAGGTGCTGGTTATTCTCCATTTGTTCACCAGCCCAGCTCCTTCCTCTGTGTTTCTCTGTTGGCCTGTGTCCCAAGAAGACTGATGCTGACAAGCAGTATTATCTAGGTTCAACTCTGGTGTCCTGGAGGGCTCTACTAATGGAAAAAAAGTAGTAGGAGATCAGAGGTGGGAAAGAGGGAGGCTTGCTTCTGCTCAGCCCCATGGCTCTTGGCAGTGATTAAGTCCCCATCTGACTATATTTCCTGTCAAGTAGCTCCTCCATAGCATGAGCTCTCAAAGGATCCCAGAAATATTGTTTCTTCTCTTCCTTCTCAGTCCCACAAACAGTTTTCCATGTTGCTGCTCCCTAGGTGCGACAACATTCCTTCCTGGTCCCTTTAATTCTGCCACAGCTCTGTGAATTGTGCCCTTACTAAACTCTTTCAAGGTATTTATTGAGTAGGGGCGCCTGGATGGCTCAGTTGGTTAACATCTGACTTCAGCTCAGGTGATGATCTCATTTGTGAGTTCAAGCCCCACATCAGGCTCTCCACTGACAGTGCAGAGCCTGCTTGAGGTTCTCTCTCCTTCTCTCTCTGTCCTGTCCTGCTCATGCTCTCTCTCTCAAAATAAATAAATAAACTTTAAGATATATATGTATTAAAATATATATATTTTAGAAGTTATCTATTGAGTATTCTGAAAAAATGATAATTGGCAGAGATTGATGTAAAAATTCCTGCTTGTGCCTACTTATGCATATTTCTTTCAAGCCTGCTCAAAACTATCTTTAAATGCCATGGTACCATGATTAGTTGACATTAATGTATTGATATTTTATTAAAGAATATATTTGTATTTTGTAACATGTAATTTAAATTATCCCCAAGGCCCCATGTGACTCATTCTTAGCTGGGAATTACATTCAAAGGAAACACAAATCTGACTTCATACACTTTGGGTTATACTGTAAATATCTGCTAAAGATTTTTTTAAATGGATCATCCAGGAGCTTCATACAGAGTACCAACCAGGACGTTTTCCAGAAATTAACTTTAGATCCCAGTCCTTCTCTGCCAAATTTCACACCCAGTATAGCTGCCTCTAAACCTTTTCCTGTCCTCCCATTTTTGAGGCTGTGTCACTATGATTCTGCCCTCTGTTCACTTCTTCCATTGGTCTGTGAACCCTTTCCGAGGCTAATTAGCTAGGTGTAGCTACCCAGATTGACCACCCCTGGCCCCCTGGCTGGAGAACTGACTGTATAATCCCACATTACCAGATCCTTCCTCAATCCCCTGAGAAGTAAGCATGCAACCTGGGAACTTTGTTAATAAATTTAATACATTTAATGGAAAATTTCTGATGAATAAAATTCTTCCTTCCCCTTCGGTGAGAAACATGTTATAGCCTCAGGTACCCTCAGCTAAGGGGAAAGCTTTGCCCTTTGAACCTTGAGTCTGTAACCTAAACAATACCAAGTCACCTAAATACAAACATACTATACCCAAGAGGAAATGAATTATCTCCTTAGGAGGAGACCCCATCGCTGAAGACAGAGGAAAAGTCCCACCAATGGAAAAACCATATTGACTAATGGCAGCATACCCAGTGTGTATTTATATTTTATTTTTTAAATTTTTTAGTGTTTATTTATTTTTGAGAAAGAGAGATGGACAGAGTATGAGCAGGGGAGGGGCAGGGAGAGAGAGAAACATAGAATCCAAAGCAGGCTCCAGACAGCTCAGAGCCCGACTTGGAGCTGGAACTCCCAAATTGTGACCAAAGCCAAAGTCAGATGTTTAACCGACTGAGCCACCCAGGTGCCCCAGTGTTTATTTATATTTTAAAGAATAGTTTGTCCACTAAGGACAAATTTAGATGTTTTCTTTTCCATTCTAGAAAGAAAGCAGCATATGTAAGTATTTTTTGAAGGGGCATAAAGCAACTCACTAAATCAAGAAAATATGGTAAATCTATGGCCAAATCTATGATGAAAAAGCCAAAAAGAATATCAAAATCATTCAGATCTCTTTCTATAAGAAATCCAGGCGCAAGTCATTAAATCTATACACTTATCTCAATAATTCAGCTCTGTTGCACAGAATCTGGAACAATTACATGAAATTACAAGATAGACTCTAGCCAAGAATAATCTCATCATTTTTCAATGTCACTGCCATCGTACAGAGGGAACAAAAAAACCAAGGCAAACTCATGAACTGCACATACATCTTCTCAAGTTTTAAGCCCCCTTCTAACTTGTATAAGATGCTCTAACATTTCTTGCCAAAAGCAAGCCCAACAACCGAGAGAGTTGGCTGAGAGGCACAGATGAGAACAGCGGACCACGGGTGCTAAGCATCTGGAAGCCAGCCCGCCCCGGAAACCACTCACCCAGGACCGACTGATAAGGAAAACTCCTTTTTGCTTCTGAGTCAACATCAAATTCTGGTACATCTTCCTTTGTCTACTCAATGACAGTTAAAGAATGTGTCTGAGAAAAGATGAGCAATTGAGTTAGATATCTCTACTACTATATTAGTCCGTTCAGACCACCCTACAAAATACCACAGAGTGGGTAGCTTATAAACAGCAAAAATTTATCAAAGACTTTTCATTATATCCTCACATGGTAGAAAGGGCAAGGGATCCTTAGCCTCTGTGGGGTCTCCTAAAGGCCTCACCATCTAACACCATCACACTGGGCATTAGGATTTCAACAGGGGAATTTAAGGGGGACACAAACATTCAGACCATAGTAACTACTATAATCCTGATTCACAGAGCATTCACTTTATGAGCAAGTAGCTGGACCAAGAGGTCACCCCCAATGATTCACTGTGCTAAGCATCTCTAGTAAGTAGAACAATACACAGAGGAAGCCATCCATGACCCACATCTTCAGCATCTACTAATACTTCTTATGTAAGGGATCACTATAAATGGGAATACTTTGCCCCTTACAATTCCCCAGGGTTTGGACAGAGTGTACAGGTATACATAAATATTAAAAGTGATAGGGTGGGAAATAATAAGAGCCCTTATCAGACCAAGGGAGGGGTCGCCATCACATGGGGACACCTTCCCATTAGGAAATCCAAGAAAGCACTGAGGTAGAGCAAGCTGAACGTCCTTCTTGATGGGCCTTTGCATGGTTTCCCAGCTAGAACCTCATATAGGCAGCAAAGCCCAGATGGAGAGAAAGTAGGACGAGGGCTTAAGAGCCTGGAAATCTCACACTTGAATCCCAACTCCCTTACTTACATTAGTCCTTACCCTCCCCAGCCTCAGCTGTCTCGTGGGGTTTCACAATGGGGTTGGTGTGAGGATTAAATGAATTAATTATATAAAATGCTTAGCCTAGTGCCTGGCATATAATAAGCACTCAGTAGGACGGTGGCTCTGTCATCATTACCCATATGTTCCCTTAGACTTTTCTCTCTAGCTTTTTATATGTGAAAGTTATTCTCCAGAAACCTTTCTTAGGCTCTGAAGGAGATACATTGGAAGAATCCTGTCTCTTCCTCTCCAGAGCTAGTTTACTATTGATGTTGGCTACAGAAACAATGATCTGACATCGTCCCCAACTTTCTCCTCCAAACTACCTCCCCTTAATGCCTCACATGATGAGCCAGAGTCAGACCCAGCTGGAAAACTAGGTAAAATGTAAAAATCCATGAAGTCAGCTGTTTTCAATTATAAACACAGTACAATAATCATACCCACAATCTTCTTTGTAGGAAGCAATGAACTGAAGGAGAAAATTGCATGTAAAAATATTACAACATGCAACAGTAAGAATGAACTGTTATATTCCACTTTTACAAAAAAAAAAAATGCAGGGGAGAGGTGTAGATACGATATGGGAATTGTGGCACAACTGAAGTAACCTTAACTGGAATGGAATTCTGAGATGCCAGTGCATGGCCTGTTTGGAAAACTGAGCACCGTTGGTTCTGCAAATCAGAACCAGCTGGAAGATTCTATCTAAAACAGATTTGGCCGTGGAAAGACAAAAATCTTAAACTGCCTTAAACTGTCTTTATCAGCCTGGCCTTGGACTAGCAGAAGACACAGGGGGGATCCTTCAGTTTCAGCCTTTAAAAAATTTTTATTTTCCTAATGGGGTTAACTTTTCGCAGCCCTAGGTACCAGATCCCAGCAAAAGTATAGAGCCTGTTGTCCTGGTTCCCCCCCCTTTACAGTTAGTCTGGCACTAACAGAAAGTGGTATGGCTTAGGGTAGGGCTCGGCTTTGGCTCAGTCTAACGTGGGACCGAATCCTGGCTCTCTTCTTTCCCTTTTCTGTTTCCAGACTTCCTCATCCATAAACACAGTGATCTTGTGAGAATCAAATGATTTAACATGCAGAAAATGGTTGTTAGCATCTAGTAAGCCCTCAAGAAATGTTAGCTATTATTATTTCAATTTCCCATTCTTATTGGTCTTATTGTTCCAAAGCATATTTTTTAAATTGTTAATAAAGAATAAATAAATACAGGGAAGCCTGGGTGGCTCAGTCGGTTAAGCGTCCGGCTTCGGTTCAGGTCATGATCTCATGGTTCGTGGGTTTGAGCCCCACGTCAGGCTCTGTGCTGACAGCTCAGAGCCTGGAGCCTGCTTCAGATTCTGTGTCTCCCTCTCTTTCTGACCCTCCCCTGCCGGCACTCTCTCTCTCGGTCTCTCAAAAATAAATAAAAGACATAAAAATTTTTTTTAAAAAAAAGAATAAATACAATGTTTGAGTGCAGGCCTCCTCCAAAACTTCAGATCCTTGAAGGCTGTGAAGGAGCACCATCTTCTAAGTAATGGCCCTCCAAATGCTTCCTCAAATCCAGGATTTGCACTACAAAGGCCAAAAGAGGGTGGGAATAAAAACTTCCCCCTTGTGTTCTTAAGAGCTGGTCAAGCTTGTTTCTGAGAATTCTCCTCTTCCTCATATATGGGAATGTTTCTAGACACTGTGCTGTTCCAGCACATCAGGATGTGTGTTTCTCCATACCACAATGCGAACAGTAAAAATTTATGCACAGCAAATTACAATCAGAAGCAACTAGTAGAAATGCAAGGGTGTTTTCACAGCCAAATTTCTTCATTTTCGCTTTTTTTAAATATAAAGTCATCAGTGCTCTTGGGATTTATAGAAAGTAGTCAGCAAAATGTGTTATAAACACCTTCTTCAAAGAGGCCCCAGAGAGCCTGACTACAAAATTTCTCACTCTTATAATCCTCCCTATGCCAGTTCTAAATAATCTTGGAGGCACTCTGACATAAAAATTATGGAAGCTCAGATGGTGGGCTACTGTGAAGATGTGCTAGAATGTTTCATACAGAGTCTGTCGATTAAGTGAAGGCTCTGTACAAATGGAACAGCTATTCGAAAAGCCTATGCAAGGCACTGGAGGTGGTGGGAGAATAAAAAATGACCCAAACATGAAACTTGCCCTCAAGAAATTTGCACCCCAATGTGAAAGAAATAATCATCTCTTCCTATATAACATTTTTTTTAAATCACTATATGTGCAAGGTTTTCTTCACCTGTGTTTTCCCACAAGCATCCCTGAATCTTTTTCTCGTGTCTGCATATGAACTTTTCTTCCCTTGGCCACCATCTTGTGACAGTTTTTGGTCTCAGCACTCTCTACCCTGTATCAAAGACACTACTTTTGACTCCTTTACTGTTCAGCCTTTGCCAAGATTCCAGAACTATCTGGGTGTTATGAGTATGCTGGAGGTGAGAGGGGTAGTTGTGGGTGTGGGGGAAGATGAGAGGTGGTGTTTGCATATGTTGAGGGTGGGGTGTTTGTTACGGGATGGGATGAGTGTACCAGTAAACTCTCTTCCAGATTATTCTTCACCCTATATCCCCTGAGGCCAGAGTTATCTCTAGTCTCACGCTTTGAGACATACCAGGAAAATAAAAAGAACAAACAGGTCAACTCAGACTCCTCAAACAACCCACATGTCTACCCCAAGGCTCTAAATTTCCAAGAAGACTTTCCAGCTCTCATCTGGCTTTTGAGAAAAGTATCTGGACATTTGAGAAAAGTTGATGAGGATGTCACCTGGTACCTCTCAACTTTTAGGAGCCCATTCTGGAGGCTAGTAGTCCTGGTCATGTCTACGTGTGTGCCTTGGAAAGGACACAAGTAGGCTAAGATAAGGACAGGAAGGAGGGGAAGAAAGCAAGAAAGATTATGCTTTGGCATCAGGACCCTCTGCGTCTCTGAGCTAACTCAAGCCAAGAGAAGATGCACAGACATGGTGGGAAGGAGAGAGAAGCAGCACCCACAGCAATTCCAGGGTTGGATCCTGAGTTGTGATCTCTCTTTGCCAAGCAGAAGTGTGCTCTGACCATCAAGTCCTACCTAGCCTTCACTGATATTTGAGAACAAATATTATGCTCAAACAAACCAAACCAACCATCCATGCTGCATGCTGCCCTACCTGGTGGGGCTTACTTAACAAGATATACCTTTTTCCTGTCATAGGAATTCATGAACCAATGAGAATCCACAAAAATCCAGAAACTATAGTCAAAACTACGATCCTTTTGGTAAGGAGGCTACTGCAATGGTGTCCTCAAGTAGAATGGTGGTAAAATAGATAGACGATCTACAGATAACATATTGTAGGTTAAACAACAGAGCTTGCAATTGGATTGGATGTGAGTAATAACATCCAGAATGCATCAAGAATTTCTCTCAGTTTTCCGTAGTTTGGCAA
This sequence comes from Suricata suricatta, assembly GCF_006229205.1. Lineage (NCBI taxonomy): Eukaryota > Metazoa > Chordata > Mammalia > Carnivora > Herpestidae > Suricata > Suricata suricatta. The sequence goes on from NC_043708.1 coordinate 39,803,760, forward strand.
GTGGGTGGGTGACATAGCCATCAACTAAGGTAGAAAAGAATGAGGAAGGACCAGTTAAGATAATAAATTTGAGAAATCTATTAGGTATTCAAATGGTTATGTCAAGACGGTGGTTGGGTATATGATCTCAAAGGAAAAGACTCTTCCTTAAATATCTCTTTCAAATTACTGCTGAAACTAGATAGTAGTGAGGCCCCCCAGGGGCTGAAGGTCATTGAGTACCCTGAGAAGAGGAGCCATAATGAAATATCTGCACATCCACAGTGAGGCAGCTATACCTCATTTCACTTTTTATTCATTATTTTAATAAATATTGACATTATGCCAGGACCATGCTAGGCCCCAGGGGAAAGATAATGAATAAAACCTACATAGTACTTGCCCTCACAGAAATTAGATCTAATAGAAGAAAAAAAATTAAAAGTTTATTTTTAATTAAATAAAATAAAACAAAACAGAGCACACATTCTGAAGTCAAACAGACCTAGAATCAAATCCTAATTCAGCTGCTCATTAGCTATGAAACCTTGACAGATTTCTTAACTTCTCTGTACATTTGCTTCATTGTCTGCAAACTGGGGATAACAATGTCAATTTCACAGCTGTGAGAACTAAATGAAATAATCAGTCACATACAGTACTTAGCACAGTAGCACAGTGTTTGGTGTGTCATAAGCACGTGAAAGATGTTAACCAATATGACGGGCACCAGGGAAATCATGGAAGGTTTGTTTCTAGAAAGAGCATGTGTGAGGGCCTGAGAAGGAGAGAGCTGGGCAAGTCAAGGAATGAGCTTTGGCAGAAAGGTTAGATGGCACATTAGGCACAACAGGAAGCCTGTGAACAGATCTGGGTAGAAGCTGGGACTGTCCCTCACCTCCCCTTCTAGCCCCCACTCACCATCACCACCTGTACTTACGCACTACGTCTATTCCCTCCCATGCCCAACACATGCAGGGACATGCCTTTCTTCCAGACAATTCCTTTCCAGTGTGTGAAAACTCTGCACTTTAAGGAGTGATGACAGGATGTGAAGGAGGTTAAAACAGGAGCTGAAAGCATCTGATTTGTTAAATGGACCATTGTCTTTTCATCATTCCTCCTGAAGGTGGGCCATCTGGGGGATGGGAGTGGATGGGTCATGAATAATACCACATGGGCTGCAAGAACTCAAGAGCACTCTTGCCCTGCAGAAGTCTTTTTCTCTGGCCTCCACAGACATGGTTTTCCTAGTTCTGCCCTTGGGGGAAAGCAGAGCTGCCCTGCCCACCAGCACAGGCCCAGGCCCCTGATGCTAATGGCAACGCTCTGGGAGCCTCCTGTCAGCACTGCCTCAAAGACTCAGTGCGGTGAGATCCTCCATCACCCCTCTTTGCCTTTCCTCTCTGCTCCTCTGACCAGGGGCAGCTCAGACAGGCAGCCTCTATCCCAAGCCCTCAACAAAAATCGAATCACAGAAGTAAGTCACAGGCATTCGAATGAGAACTGGCTGTGAAGGATTAGCAGTGGGTGCCTGAAGGCCCAGGCCTGGTTTAAGTGAGTCAAGCTGCAAGTGACAGACGGGGCAGGTCTGGTCTCTGCTCTGCAGCCGGCTTGGTCGCATTCCTTTTTCTTTTTTACCCTCAGCTTTATTGATGTATAATTTGACAAATAAAATTCCAAGATACTTAAAGTAAACAATTTGGTTATAATCAAATACATACATATACATTTAACATTTTCAAATTTAGATTACACAGTGCAGTGTTATCAACTGCACTCACCATGCTATACATCAGATCCTCAGATCTTACTCATCTTACAACTGACAGTTTGTAGTCCTTTACCAACCTCTCTTTATTTCCCCCACTCTCCAGTCACTGGGCACCACTTTCTTTTTTGTTGTTGTTGTTTCTGTTTATTTATTTTTTTAACATATGCAATTATTTTCCGTCATTTACAATACAGTAGTTACAATTACACTCCAAACAGAAAAGCAAAGTAAAAAATCAAAACCCCAACTTCTATTTCATGTAATTAGACTTATACAAATTAGAAGGTTATGTAACAACTAGTTAATCACCTAATTTCACAGCTATCTGAAATGGTGATCGTTATATAGCAGCTTATCTATGATACATTCAAGATACATGATACAATTTATTACTTGCCCATAAGCTAAAACACAGCCTGCTTAATACCTTTCCTTAAATTCCACCTCTATACTATAATATACTTGAGGTCCATGCAATAAAGTAGCTACATTTTATGTAGGAAATGGATGGTTAAGTCTTTGGTGTTGTAAAAGCAACTTCATTTAAACATAACCACCCCCACCACCAAAAAAAGAAGAGGAAAAAAAAAAAGTAACGAAAATAATAGGGGAAAAACCCAAGACACACTTCCTAGGGGGAAAAAAAACCCAAAAAAACAAAAAAACAAAACAAAACAAAAAATCAGCATGTAATTTCTGTCCTTGACAGAATGTATTAAATAAGCAAACACCACCAACAAGCAAAACAAGGACTATAATGTAAAAATATTAAGAAAAGAAAACCCTCTCGCATGCATAAATGAAAGATTGCACACAAAGAACTCACATCTTTTCAAGCTTCAATAGTAAATATTTTGCTACTATGTATTAAATACTGCATGGTTTGACTGGGCACCACTTTCTATGAGTTGGGCAAATGACAGGATTTTCTTTTTTAAGGATGAATGATATTCTTTTGTATATATAAATCACAACTTCCTTATCCATTCATCCACAGATGGACACTTAGGTTGCTTCCATACGTTGGCTATTGTGAACGATACTGCAGTGAACACTGGAGTACAGATATCTCTTCAAGATAATTATTTTGTACAAGAGTGCTGATGCTTAGGGGCACATGTACCCCAATGTTCATAGCAGCACTTTCTATAATAGCCAAAACATGGAAAGAGCCTAAATGTCCATCACCTGATGAATGGATCAAGAAGATGTGGTATATATACTCAATGGAGTACTACATGGCAATGAGAAAGAATGAAATCTGGCCATTTGTAGCAACATGGATGGACCTTGAGGGTGTCATGCTAAGTGCAATAAGTCAGGCAGAGAAGGACAGATACCATATGTTTGCACTCATATGTGGAACAGGAGAAACTTAACAGAGGACCATGGGGGAGGGGAAGGGGGAAAAATAGTTGGAGGGAGGGAGGCAAACCATAAGAGACTCTTGAATACTGAGAACAAACTGAGGGCTGATGGGGGAGGGAGAGAGGGAGAGGAGGGTGACGGGCATGGAGGAGGGCACTTGTTGGGATGAGCACTGGGTGATATATGGAAACCAACTTGACAATAAACTATAAAAGAAAACAAAAGATAATGATTTTGTTTCCTTTGGATTTAAACCTAGAAGTCAGGTTGCTGGATCACACGGTAGTGCTATTTTTAATTCCTTGAGAAACCACCATATTGTTTTCCTTCGTAGTTATATCTCAATCCCATTTCTAACTCTTGAACCGTGCACAGTTGGGAAGAGGGCTGGGTCTCAGGCAAGAAGAGCTCAACAGCACAAACACAAGCAGCATCTGATATGGTGAGAAACTGTATAACTCCAAGCCATGCAAGGAAACATGCACGAGAGCATAGCTGGCTTGAGTACATAGTAAGAAAAAAATGTAAGGACAATTGGCAGAATCAGTGCAGTGCCTTTGTGATTTTGGATTTTTAACCTCAGGACAATAACAGAAGGCTATTTCTGTGATTCTAATTTTGCATTACTGACTTTTGGACACTGTGCAAAAGACATTGTAAATGTGAAAGAAAATATTTGCAAGATCATCATTGTTTAATAGAAAATTCCAGTTAACTAGGGAGAAAAGTACATGCTAAGCATCAGAATGATGGAAGATTCATTTCCAAGTGATGTACCCCTGATTCTCAGAACACAGAATAGGGATATCATCATTGCTTTAAATACAAAATCTTATTTCTAACAAACATTTTCAAAGGGCTTTCAAAAGAAAGAAAGGATTTCTTGTCATTCCTCAGTCTATCACTAAATAAATACAAGAGTGAATCTCTATTGCAACAATATAAATAAATATCCACTTTATTTATTCTTCAAGTTGCCTGGCAACTATAGGATCCTCACACAAGGAAAACAAATTAATGGGGTAATTTGATGACAGAGGTCTCAGCATTCAGACTCCTCTGTGTATATGCAGCCATGGAATGTTCTAGGCACAACTGAAGGGCTCCTGCTACTTGAAGAACCAAAGCCTGGCTGAGCTGAAAAAGGAAATGACTGGATTCTGGAGTGGATTGTGGAGATAGTGGTAACACAGCCCCTGTACCAGGCCCCCTCAGTCCCTGAAAAACAAGCACTAGCCTATAATGACGTCTTCTCTGGGTTCGTATCATCTGTGTCCTTATGAGAGAGAATGTTGGGGCACATAACTGTGCAGGATACACAGTGTCACACAGGAGGGCCTTTTGGATGAAATGACATATTTTTTTTCCCATTTACTTTGGCCAAGTTTGACAGACTTCAAGGGGGGTGGTGAGCTCTGTTGTTTAACGTACACAAACAACTACTAGTAGTTAATTTTTCATTTGGAGTCCATGGGCAACTGGTCACTGTCTCCTTCTGCTATCACCTGACAAAACTCCAATATTCTGCCTACTCTACATACCTACCTACATAACTGAGCCTAGTCAGAAAAAAGTATGCAACCACACTGACAGATCTTTACTCAAATTCTCAAAGAAGACCTTGGTTCTGCATCAAATTTACCACCTTATCAGTTTCCTCTGGCTCTCTTCTAGACAACTGTTTCACTTCTTCTCACCTCTCTTCAAATCTCCAGCACAGCACTCTGCGTTCACTTGATTAGACCCTGGCGATGCCTCTCATTTCACCAAGATAAAGGAAGCAATCACTCCCACAACAGAGTCGCCCAGCTTACCTGCATCTGTGCCCATAGACTGCCTTCCGTCTTGCTGATGAGTGAGTTATCTATGCCTGAGCAAAGGCCAAAGCATCTACTCTTGCACAGAATGCCACTCTCTCCCATCTGTTCAAGAACATAGATCCTACAGTTATGTCATCTCTCTCCTGCTTCATCGAATTTTTTTTGCTGCACTGGATCACCCCACTATTACACACTGTGTTGTATACATACTTTTTTGCAAAAAAAGATTCCCTAGATGCCACATTTCCTCCTCTAGCTATATCTCTCTATTCCCTTTTATAGCAAAACCACCATAAAGACCTTTATGTACTTGTTATTTCTACTTCTCCTTCAGTTCTCTCTTGAATTCATCCCAATTTGCATACAATCCCACACTAAATTAAGATTGCTTAAATTTTCCAATAACCTTCTGTGGCCAAAAGCAATGCTCATTTCTAAATCTTCATCTAACCTAATGTGTCAGAGGTATTTGACTTAATTGATCCTTTCTTCCTGAAAGACTTTCTTCACCTGTTTCCATAAAACCTGAGTTGGTCACTCTTTCTCAGTCTCCTCTGACTTCTAAATATTGGGGGGCCCCAGACCTCATATCTTCTCTATCTACACTCACTCTGATTTTATTTAGCACGCTGACTTGAAATATACTCTACGTGCTGTGGCTCCCAAATGTACATCTCCAATCCCAGTATCTTCCCTTTAGGCCAAGCTCGTATTTCCAAATACTTATTCAACATCTTCTAAGTCAAACCCTATCCTCTTCCAGCTGTCCCCATCTCAGTACTGACTTTTCCATCTTAACCAATTGCTAAAGCCAAAATCTGTAAAGTCATCTTCTCTTTCTCTCATACTCACATTCAATCCATCACCAAATTCTGTTAGACCTTCCTTGTAAATAGATTCAGAATTTGACCACTTCTCAGCACATCCAGCATTACTTCTGTATTACAGGAGCTTACCATCCCTCCCCTTGACAACTGCAGTGATCTCCTAACTGGTCTTCCTTCTTCTACCCTTCCCCTCACCCCCTAAAGTGTATTCTCCACACAGCAGTCAGACAGATTTTGTTAAATTGGAAATTAGATCATGTCACTCATCTTGGGACACTTCAATGCTCCCTGTCTCACTCAAAGTAAGACTAAACATTTTTCTATGGTCTATACAATCTCATGGGGCCTGCCTTGAATGCCTCCTACTCTCCTCTCCCTCCACTATTCCATTCCATCTGCATTGGCCTTCTTGCTGTTCCTTAAATGTATCAAGCCTGCTTGTACTGCTTCGAACTTGCTGTCTCTTTGCCTCAAATCCTCTTTCTTCGGGTAACCAGGTGGTTCACTCTGCCACTTCTTCCAAATCTCTGCCCTAAAATCGCCTCATCTGTATGAAATAACACCCACCTCCACCATTGCTCTATATCCCTTTTTCTTGCTTTACTCTCCTTTGTGGGACATACTACCACCTGATTTGTACTGATCATGGCACATCTCTTTCCCCTCTTTAGACTGTGAGCATCATGAAAGGAGGGACTGGATCTGTTCTGTTTATAGATATACCCCGACTACCTAGAACAACACTTAGCACATAACAGACACTCAATTTAAGTGTTTGTTGAATAAATTAATTAATGGGGCCATTGGTATGAAATACTGAGAACTCCCCTCCATCAGGGTAAAAAAGACAAATAAGAGCGTTATGCTGCTGCGGGTGGATGCTCTACATTTATCATTTTCATGGAGAATCAGGTAACTGTAGAATGTAGAGAAAGACAGCAATTTTCAAGATGTCACAGAGTCCCTGTCCCCAATCCTCCTGCCTTGAACCCAAAGGGAAAACTTAAAGGAGGCTGAGGTTTCTGCAGTTCTTTGCAAAGATAATTGAGCCTAAAAAATACCACTCTGTCACTATTTTGGAGACCCTAAAGTAACTCCAGCCGGCAGCCTGGGAAGCACCTGTTACATTTATAGTGATAAATGGTAGACGTGTTTATACAGGTCAATAAACAATTCCATAATAATGCTCTAAATGACCACAGTTTGAGATATTCCACAAAGGAGTCCATTAACAGGCTCAGTCATTCTGAGCCTCTCCAGAGGTAGTTCAGATTCCACAGGATGGCTTGAGGTTAAAGGTTCTGTGGCTTCCTGGGCCAGGGTCTTAACCCAAAGGGCTACTTCTGCCTCTTTCTGGGAGAGAGGAACCAGGATGATAATTCTGGCTGATGATGATATCATAAGGGGGCTGTAAACCATCCAAATCATATCCCAGGCTTAGGTCAACAAGACTGTAGGAATTGGGGCCAGGGGGACTGCTGTTGACTTATGCACTCTATGGAATAAAACTAAACCTAACGCTCAAAGCACACTGGGACTTCAAGGCACCGGTTCCATTTCAGAAAGGAAATCAATAAGAAAAAACAGAACAGGCCCATTTTTTCCCTAAGTGACCCTAGTAAGAAAAGATAATAGATGCACTAAAGTCACATTTATGGCCTCAGAATCTAGTAATGATTAATAAACATGCCTCTGATATACTTATCAGTTAGCATGTTTAGCAGATTACAAAGTAAAATAAAAGCCTTCTTTTTATTTTACAGACATATACCCTCCCTCCTCTAGAAACGCCAAACATATTACTAAGCAATGTTCATATATAAGGAACTTTTCTATCCTGGTAAAATCAAACAAACATCTAATTTCTTAATATATATTTAATCCATTAACGCTCCGTTAATCCATTTCCAAGTTCTCTAAATATTTTTCTTATTTTTTTAAAGACTTCCACACGCAGTGGAAGCTACACAGTGTATTTAATCTGGTTGCTTAAGAGAGATCCCCTCCCTGTACTTGTTCTTCCTGCGTGTGTTTGCCAAGTGGGGTGTATGCAATGGTCAACTCCTGAGGGACTCGTTTCCTGAGCTGCTCAAAGTATTTCGGGTGCTGCAGGCTCAGAGCTAAATTCTTTCCCAGAACTGCTCATAACACCGTCTAAGGTTACACTCTTTCCTGGGGCAGCTCACAGCTTCCGACTGGTAGGCACTGGGGGAAGAAGGGCTAACTTCCTGTCTCAATGAGGAACAAATCCAAAGAACAGTCACATGTGCAGAGTTCCTCGTGGACCCGCTGAGGCTCCTGAATTAAGTGTACTTAGCTCAACTGTCTTCCGCCCAGCTCTGCTCCCTTCTCCCTCCCCGTGTTGTTCTCAGCATGTATTTCCCAGGGAACCCCACCTAAGAGATCCTAGGCGAACTTCTAGGAGTCCCAGGTAAGTAAAACATGGTCCTGTCCCCGTCTCAAGTTACTAAGAGGCCGAAACACCAAAACAACACAAAACTACACATGCTGTAGCAGACAGAAGTTGGAGTGAGCACCAGCACTTATTTTAGAAGACTCCACAGGGGCGGCAGTGCTGGGGCTCACCCCTGTCGGGTGAGTTCAACTGAGGAAAAAGGTGAAGAGGTGAACAAGTATTGTAGGTGGGTGCGGTAGCATTTGCAGGTCAGAAAGGCGTGATGGAGTCTTGCTGGCTTCAAATCACAGTAAATCTGTCAGTGTGGCTGAAGCACACCATGAGGCAAGAGGGGAGACAGAAGATGTCAGAACTGAAGCTCAGAAAGTAGGATAAGAGCCATTACTAAGGAATACTCTAGAACTTAAAAGTTTGGATTCTGGGGGCACCCGGGTGGCTCAGTCGGTTAAGCAGTCGACTTCAGCTCAGGTCGTGGTCCCCTGGTTCATGGGTTTGAGCCCCACATTAGGCTCTGTGTGCTGACAGCTCAGAGCCTGGAACCTGCTTCTGATTCTGTGTCTGCCTCTCTCTGCCCCTCCCCCACTCATGCTCTGTCTGTCTGTCTCTCTCAAAAATAAATAAAAAACATGAAAAAAAAAACTTTTTAAAATCTTGGATTCTGGTGTCAGATTGCCTGAATTTAAATGTTGAATCCACAACTCACCAGCCATGTCACCACAGGTGAACTGCTGAGGCCTCCCAGGCTTCAGTCTCCTCATCGAAGAATGAACATAAAACTATGACCTGCCTTGTAGATATTGCTAGAGGATTAAATAAGGTAATGCACCTAAAGTGCTTAGCAGAGAACTGGGCTCAGAGCGGGGGTCTCCCCCAAAAAAGTTTATTGTTGTTGTTACAGGAGATGGAAAGTTATTAACTAATCATAAACAGACTTGTACCTTTAGAAAATAGCTCTGATGAGGTATCACCTTCCTTTGGAGAAAGGTTAACACTTGAGAGAGAAATTTACAAGAGACTTAAAGCCAAGAAGAGCCTGGGACCCGAAGCATGGGCAGTGCTTACAGAGTGAGAAAGGGGCCTGTTTAAGGGTAGCGCGAGCAGCAGCAGCAAGAGAGACAGGACAGAAATCCGAACAGGCTGACAAGAAAGCCAAAGATGCCTGTAGGGAGGGCTGGAGTCCCATTCTGAATATTTCAGACCATAAATTAAAGGAAAAGCTCTGAGAGCTAAGTAAATAACATTCCAAGTGCTGCTGCAAAACATACAGTACAAACATCCCTAAAAACTGACATGCTTGCTGACTTCGTTCGTTCAAAGACAACATCCTTAAGATTCTGTTTAGCAAACCCTATTCCTAAAAGATCATCCCTTATTCACTTCCTAAGATACACCTCCCGCCCAAAGAAGTCTTATAATGGATATTCTCATACAAGATGAGTATTAATGAATAGCAATCATTATGATTTGTAAAAAAATATTTTTAACGAAACCCCAAGGCAATTTAAGAACAGTGCCTATATGCTCCAATCTACTTCTAGAAAATGAAAATTAAAGTTGAAAGCCCTGCCAGGGATACTGCTCAATCAAGTGTCATTATTTAGAACCACTATATATATAAGTTAAATGTAAAACTATGTAAGTCAAAACTTTAATTATATGAACTACAGAAGTTAAATCTTTAATATATATATATATAAATTCATGTATATTAAAGTTAAACCTTTCTGAAAATCTTAATGGGATATCACCATATATGTAGCAGAATGACTAATATCAAAAAGAATGACCACCCTAATGCTGACAAACACGTGGAGACACTAGAACCCTCAAACACTCTCGGTAGAGAGTGAAATGGAAGAATCACTTTGGAAAAATTATTAGCCAGTTTCTTATAAAATTCAGTCAACACATACTCTATAAGCTACTCATCCATTTCTAGGTATCTATATGGGAGAAATGAAAACATATGTCCACAACATGACTTGAACAAGAACTTTTTTATATACTGACAACTGGAAACCGCCTGTGCCCAAAATGAGAGAACAGAAGAACACAGAATATTCCAATAACAATAGTTCAATAAGAAGGAACAAACTACTGAAATAGACAACATAGAAAAATCTCAAACACATTATGCTGGATGAAAGAGACTTTACATAAAGGAAGCAAAGTGCATGAGTCTATTTCTATGAAGTGCTAGAACAGGCAAACCTAACCTATGGGAGGAAATAATCAGAGCAGTAGTTGCTGCTGAGGGAGCAGAGGTAGGTACTGACTGAACAGGGACTTGAGGGAACTTTCTAGGTGATGCCAATGTTTTATATCTTGACAGGACTTTGGGTTATACAGATGTATGCATTTGTCAACTCACACACATGCACTAATGATATGAGTGCTTCGTGTATGCAAGTTTTATATTAAGAGGGGAAAAAATGCTTTATGCCCCCAATATAGAAACAACTATATATAAAGCAAATATTAAAAAAGAAAAAGAAAAGAAAACTTTAAACAAATATTGAAGTCTAGCTACTGATATACATAATGAAGTAATTAGGGGTTAGGGTACAGATGTCTGCAATTTACTTTGAAATGCCTCAAAAATAAGATGAATAGATGGATAGATATATATAGATACATAGATACAGTGTCATAATATGTTAATAGAACCTAGGTGTGGATTTACAGGTGTTCACTGTAAAAATCTTTCTACTTTCATGTGGGCTTTGAATTGCTCATGAAAAATCTTGGAAAGGTGCTTTTATTTTAGAAGGCATCGATTCAAGTCAAAGGATGGAGGCTTCATTTTGCAACTGCCACAGCCTGTTTCTCTGGGTGGGTCAGAGGCCGACTGGAAAGTGAAGACCCTGATGAAAGTATCAGGGGTGCCGGATGGTAGGGTGCATGGTGGGAAGAGAAGGGACAAGGCGCAGAATATATCTGGACAAGGCTTCCCTTTCCTGCTCAATCAGATATTCGGCAGACCAAATAAAATCCAACAGCTGAATATTCCACAGACTGAGCACTTCCCCATTCGCTTTGAAACTTAGACCTAACAGACAGTCTGTGTGCAACTCAAACAAATAAATTAGTCAGCAGGCCTCACTGCAGGCCTCTGCAGCGGTGCACAGTAAGGGGTCTACATATGCAGAGCAGAGGGGAGCTGGGGGTCTTCTTCCTCCTGCCTGTGGCACAGACAGGCAAAGCCACTGTGAAAATAAACAAACGGATCTGTGGGGCTGTGGGGCTGCTTGGCTGTGCCTGGGCTAAGCCCCCTGCCCTCTGATCCCACAATGTTTGTGGAGCCTATGTTGCTGTCTAGCAACAGGGTCTATTTTTCTATCCCATGGCACTGGTGGACGCAGCTGTCCGTGGCTGATTTATAGGAGGAAGTCACCAGTAGGAGCCCCAGGAGGCTCTCACGGCCCCCATCTTCATTTTCACTTCCCAGTTCACAGAGCCATGGGAACTCAGGGGTGGGGTACTCAGTGCACTGAGAGGTGCTGGGGGCTTTATCCTTCCGAGAGACACCCTTCGTCCCCAAAGACGCCCCAGAGGCTGTGGGACTAGTCATTTTTTCTGCAACTGATTGGATTTAGATCTTGTATGCCATGCACACTTCTCATCGTTCTTAGTCTCTGGCTCTAGAGATGTTATTTCTAGATTTTTTTCAAGGGAGGGTTTAGGGGTGGGGCTTGGGATAAAAAAAGGACATCTTTTTTCTTCAGTTTATTAAAGTAACACTCTTCTACATTTCTGTATCTTAATGGAAGCAGCCCCTGACTTTAAAATAGGTATGTAAAGGGCGCCTGGGTGGCTCAGTCAGTTAAGCGTCCGGCTTCAGCACAGGTCATGATCTCACGGTACGTGGGTTCGAGCCTCGCATCGGGCTCTGTGCTGACAGCTAGCTCAGAGTCTGGAGCTGCTTCAGATTCCCTCTCTCTGACCCTCCCCTGTTCTCACTGTCTCTCTCTGTCTCTCAAAAATAAATAAAAAACATTAAAAAATTTTCAAAAAAAAATAGGTATGTAAGTATACAAAAAATACAGGGTCGGGGCGCCTGGGTGGCTCAGTGGTTGAGCATCCAACTTTGGCTCAGGTCATGATCTCACGGTTTGTGGGTTCGAGCCCCGCATCGGGCTCTGTGCTGCAGCTCAGAGCCTGGAGGCTGCTTCAGTTTCTGTGTCTCCCTCTCTCTCTGACTCTCCCCTGCTCATGCCATCTCTCTCAATCTCTCTCTGAAAAATAAAAAAAAAATTAAAAAAATTTAAAAAAAATGCAGAGTCTTTCCAAGAGGGGGTGACCACAGAGGAAACACTTTCCATCCATTATTCTGTGTAGTGCTTGCCATAGCCTGTAGAATTGGTGGTATCATCTCCAGTTTACTACAGGGGTAACTAATGCCCAGACAGGTCGAGTGATCTTCATGAGACTCACAGAAAGCTTTACAGCTTTCTGTCTGACTCCAAATTCCACAGTGTGAAAAGCGATCACCCACCATTCAGGCGGGGAGACACTTAACCACCTTCACCCATACTGTTTATTTTATATCCATGGTAGAAGCCAATCGAGTAAATCTTCATTATCATAAGCTCCCTGAGGTTTCTCTCTCAGGCTGAACGTCAAGAGCCAGTAACCCTAAGAGCCACAATGGGGCAGGCTTTAACAATGATGTGGCTCAGTCAGTTGAGCCTCTGACTCTTGATATCAGCTCAGGTTGTGATCTCACAATTGTGAGACAGAGCCCCATATCAGGCATTCTCTCTTTCCCTCTCCCTCTCTCTGCCCCTCCCCTGCTTGTGTGCTCTCTCTATCGCTCAAAATAAATAAATAAACTTAAAAAAATAATGAGGTACCTGGGTGGCTCACTCATTTACGCATCCAACTTTGGCTCAGATAATGATTTCATGGCCTATGAGTTGGAGCCCTGTGTCAGGCTCTGTGCTGACAGCTCAGAGCCTAGAACCTGCTTCACATTCTGTGTCTCCCTTTCTCTCTGCCACTTCCCCGTTCTCTCTCTCAAAATTAAACATTAAAAAAATAGTAATCGGGAGGAGGCAAGATGGTGGAGAGATAGGGAGTTCCATACTTCCCACCTGCATCTCTCAAACAAACAAGGGCTGAAGCCAGAGTACTCTGAGCCCCAAGAGTCTGGGAGGAAAAGAGAAGGAGTCCACTAAGAAGACAGCCTCTTGGCTATATGATTGCGAACTGGGAAAGATAAAAACGGGCAGGGACACGGTGAATGGAGGGAAGGGAGCCCCCTCTGTGGAGAGACAAAAAGAAGAAAGAGTGGCTGGGGAATCATAGTACTGTCTCTGGAGAAGAAAAAACCTCAGCCCAGGATGGAGAGGGATCTAACGACAGGGCTTTCGGAGAGAGATCCTATCTCTAACTGCGGAGGCTTCTTTCGGCTGGGGACCCTGGTCCCAGATTCCCTCCGGGATAGACGATACACAAGGGACTCAGTCGGCATCAGGAGGACCCGCTCCCCTACTCAGTCCCTTGCTCGGAAGTGCCCGGGTGTGCGGGATTACATTTCGGGCAGTATCATCAATGCACACAGAGTAAGATCTGGAAATGAGGCTGGGTGTGAGACATAGAACAGGGCCCACCTTGGCTGCACCCGCAGCACAGTAAGATCGACCCAAAAGGGATTTGCAATGCTTGGTTCGAAGAGGGGCTGTTTTCTCCCCACAACACCAAGGCAGGGCCTCAGGGAGCGGCCACCGGTACCCACAGGGGAGGAGAGACCCGCCTACACCAAACCACGCCCACCTGCGCTGGATTGCTGCTTATTTTTAAGGAGCCCAGCTCCGGACAGATGATATGAAAACAAACAGCCCTTCCCCAAGACCAGCATTGATGCATTGCCATGATTAATATATTCTCCCTTATCTCACTCTTATCTCTCCCCTCACTGGACTGGGTATTCTGGTTATAGGGTTGCTTAAACAGGCATATTTAATCCATTCTCTTGAAGCATGTTCTACACCTCCATCGTTTTACCTTCCTTTCTCTCTGTCTGAAATAATCAGACTATATAGCTTCTCTGGGTAACATTATCTTTGCTTTTTACCCCCTCCTCACCTCCTGCCATATTCTCATTTTTCTCTCTCTGAATTAAGCCTTTTAGTCTCTCTGACTCGTCAATGTTCCATTTCTGCTTCTCCCCACCCCTGTCATTTCTCTCTGTATATGCTCTTCCATGAGCACTGCCTCTACCCTGCTCTTTATTTTTAGCTGGAATTTCTGGTTTTATGCATTTTAGACTGTCCTTTCTCTTTTGTTGTTTTTTTATTGTGTTTTTGTTTTTTTGTGGGGTTTTTTTCAGGTTTTTTTTTTTTTTCAGTTTTCAGTGTTTGCGCATTTGCATGCTTTTGTTCCCTGTTTGTTTGTCTGCCTCCTCTCCTTTCCAGGGCTACCTCAAGAAACAAGCCAAAGTACACAAGACGGAGATTCCCAAATATCACTACGAGTAGGGAAATAAAATAACCAAAGTCACAACAAGAGAGACCAACGGACACCATTAAAAGAACACTTCCTGGACAGGCTCTGCCAGTCTACGAGCCTCCTCTAATACAGCAGTACTTGCAGGTGCAAAGCAAATAACAAGCTTTTAAAATGTAAAAGAGAAAGAAAGCTGGACAAAATGATGAAACAGAAGAACTCTCTTCAAAAGAAATTCCAGGCAGTGACAGCTAAAAAATTGGTCAAAGCAGATATAAGCAACATAACTGACCAAGAATTTAGAACGATAGTCATAAAATTAATCGCTGGTCTTGAAAAAGGCATAGAAGATACCAGAGATGCTATTGCTACAAAGATTATGGACCTTAAAAATAGTTGTGATGAATTTAAAAATGCTATAAAGAGGTGCATAATAAAATGGAGGCGGCCACTGCATGGATTGAAGAGGCAGAGAGGTGAATAGGTGAATTAGAAGACACAATTATAGAAAAAGAGGAAGCTGAGAAAAAGAGAGATAAATTGAACCAGGAGCACAAAAGATTTTGAGAACTGAGTGATGCAATCAAATTGAACAATATCCATATAATAGGAATTCCATAAGAAGAAGAAGAGAGAGAGAAATGGGCTGAAGGGGTTCTTGAACAAATTATAGCCGAGAACTTCCCCAATCTGGGAAGGAAACAGACATTGAAATCCAAGAGGCACAGAGAACTCCCCTCAGACGTAACTTGAATTGATCTTCTGAATGACATATCAGTGAAACTGGCAAAATAGAAGGATAAAGGGAGAATTCTGAAAGCAGCTAGGGATAAAAGGGCCCTAACATACAAAGGGAGACATATCAGGGTGGCTGCAGACCTATCTACTGAAACTTGGCAGGACAGAAAGGAATGGCAAGAAATCTTCAATGTGATTAACAGAAAAAATATGTAGCCAAGAATCCTTTATCCAGCAAGCCTGTCATTCAGAATAAAAGGAGAGATAAAGGTTTTCCCAAACAAACAAAAATGGAGAGAATTCATCACCACTAAACCAGCCCTACAAGAAATCCTAAGGGGGACTCTATGAGAGAAATGTTGCAAAGAACACAAAGTACCAGAGACACCACTACAAGCATGAATCCTACAGAAAACACAATGACTCTAAATCCATATTCAATAATAACACTGAATGTAAATGGACTAAATGCTCCAATTAAAAGACATAGGGTATCAGAATGGATAAAAAAATAAGTTATATCTATTTGCTCTCTACAAGAGACTCATTTTAGACCTAAGGACACCTTAAGATTGAAAGTAAGAAGAGAAATATCTATCATGTGACTCGAAGTCAAAAGAAAGCAGGAGTGGCCATACTTATATCAGACAAACTGGCTTTCAAGTAAAGGCAGTAACGAGAGATGAAGAAGGGCATTATATAATTAAGGGTCTATCCATCAGGAAGAGCTAACAATTATAAATGTCTATGCATCAAAATCAGGAGCAACCAAATACATAAAACAATTAATCACAAACAGAAACAATCTTATTGATAAGAATGTGCTAATTGCAGGGGGCTTTAATACTCCTCTTACAGCAACAGATAGATCAACCAGACAGAAAATCACTAAAGAAACAATGGACCTGAACGACACATTGGAACAGATGGAATTGATAGATATATTTAGAACTCTGCATCCTGGAGTTAGAAAATTCACCTTCTTTT
Organism: Suricata suricatta; assembly: GCF_006229205.1. NCBI lineage: Eukaryota > Metazoa > Chordata > Mammalia > Carnivora > Herpestidae > Suricata > Suricata suricatta. Next base: position 39,820,116 of record NC_043708.1, read on the forward strand.
TGAGTGCACATAGCACATTCTCCAAGATAGAACACATACTGGGGCATAAAGCAGCCCTCCATAAATATAAACGAATTGAGATCATACCATGCACACTTTCAGATCACAATGCTATGAAACTTGAAATCAATCACAGTAAAAGGTCTGGAAAACCTCCAAAAAACATGGAGGTTAAAGAACATCCTACTAAATAAAAAGTGGGCCGACCAGGCAGCTAGAGAAGAAATTTAAAAAATATATGGAAACAAATGAAAATGAAAATACAACAATCCAAACTCTTTGGGATGCAGCAAAGGCAGTGCTAAGAGAAAAGTACATTGCAAGCCAGGCCTATTTCAAGAAACTAGGAAAGGCACACATATAAAATCTAATAGCACACCTAAAGAAACTAGAAGCAGAGCAGTAAGAATACCCCAAACCCAGCAGAAGAAGAGAAACAATAAAGATCAGGACAGAAATAAACAATATAGAATCAAAAAAAAAAAAAAAAAAAACAGTTGAACAGATGAAATGAAACCAAGAACTAGTTTTTTGAAAAAAACAAAATTGATAAACCTCTAACCAGGCTTCTCAAAAAGAAAAGAGAGACCATCCAAATAGACAAAATCATGAATGAAAATTTATTTCTTACAACCAATTCCTCAGAAACACAAGCAATTATCAGGGAATATATGAAAAATTATATGCCAATAAACTGGACAACCTAGAAGAAATGGACAAACTTCTAAACACACACACACTTCCAAAATTCAAACAGGAAGAGATAGAAAATCTGAACAGACCCATAACTAGTAAAGAAATTGAATCAGTTCTCAAAAATCTCCCAATAAATAAGAGCCCTGGCCCAGATGGCTTTTCTGGGGAATTCTACCAGACATTTAAATCAGAGTTACTACCCATTCTTCTCATGCTATTCCAAAAAACAGCAATAGACGGAAAACTCCTGGACTCATTCTACAAAGCCAGCATCACATTGATTCCCAAACTAGACAGAGACTCAGCCAAAAAAAAAAGAGAACTACAGGCCAATATCTTTGATGAATATGGATGTAAAAATCCTCAACAAAATACTAGCAGATCAAATTCAACAGCATATAAAAAGAATTATCCACCATGATCAAGTGGGATTCATTCCTGGGCTGCAGGGCTGGTTCAATATTCACAAATCAATATATGTGATACATCACGTTAACAAAAAAAAAGATAAAAATCATATGATCCTGATGCAGAAAAAGCATTTGACAAAATACAGCATCCTTTCTTAATAGAGAAAGTCAGGATAGAAGGAACTTACTTAAACATCATAAAAGCCATTTATGAAAAGCCCACAGCTAATATCATCCTCAATGGGGAAAAACTGAGAGTTTTCCTCCTGAGATCAGAAACACGACAGGGATGTCCACTCTCACCACTGTTGTTTAACATAGTGCTGCAAGTCCTAGCATCAGCAGTCAGACAACAAAAGCAAATAAAAGGCATCAGAATTGGCAAAGATGAAGTCAAACTTTCACTTTTTGCAGATGACATGATACCCTACATGGAAAACCCAACCCACTCCACCAGAAGCTACTAGAACTGATCCATGAATTCAGCAAAGTCGCAAGGTACAAAATTAACATACAGAAATCGGTTGCATTTTTATATACCAATAATGCAGCAACAGAAAGAGAAATCAAGAAACTGATCCCATTCACAATTGTACAAAAAATATATAAAATACCTAGAATAAACCTAAATGAAGATGTAAAAGATCTGTATGCTGAAAACTATGGAAAACTTATGAAGGAAATTGAAGACGACACCCAGAAATGGAAAAACATTCCATGCTCATGGATTGGAAGAATAAGTATTGATAAAATATCATTAATACCCAAAAAAATCTACACAATCAATGCAATACCAATCAACATTGCACCAGCATTCTTCTCAAAGCTAGAACAAACAATCCTAAAATTTGTATGGAACCACAGAAGACTCCAAATAGACAAACTAATATTGAAGAAGAAAACCAAAATGGGAGGCATTACAATCCCAGACTTTAGCCTTTACTACAAAGCTGTAATCATCAAGACAGTATGGTATTGGCACAAAAACAGACACATAGACCAACAGAATAGAATAGAGAACCCAGAACTGGGCCCCACATACAAAAATTAATTGTATGGCCAATTAATTTTTGACAAAGCAGGAAAGAGTATCCAAGGAAAAAAGACTGCCTCTTTAGCAGGTGATGGGAGAACTGGACAGCAACATGCAGAAGAATGAAACTAGACCACTTTCTTACACCATACACAAAAATAAACTCAAAATGGCTGAAGGACCTCAATGTGAGACAGGAAACCATCAAAATCCTCGAGGATAAAGTAAGAAACAGCCTCCTTGACCTCAACCACAGCAATTTCCTACTCCACACATCCCCAAAGGCAAGGGAAATGAAAGCAAAAATGAACTACTGGGACCTCATCAAGATCAAAAGCTTCTGCACTGCAAAGGAAACAATCAAGAAAATTAACAGGCAACCAACCAACAGAATGGGAAAAGATAGTTGCAAATGACATACTGCTAGTATCTAAAATCTCTAAGGAATTCACCAAACTCCACACCTGCAAAACAAACAATCCAGTGAAGAGATGGGCAGAAGACATGAACAGACACTTCTCCAAAGAGGGCATCCACATGGTCAATAGACACGTAAAATGATGCTCAGCATCACTCATCATCAGGGAAATACAAATCAAAACCACACTAAGATACCACCTCATGCCAGTCAGAGTGGCTAAAATGAACAAATCAGGAGACTGTAGATGCTGACAAGGGTGTGGAGAGACGGGCACCCTCCTACACTGTTGGTGGGAATGTAACCTGGTGCAGCCGCTCTGGAAAACAGTGTGGAGGTTCCAGAAAAAATTAACAATAGAACTCTCCTATGACCCAGCAATAGCACTTCTAAGAATGTACCCAAGGTATACAGGAATGCTGATGCACAGGGGCACATGTACCCCAATGTTCATAGCAGCACCTTCAACAATAGCCAAATAATGGAAAGAGCCTAAATGTTCAACTGACGAATAGATGAAGAAAATGTGGTTTATATATACACTAGAATACTATGGCTATGAGAAAGAATGAAATCTGGCCATTTGTAGGAAAGTGGATGGACCTCAAGGGTGTCATGCTAAGTGAAATAAGTCAGGCAGAGAAGGACAGATACCATATATTTTCACTCATAAGTGGAACAGGAGAAACTTAATAGAGGACCCTGGGGAAGGGGAAAGGAGAAAAATTAGTTGGGGAGAGGGAGGGAGGCAAACCATGAGAGACTCTTGAATACTGAGAACACACTGAGGGCTGATGTGGGGGGAGAGGGGAAGAGGGGTGATGGGCATGGAGGAGGGCAACTTGTGGGGATGAGCACTGGGTGCTATATGAAAACCAACTTGATAATAAACTATAAAATAAAAAATAATTATCAATAAAGTAATAATAAAACTAAAAATACTGATTGTACTCAAAGCTGTGACTAGGCATGAACTGTGAGTTGCAATTTATCTCCCAATGTTGCCCCCCATCCCCAACGAAATCCCTAAATCACCAGCATCCTACCACTCAAGCCCCAGAAAAACCCATGGCCAGCCCTAAGTCGTGACTCTTGAGAAGCTAAGTAGCTCTCCAGAGCTTCCTTGAACACCAAATAAGGAGATTATATATGTTTTAATCTTTTAACTTTATATACAATTTATAATCTTAATATATAATTTAATTCTTAACACCACCCTACAAGGCAAATACTATGATCATTTCACAGATAAAGAAACTGAGGCCCAGCGAAGTGAAGAAATGACCAGCAGCCATGGGTGCCAAGATTCACATCCAGATCAGTCTCTCTCCTAAAGGAATACAGTAACCATGGGGCAACACTGCCATTCCCAGACCCATCACTGCCATCCTAGACGTCTCTGTAGAGCCTTCCATTCGCCTCTGCTACGTGTCACCGGAGAATGTGGGAGGAGCTGAAAGTACAGGCAGGTGAGCAGCATGTCTCAGCAATGCACTGGAGCCTGGAGGTAACTGCTGGGCTCGAGGGGATGGAGAGGAGGAATCTGTGAATTCGTACAGATTTCTAGTTTGATGGCCTCTGATACGGTGTTCCATTGCTTCACAAACACCACAAAGCAGTAAATCCCTAACGACAAGAACACTCAGATAGTCTGTGCTCTTCAGCAGACCCACCGATGAATTTTCTTGGGTCTTTTAACTGAATTAAACTTCAACAATTAAAAAATGAGATTTTACATTAAAATCCTAATTTCTAGCTTTTCTCAAGAAATCAGAAGATTCAGCAAGATGAGGCTCATGTTCCCAAATGGCCATGTCCAGCTGAGCTGACAGTAATGGCTGTGTGCCAGGATCCACGTTCTCCAGTTTGCCAGGGTCGCCACCATGCCCTAGTCTTTCCCAGGCATTCAGCCATTTACTTGGTTCCAGGAGCTTTTGAGTTGGCAACCTCTTCATACGTACCAAGAAGCTAATATTCATTCAACAAGCATTTTAGGCCCTTGGCTGGCAAGGTATAAGCTGCTACCAGGGATATGAGAAACATGATATGACTCCTGCTTCCCAGAGAGTACTGTCTAGTAGGAGGTATGAGTGAACATGCCAACCAAAACATCAGCTCTCCAGTGCACAAACTATGTCTATTCTGTTCACGGTTGTCTCTAGCACCTACAAAGTACTAAGCCTACAGATGCCTATTACCTATTGTTGATGGAAGGAAGAAAAGAACAAAGGAAAGAGGGAGTGGGGAGGGGGAAGGAAAGAGACAGGCAGGCTGCTTCAGTCTCTTCTAGAACATTAAGCAAGAGAGGACAGGGAGTTTGGCATGCAGGGCAGCCAGTGATTCAAGCCACAGAGAAGTGATACTAAGTGCTCTAGGCCTACAGAGGGAGAATGTTTCTATGTGGACGACCAAAGACATCTTTTCAGAAGAAAAGAGGCTTGCTGGATGTTTAGAAACACTCCTAATATTTCAATATTTGCCCTCCCTTTAGGAACCTGGATTGACTTGTGGAGATTGCTTCATCTCAAAAGAGAAGCTCCAGGTCTAAAGCCCACAGATATGCTGCCTTCATCAGAACAGACTCTGGCCAGGCGGGGCATTGGATCCAGACCCCAGGCTGCCGTTCCCATGAATCACAGGGGCAGCCAGACAATGAGTTACTACAGTGTAGTTTGTGCAAAGAAACCCATCTGGTCCCAAGGCTCAGGAGGCAGGAGCAGGGCAGCCCTTATTTCAAAGTGAACTGTGTGGAAGCTCCCAATTTAGTACTGTGAAGTGCACTGACCTCAGACATTTTATTGTTCTGTGGACAATTCTCTTGTTTGACCCTGAGCCATTCGGTGAGACACACCAACCGCTTGCCACCCCTGCCTCCTGCCTGGTCTGGTGCAGCTTCTGTCATACAGGGCCTCACTGTCTCTCCCCAAGGTAGGAGAATATCAGTCTGTTCAATCTTGGAGGTCTTGATTCAACTCCAACAACACACTGGGCTTTCCTGAGGCCTCCTGGTAAGAAAACACTACTTATCTCCATTAACCTCTGACCCGGCTAAGATGAAACAGCTTCCATCTGCGGGCTGAGTACCCTGTCCCTGAACTGAAGCTTGATAAAGTTTGAAGGAGGGGGCAGGAACCTGGAGTGGCCCCAGACTCGTTCCCTCAGGAACGGCTGCTCCCTCCCTCTTGGGTATATACAGCCCAGAGCCTGTTAGTAGATGATGCCTTGGGAATCCACCCAGGTGGCCTCTGGGTTAAGAACTACATCTGGAGAAAGCAGTGCCTCCTAGGAGGATGGAAGGGCCATAAACCCTCAAAGACGGTCCATTTGATTTATGTAATAATCATGGGAATCTCCATGGCAAAGCCATTCATCCAAAATCCAACCGCCTCGGTCCCCACACCTGACTTAAAGAACAGCCGCCTTCACTGGCTGTCCCCCTGAGCTGTGAGCCAGGCTTTTTACACAGCATCCCATGTAATTCCCATTGCAGGCCACAGAGCTGTATCCTGTGAGGATGCTCTGTTTACAGATGAGGAAACAGAAGCTCAGAGAGATCAAGTCACTTGCCCGGAATCACAACTACCGACGGCTGAGTCATTCGCAAGAGTGAGTAGCCCAGCTCAGAAGGTACCATGTCTGCCTGCCTCCAAGCCTACGCTTTTCACCCCCATTCCACACTTCCCCAGCAATCACACCAAGAGGTGCCTATTTGGTTAAAAAGAAAAACATCCATTTTGTCCAGAGGCTACCCTGCTACTGCTCTTCAGTTCTCCTATTCAAATCTTAATTTACAGGACAGCAGAATAGTAAATGTATTATCTACCCTCTGAGAAATTTCACTCTTGCTATCTGCCAAGGCCATATTGGTCCATGCAATACCAACTGCAAGGACCACAGGAGGCATCACCAAGTATCAGACAGATGAGAGTATGTTTGTATTACTCTCTGGAATCTGTGGATTTTAATTCCTTAAAGCAATAATTCTCCTTGAAGACGATAAGCAGTGATAATCACAATGAATTAAAATTAATTTAAATGAAGAGAAATCAACAGACTTTTTTTTTTTTAATGGTCTGCTGATCAGGTGTAGTTGACCAATAGATGGACTCAAAAATGAAAGCAAGGAGTCGATTCAGGAGTCCACAAAGTGGAGACCATAAAATAAGTCTTTTTAAAAGGGTAATTTAGGTAAATGTTGTAATGGATCCATAAAGAGCCCCTTAGGGGTAAACTATGTCTTAGTTGTTTTTATATTCCTAATGCCTGATACATAATATATGCTGAATGAAAAAGTGAATGAATGATTTGCAGGCTTTTCCACGCAGAGGCATTTCCTAGGATTTGCCACGTGCGCGCTGTGCAGCAATCTTAAATGAATTCATCATGAAAAACAATAACCTCTGACGACTTCCTTCCAGCTGCCCAGGTACACGGATGCGTGTTTTCTCATTTAATACAATAAGACTATGAAATCTCTATTGTGCACATTGTGCACATGAGCAAACTGAGGTTTATAGAGTTTAAATGACTTACCGAAAAGCACAGAGCAAGAAAGCAGCGAAGCCCGGATCCAGACCTGATCAGACTCCTGAGCGCGCTCCCTCTCCCCGAGCACGCTCTCCAGGAGTTCCTGTTTCCCACTCAGGAGGACGCCGCGGTGGACCTCCAAGTCTGCCAAGGACGATAAATGGCAATATCGTTGCAGAGAAAAGAGCTATAACCACTTAAAATGGAAGTTTTGCCACGCTGCGTCTAAACAGGAAGTTCTTCCGGGCGCCTGGGTGGCTCAGTCACAGGAAGTTCTTCCGGGCGCCTGGGTGGCTCAGTCGGTAAAGTCCCGACTTGGGCTCAGGACTTGATCTCGCGGTTTCTGAGTTTGAGCCTTGCGTTGGGCTCGCGCTCTCTCTCTGTCTCTCAAAAATCAATAAATGTAAAACACACACACACACACACACACACACAACATCAAGCTGGAGGTTGTTAACCTTTTTGTTTGGAACTTTACAAGCTAGTGGAGAGGGGGCTGGGCACATTCCTGCCGGCCAGTCTGTCCTTTTAAGTGTGTAATTTGTGGAAAAGCAGAGACTAAGGGCCTAGCGGTTAACCTCCTTACCCTCAGATTCTTGCTCTAAAACCAGCAAATAGGGGCACCTGGGTGGCTCAGTCAATTAAGTGTCCAACTTCAGCTCAGGTCATGATCTCACCGTTCATGAGTTCGAGCCCTGTGTCAGGCTCTGTGCTGATCGCTCAGAGCTTGGAGCCTGCTTCAGAGTCTGTGTCTCCCTCTCTTTCTCTCTGCCCCTACCATATTCATGCTTTGTCTTTCTCTGTCTCTCAAAAATAAACATTGAAAAAAATTTTTATTTAATAAAAATAAGATAAAAAATTTTATTTAATAAAAATAAGATAAAACCAGCAGATAAAACCCCTCATTCTTCCACTAACACCTCCATCAGAGACCATGGAGAAGGCATAAATGTAAAAACAAATTCAAAGGGGGCATTATTGCTGTGTGTAACCAATTATATGTTTGTTTTTGTCTTTCAAGAGAGGAAGAATATTAGGAGGGTACAGATGGGGAAGAAAGTTGAAAAGACATTGTTTTAAAAGATGTTTGTAATTTTCTTTAAATTTAAACTCCTTTAAACTCCTGGTTCTAGCTAGCCCAAATTGGCTATTAAAACAGGCAAGTTTGAACTATTAGTCCTGTACATGAATTAACAAAAATATTTTATTATGTGTGCTTTATTTCCTGATGCCCATTTTACTGCCTGCACCATTTGTTTGCAAAAGTTTCCAAGGCCTAATGTAACTGGTTTAATTCAATGTATAATTGAGCTTTGCAGATAACTGAACTCTTCTGAAGTAGGGTGGACAAAGACAGAACCAGGGAGGCAGAGTTCCCTAAAAATCTTTCCATGTGCACAAATTTTTTCCAGCCTGGTGTGCTCTCTGAACCATTTCCTACATTTACCAGGTGGAGCAAGGGCTCATGTGAAGAGGGAAGCGCAGACCTCATGACTCCTCACTGAGCGCGTCAGCTCTTTTACCCTGTTCTGCTTCCCCTGTTGTGAACATATTTGCTGGATCAAAAATTGAGACACATGGTCTGGCCATGAAAAAATGAAATTAAGAAAATTAAGACTGCTCCAGAAAATCTAGGACATATGTCCTCCAGAGCTGTACCAACCTGGCACAATGTACACATTAGGTGCCTAATAAATGTCTGCATTGAAAATCAGAGAAGCATTCCAAACAGCACTTTCAAAACTCTTATCTGCAGCTAGAATTTTTTCTAAATCCTGAATTCCTTCAGAACCCAGGAATATGCTGATTTGCTATAGGCTTCTGCTGGGTCCATTAAACTTAAGTACCACAGTTTTCATTTTGAGATTTGAACTAAATCTAAAACTGAAACCTGGGGTACCTGGGTGGCTCAGTTCATTAAGCGTTCAACTCTTGATTTCAGCTTAGGTCATGATCCCAGGGTCTTGATTGAGATTGAGCTCTGTGCTGGGCGTGGAGCCTGCCTGAGATTCTTTCTTTCTGTCTCTCTATGCCCTTCCCACCTCCTTGCATGCTTGCTTTCACCGTCTCTCTCTCTCTATTTAAAAACAAAACAACAAAATAAAAAATTACTTAATTAATAAAATTAAACCTGAGGGCTCTCACTTAAATCCTGGGAACTTTAAAATATAGCTGAAGATGCAATATATTCTTTTCCACTTGAAAAATAAATAACCGGTTTGATAAGTAAAGTGCTACTCCAAACATACAACAGTAAAATGCTCCCAATGAAGTATTAACTGTTGGTTTGTTTAGATAAGAAATACATCGAGTCAAAATCAAGCTGCAATCACAGGACTTCAAAGCAAAATAATTTGGCTCGGCGATGTTCCTTCTAATCTCACATCAAAAGCAGCCTGTCTCAAACTCAGCTCATGAAAAGAAAACAATTCTTTTCAACCAATATGAAGCATGGGAAAACAAGGATAGTATTTCTAGAAAACTTCAGGGAAATAGAGTCACACATGGAACACACAGAGCATTTCAGGAGTTTTTAAAAATATAAGATGCCTAGAAACATTACGTTTCATGAAACAAGACAAGTATAACCCCCCCAAAAGGAACATCCTTTTCATTTTTAAGACTTCTAGAAGAGCATTTATATGAAAGAAATTACCATAGCTAAAATCTGTCCTGGATACCTAGGACAAGAGAGAGACAAGAGAGAAACAGAAGTGAAGAAGGGTAAAATCCTAAAATTCATCAACCAGTCCCATTCTCTGGACTGCAAAGTAGACCAGAACTTCTCACGATGTAATGGGAAGGAAACCTGTTAAATGCAGCGTATGGTTCAGTAGGTCGGGGACAGGGCCTGGGAATCAGCATTTCTAACAAGCTTCCAGATAATGCCACTACTGGTGGTTCATGGACCACACTTTGTGCAGCAAGGATATAAAACTTTTGACCTCTGAATCCCAGACATCAATCACTCCTTGCAAAAAGCCAGCAGCCTAACTAGATAAAATGTGGCACCGTGTGCAACCCTGAAGGTGGTAAGGGGCATTTTCCTGTGTTAAATGACCTCCCTCAGAGCCAAGACAACAATATAAAGCAAAACAAAATCAGAATTTCAATGGCAAAGATCAGCTCATTAAGAGCATATTATTAGAGAGATTTAGGTAAAAGGCCACCGAAGCTGAAGAGAGTACTGGAGTTTTTACCAGAAGCTTTTGATTTCTCTGGAAAGTTTGGTGAAGAGTCACAGAGGGAGGGCAATGAAACCAGTTGGTAGCCAAAGTCATTATCAGTCCCGACTTTGACAGATTGGAAAAAAATGAATGTGAGTTTGCACAAGAGACAGCTGACTTGCAGACGGGTTCAGCATACTTAATGAAGATTTGGGAGCAAAGTGAGAAATTACAGAGCCAAAGGTGATGCTTTCACATCCTAACATCTTGGTCCTTAATCTTCTACTACAGCCTCCTCATCTGCTTTTGTGGAAAAGATAATAACACACCCTTCTACAGATTATGGTGAGAATTAAAATGAATTCTATTGAAGCAGTTGTCACAGTTCCAAACTCATAGCAAGCACTACATGAGTCATTATTTATAGTATTAAGCTTATATTACATTGATTTGGGATATCCAAGAATCTAGTTCCAACACAAAAGGGTCATAAGCTATGAAAATGTATGGGACCTCACTAGGAAAGTCATCTTTTGAAAACAGTTTATTAATTTAAAACTGGTAACAATCACTCAACTAGATATGATTTGCTGAAGATAGACATTTATGGGGGGAAATACCTGTTAGTACTTCATTCCTCACTTAACACAGAAATAACAAAATGGAAAAAAGCATCATTTGAAAAGAAGATAGTAGGCCTACATGAGTTCAAGGAGAAACATAATTTTTCAACCTCCAGTGCAGAGGTTACTTTAAGAACAAAAAGAGCCATTAAAAAAATCCATATTTTGTTGCTGATGCAATAAAAAAAAAACAGCAATAAAAAACCCAGTATTTTCTCAATAATCCCCAGCTAAAGCCCATATTAGTCAGTGTTATGAGTTGAAAAAACAGCATGGCTTTGCCACCGGTGGCAAAGAGAACAGCTATATATTAATGAAGGAAAATGTCAGCATCATTTTATTATAGAAGGCTCTCACACACATTTGCCTTGGTCAAATTTCAGAAGGGTTGTTGATCAAAATACTGCCTTCTTGGGGCACCTGGGTGGTTCAGTCGGTTAAGCCTCCCACTCTTGGTTTGGCCTCAGGCCATGATCTCACAGCTCCTGAGTTCGAGCCCCACATCAGGCTCTGCGCTGCTGGCATGGAGCCTGTTTGGGATTCTCTGCCTCCTTCTCTCTTTCTGTCCCTCCCCCGGTCTCTCCCTCCATCTCTTTCAAAAATAAATAAATAAACGTTTTTTTCTTACCTCATGAAGAACTCATTACCAGTGAGGAGTGAGATCTGGAAAGTGAGTATGGTACAAAGGAGACCTGGACAGGGACTGGGAGGTGCTAGAGACCCTCTAGAATGTCCCTCAAGTGAGGGCTGGAGCTCTGTCTGTTTGGATCACCAAAATGGCTACAGCACCGAGAACAGTGCATGAAGGTGTAAGCCCAGCTTCGTAAATCTGACTGCTGGGCTTTACTTCTCTCATTGGCCAAGTAGGGAGCTAGAACCCAACATGGTCCCTCTCCATTTAGATTCATTAATGTCCTTCCACCATTAACATTCCAGGATTCTATGATCCTTATCACGTATGGGAGAAACTTCACAGGATACATATTCCCAATGTTAGAATATTCTAGAGATTGGCTTCCTGTACACAAAGAGGCAAGATAAACTGGACTAGTCTCTATTTTAACCACTCTTCAACAGACAAGAGATATTCAAGTCCATTTTTAGGCTGGATGAGTGGGAGCCTCCCACTTTCTGGGCATTCTATACTAACTGGTGTCTGAGTGTATGAAGTGCTTCACTGAGCCTCTGAATAAGCCTAGACTTCTCAAAACCTCGAACATCTTATTTTTCCAGGCCAGTGAGGCTGATTCCAAGTAAAAGTCTTAATCCAAGGAATTTCCCAAAGGGAGCTTCTCTGCTGAGCAGCCAAAGAGTGTACCCACAAATAGTCATGGAATTGCCCTGCATACATTGCTCCTGCATCAAGTCCCAGAAAGCCTTCCCCAACCTCTCTGACTTATCACATCTCCATATCAGGAATGCTTATACCCTCTACCCCTCTCCTGTATGGCACTTAGCTCAAGGGAAATTTCACAGGTGTGTAAATATTTGCATACACTAGACTCCAGCTTCATGGGCCCACCATGCATGATTATTGTTGCTTATGATTGTCTCCCCAGCATTAAGCATTTGGCACATGCTAGGCAGCTAGTAAATACTGAATGAATAAGCAAATGATTCAAGTGATCAGCTTAAGGAGGGGGGAAAAAAAGGGAAATTCCTAGAACACCTAAAGATTCCTCCTAATTTTAATACCAAGAACAAAGCCCTGTGGGCTTTATATAGAAAGGCTATTTCAAAATCAACTGGGCATCCTAATGCCACCAAACTGAAATATAATCCCGGGTGCTGCGTTCGGCATCCAGATGCCTAGTTCACACCACAGCAGCATAATAGTAAAAACATGTGCTTCAGATCCTTTCAGAGCTGGGTTCAAGTCTTGGCTTTTCCACACGATAGCTCTGTGACCTTGCGGAAATTACTGAATCTCTCTAAGCCTCTGTCTTTCTTATCTATAAAATAAGACATTCATAGGGCTGTTGGAAAGATGAAATGCGAATACATCCAGAGGGTTTAGCAAATTGCAGGAAATAGGGAGAGTGTTAAGAAAATGTTAACCTTTCCTAAATATCATTCATTGTGTCCTGAAATCGAGTATACCATCCATATAGCCAGCAGGAAATACTCAAAAATAATGATTCTCTAATATTTTCAATCCTGTGACCATTTTCTATCCCACTAGCTCATCACACCTGGATCTTGATGTTTTGGTTTGATAATCTTGCAATTCAATGAGGAACATCTTGGATGAGATATGTAATAAATCATTAGCTTATGCCAGAAAGAGAAACTGAGAAATTGTTAAGGGGAGGCGTAAGACCCTAGCCAGGGGCCACATTAACATCCCTGTGCTTAAACACCAGGCTGCTCAAACAGAGTGGGTTGTTGTGATTGGAGGGTCAGGAGGGCACTTACTTTACTTTGACTTTCTCAGCAGGCCCCAGGGCCCCCACAAATACTGCCCTCTTGATAAGAAACCTCCCAACATTCATTTGCCTCCTGTTCTGGGACAATGTGACAGTTCAAACCAGATCCAGTCTCTATCAGCTACAACAGAGCACGTTTGAGGATGGCAAGATTAGTAAACTTCAAAAGGTAAGAAGGACTTGATAAGCCAAGGGCAGGGGTGGGGATATTTATTTAAAAGCTTACAGTGCCTGAAATATTCCATTTAAGCCCCCTCTTCACCCCCACCCCCCACCTTCTTTCCCCTTGACCTTTCTGTGACCCTTTCTCAGCTCTGGAAGCTTCTTGCCTTGGGTCAGCTGCATTTCCAGCCATAATGCCTTTTTTTTTTTTTTTTTTTTGGCCTAGTTAAGGTTCCAGAGACACATCCCTCTCCTCAGGGTCCCTTGAGGGTTTAAAAAAGGAGATCAACATTTACATTGGTAAAATACACTCAGCTGTGGGGGGGTTTAATCTTTTTTACAACCTTCCCCTGCAGCTGTGCTGTCTGCTTTAACCCCCCCCCCCCCACTGGCCCTCTGCCTTCCTGGAAATAGCTCTCCCCACACAGCACTGGGACACATGATCCCAGCCTCACTAAACAGAGTTAAATCGGGATCTTGGAAGCCTCATAACCAGATGGGATAACTTCAGTGGGGTCCATGCATCCAGGAAAAGAGAACAAGGATGGACAGAAGGGGACCTCGCAAAAAGAAAGCCCCACTAAACGATCTTGTCTGCTCAGGAAGGGGCACACAGGGTTAGGGAGAGGTGGAAGATTCTTTGCCATCAGGAGCGGAAATAATCTTTCCTGACCTTCCTCCCCAAAATAAGCAAACTAAATTCCTACAGCCTTTCCCTCCCTCCTTTGTATTAATTTTTCAAAAATATGTAGGAAATAGAGAATGAATCAGCCCAAAAAGCTCCTGGGCAACAATTCAGATCCTACTGGGCTTCCTTCGCAAGTGGAAAGAAGAAAACAAGAACAAAGGAGAGAAATGGTTTGTTTAAGGGGAAAAAAAGTTCCTTAAAAATACAACCTTAAAGTCACTCAGGGGTCTACTTTAAATATGCTTTAGGAAAAAAGGAAACCTAGCATTATAAAAACAATCCCCCCACACACACACAAAGCTTAGAGGTGGCCCTTCCCACATCCAGAATAGAATTTCACCATTCAAAACCCTATATGCTCACCTTTGGATTCTGGGTCATGACCTGAATTTTCCTGTTACAATGGCAAGCTGTGGTTTACTATTCAACTCTTAAGGAGTCACAGAATGAAATAATGATTTAGAAAAGATTAAAGTACAGCCTGAAGACAGTGAGCTAAGCGAGCAACAGAAGATGGATAAAAAAATAGCATATTCACACAATGTAAATTACAGCAGTTAAAATATTATGGACCACATGTTTCAACATGGATAAATCTCCAGAACATAATGTTGAACAAACTAAGTATGGCAATCATACAGTCTAATGTTATTTATGGAAAGTTTAAAAACATGCAAAATTTGACTATACACTATTTACAGATAAGTACATGTATTTATAGATTCATATGTGAAGTATAAAATATGCAGAAAAAATTATGAATGCCAAATTTAGATTAGTATCTTCCTCCGGGGAAGGAGGGGGAAGGAATCCTCAGGGCACTTTACTATACCTATTTCATTTCACTTAAAAGTGATGTGAAAGAGATACGGAAAAAAAAAAAGATTTGAGGAGCTTCAGTGAGTAACAGTGTTTGTTGGTGTGTTTAGTGTTTGTTGGTGTGTTTTACTGCATACTTGAAACATTTCATCATAAAAATGTTAAGAATCTTGGGCATGAGTCTTCATATGAAAGTCAGTGTACAACTTCAGACACCCACTGAGTTCAGTCATAGGGCTCCCTGTACTTCCCCAAATATCTTCAAGGATCTCGGATAGGGCCTCTCTGGTGTGAGGCTGCAATCTTCATCCTAGCGCAGCCCTAACCAGCCTTGGGTGAGGAGGGTCTGGCCTAGAGGAGTGCATTTTTAAGGCACTTGTGAAATCATTTCACCTGAAGGAGTCACAGAAAAAGCAAGCAGTAGGTATCTAAAAGCTTCCATTAGAAATTCTTAGGAGGAAATGGAATTTAACAAGCCTCCTTCAGACTAAACATGGATACTTGCAAACCTGGTCTTTTGTCAATTCCACTACTGGGAGAGGCTGACTCTCTCCCCAACTTGGATGCCTAGCAAGTGACATAATCTTGGGTAAAACCATTCACCTCCCTGGGCCTCAGCTACTTCATCTGGGCCTAGAAGACCTCTCATGTCTAAGTTTAAGAATCTATGGTTCAAACTGGAGAATTAAAACAGGGCAGATGTGGGCATATAGCAAATACTACCTCCCAACTATAATTTATTCTAGGGATGCTGGCATCTTTTTACATGGCCCTAACCCCCAAACACACACCTGTCTCCCTCACAAGGCTTCCATAACTCAAACAGTCCCTGATGGATACTCCTTCAGATTAAATGCCACATTAAAATGCAAATAATACCTGGGACCATAATCACACCTTAGCCTCAGCAACATGGATTATTTCTTCATTCACACACAACCACTTTTGACATAGGTGAGAAAACTTCAGTGATTTGCCCAAGACAACACAGTTCTTGAGTGGGAAACCTAGGTTTCAAGGCGAAATCTTCAAGATTTCAAGCTTAGATCTTTTTCAGGACAAAGGACTTGCATCAGATTAGCATTAAGAGGTGACAGAATATCAGAAGAAAGCAAAAGTTAGGGGGCAGTGGGTAATGAACACAGAGATGTGGAGATGTGTCTGCAGGAGAGTGAAAGGCACTGAAAAACCCTTTGTCCTCCCTTGTCATTGTGCATAAGGCCAGTTCCCTTCACACCCTTAGAGATGTTAACCTGGCACAAATCATCATGGGGCTGGAAACAAGGTACTGAGTACAAGACTGTTATTTCTACTTCAAGCCTTCCGACCACAGGCAAGCAAATATGCAAGCCAGGAGAGAGGATTTGTGTTAATCAAGGTGTGCAGTAAGTGATCAGCAAACGATAGTAATGATTAAAGTGTTGATGACAGTGATGGGGAGGAATGAATCAAGAAATGACCCAGGGTCTCTCCAAAACATTATATAGAAAATGCTCATGCAATCTGACAGGTGCACCATAGGCCTTTCATTATTCATGATATTTTCAACAATTAAAACTGTTTTAACACGATCTAATCTCTTTCCCTGTCCAAAGTGCTAGGTTCAAACAGGTTGCTCAGCAAACAAAATCCTCCCTGTCTCTTTTCTAAAGGATTTTTAATCCCTAAGAGAAACAACAGCATAAGCAGAGGGGCCTTCTCCAAGTTTTGTCCCATTGGTTAATCAACCTTATTTGTAAGAGGAAACGAAAGAAAGGGATGGATAACAGGTACTTCCACATATTAAGCAAATTAAATGGACGCTTTAATAGGAAAATAAAAATTTTCTATTCCTTTCATTAGGGAAACTCACTTTATTATATTGCAAATGCCTATTATAAAGAAAACATTTTCTTTCACCTCCATGGGATGTCCCTTATAATAGGAGTTGTACATTGGGTTCCTCACAGAATTTCACATTAACAAGGTGTTTTCTCAATTATTTCATTTTGAATGTCAAAGTGCTTTGAGAGTAAGGCACAAAAGCCTTTAAAAAAACCCCAATCCATGACTGTTTGGGAGTACTTAACAGATGTCAGTGTGGAATTGGTTAAAAAAAGGAAACAAAAGAAATGTAACTCAAATTTAGTCATCTGTTCTTATAGGTGAAGACTTACATTTGCAACTATTGAATGTAGTTAAAAATAAGCCAACAAACCCTTAAAAGTAACTTTTAAAAGTAAGACTGTAGGTGGTTACATTTTAGAGATCACAAATACATACCTACATGACCATAAAAATTCAACTACCTAATGTTAGCCAAATCAGTACTTGTTGCTTGGTTATGATCATATTAAACAAGTACTCAAAAGTGCTATTTTTCAAATAACTTAGAAGTGAGGATTATGAATTCTGGAAAGCTGTATTAGATCACCTAAGCAGAAATCACACACACACAAAAATATATGTAAAGAGTAAATAAATTATTTTGGTAAACCCAGAGTGGAAGAAGTAGTATTTCTCTTTTATTATTTTAGATATATTACTTTATAGATGATTACTTGCATTAAGTAAATATCAGTTAATATTTAACTAGCTCATCTAACATTCATGAAAGTACATAAAAAATTTTCAGATTGACTAAATCCCCCCCTTTTTTTGGGCTCTTAATTGTCTTTTCTTCATATATTCCAGTATATATAGTATGTAGTAGGTAAGCATAATGGGACTTCACTTAAAAAAGGAAACATAAATCAATCATTCATAGCCTTTGGTGGAGAAAAGAAAGAAGACAGAGGCACTTTTTGGAGCATCCTCGTGAGACGAGCACAGTGTGTGAGACCTCAAGGCTTCCTGATCTCAGCATCTCCCCACCAGACCCCTCTTTGAAGCACATTGTACAATGAGATTTTCTTCCACCAATCTTAAAGGTGGCTGGCTCTGAAGTAAACCACTTTCTCCCACATCAGGCCAGCAGTAACCTGTAGAGAACAATGAGGCCTGTAGAGAACATTTTGTTGTGTTTTATTTTAACATCCCTAAAAGTCTGAAGAGGGGCACCCAATAACCATGATGAACTGGAGAAGCCAGAATGAGTTAAAAATGACCTCTCAAGATTCTGACTCTGTGTCATAAGACTCAACTCTATACTGAATCATAGAATTGGAGCAAGAAGAAATCCTATAGATTTTTTAGGAAACACTTCTGGTTCAAGGTAGAAAAATACGACAATATCCCTTTACACAATTTGCTTGTGTTTGAAATAAGGTATTTCCTTTAGGTCCTGAGAAAAGCTTATCAGACATTTTCCCTCAGGCTAAGTAGAACCAAAGCCCCTCTTTCTAGTGAGATTAAAATAAAATTAAGTTTAAAGCTCTTAATACTTGCTAGATCTTTTTGAGTAAACTGTTAGCTTTGATTTACAGAAAAGGTAGACATATTTTCACACTTCATTGGCATCACCACATCAAAAACAGACATCTGCAGCTCCTCCCTGACACCATGTCATATGGTCACCATGAGAGGTCACCACAATTGAAAATCCATTTCTAGGGCTAAGATGACTACTAAATCATCTAGGAGACAGTAGCTATCAGGCCTGAGAGCCTCACATGAAAGAATCCTTACAATCAAGTGGGTAGTGGGTTATCCTCAAGCTTTTAGTTCTGTTATTTTTTTTAAGCCACAAATATATTTATAGATACTAAATAGCATTCTACATGAGATTGTAAAACTTAAAGCATTTCTAATTTTGCTATTTTAAGTCAATAGTGTGTGTTGTATGTGTGTGTGTGTGTGTGTGTGTGTGTGTGTGTGTGTGTGTGTATGATAGCTGCAGCTCTAGATTTTTCATGTGATCAGAACTTTTCCAGGCCAGCTTTCAATGAATAAGAGGGTAGCAGAAAGTGAAATCAGGCTGGTGAACCATCAACTCAAAATTCTTGAAGATAGAAAAGGCAAAGACACAAAGGATGAATGTTCCCATACATAGTGTACATCCTATCACTTTGATAGTCAAACTTGGGTAAATATTGTAGATAAAACTCTAACCTTAGGCACACTGAGCAACATTCAGAGAAACAGATTCATGGAAGAACTTGAAAGTACTGATTTTTAATGAAACAGAAGCTGGTTAAGATGAGATGCAATAAATGTGAGTAACAATATTGAGATATCTCAAAGGGTATAAGAGTATGAAAGGTGAGTCATAAGGGGTGCCTAGAAAAGAACAGGTTGAGGAAAGAGGGATGGAGAAGATTAATCTAATCAGTGAAAAAGAGACTGAAATTTGAAGAAAGAATAGTGTATCTAAGGAATTATTCCAAATAGTTTGGAATCTAAAATCCCAGGCATTAAGTGCTTTAATTTACCCATGGAAATCAGTTTTCACTTGAACTCATGAGTTCACATGTTTCAGTGTTTATTTTTGAAAGATGGTGAGAGACAGATCACGATCAGGGGAGGAGCAGAGAGGGAGACACAGAATCCAAAGTAGGCTCTAGGCTCTGAGCTGTCAGCACAGAGCCCAATGTGGGGCTCAAACCGTTGAACCATGAGATCATGACCTGTGCCAAAGTCAGACGCTTAACTGACTGAGCCACCCAGTTGCCCCTATTATTTTCTATTATTTACTATCTTTTTAAGAGAAAGTAGATAATTCCTTCTAACTCATATCAAAAACCCATCAATTAATCCTCCAGTCTGTTGACAGCTCATCTGCACCGTTTCAACTTAAAGACACTCTATCTTTTCTGTTTTTAAAGGGGAAAAAGTCATGAAGTGCTCCATTACTCTTGTCTACTGAAGACTTTAAGCAGATTCTAAATGCCGAAGTCAGAATGGTAGTAGCAACTCTCCGTTGCTTGAGCAGGAGGATGGGAAAAGTCACAAATAAAATTCCAAATTGGACAAATGATAGTAATCGTTGAATGAGGGTCTACTCTCAATTCAAAGTGAATATGTCTTGGGCCTCACCATGTGCCAGGCACTGATCTCACACTACACATGAAATTTCATTTTGTTTCTCACAACAATCCTACGAAGTGGGTACTATCATGAAACTGATTTTTGTGTGGTAGCAACTGAGGCACTGAGAGATTAAGTCACTTGCTCAAGGTTATATGGCTAGGAAGTGACGAAGCCCATATCCACACCCAGGCAGTTGGATCCTGAGCCCGCAATCAGCCATGACACTATTCTAGTTGTTAAATATATTTGTCTGTGAACCACAGACAAAGTGGTATTTTTATTCCCATTCTACAGGTAAAGAAGATGTGCTTGCACCTGACGTTGGTCCAAGAAGCTTGGCTGAGGCTAGAACTAGAGCTAAGGCTGTTTGTGTTGGGGATGCCCCACTTTGGCTTATTTAAGGAGCATTTTACAAGTCTCAGCTTGTCAGTGGTGGGCGAGGAGCTGCTAAGAAAAAACAGATAAAATGAGAAGTCAGACTTGTATCCACATGTCTTCACAGTGACAGGGGATAATCCTTCACCAAGCCATTTGAAAATAATTATACTCCATCTCCACAGGTTCAAACTTGGTCCTTGAGGGGAGTGAGAAGGGCATGAAGGTTATCGTTGAAGTAAGAAAATCTTGGGAACCATGAAATGAAAAAATAATCAGTATTAATCTGACTAGAACTAGAATGTGCAATGGTCATTACCATTTATTCAACAAATATTTTAAATCACCCACTATGTGCCAAGACCCATCGTGGATGCCGGAATACAATGACAAGCATGCCACAGTCCCCCTTCAAGGGTTTGGAATATCTCTCCTGGGCCCTCAGTGGAACATGTTTTTAAAAGAGCACCAATGGGGTGCCTGGGTGGCTCAGTTGGCTAAGCCTCCGACTTCGGCTTAGGTCAGATCTCACAGTCGTGGGTTCGAGCCCCGCGTCAGGCTCTGAGCTGTCAGCACAGAGCCTGCTTCTGGTTCTGTGTCTCCTTCTCTCTCTGCCCCTCCCCCTCTCATGCTCTGTCTCTCTCTGTATCAAAAATAAATAAAACATTAAAACATTTAAAAAAATAAAAAATAAAAAAATAAAAGAGCACCAATGGAAGAATAGCAGTTCTTTAGACAGAGGCAGGAGAATACCTGCTGGCCATACCAACACTTCCCACCCTGTACCTGGGCAGAAGGCAGAACCACGCCCTGCTCTGATGAACTCTCCCTGCAGAATTCTCTCTTGGCAAGAGTTTACAATTGCCTTTTCTCCTGAGGGATGGAGGGGGGATGGGGTGGGCAGAAGAAGGAAGGTGGATGTCAAGAAAACAGATCCTCAGAAGTGCAGTTTCAGGACCTACATGATTCAAAAGTCTCCCTTTGGTACCTCAAGCTCAGGTTACGTAAGACTAGCACATCTGCTCTAAATCATTTCTTTCCTCTGTCTACACCCAGCCTGGGCAAACTCTCCAAATTATAATGATCCAGAAGGAGGGCTGAGTTTGTATTTTTCCTATATGGATGTTTTGGGGGAAGTGAGAGGAGAAAAGCCATGTAAAAGGCCATCCCCACGGAGATTACCAAATAACTTTGCTCAGGACTACCTTCCCCCACCCAGTATTTCTATGCTGGAAAAATTTACTTCCATACTAGAGAAACATGGCTATCACAAGCCTCAAAGAAAACCCTGATGAAAGGACTGATGTGCAGACAGCAGGCACAACAGTCAATGGGTAGAAATGTCCCAGAGAGGAGGTGTCATAAAAGGCGCCAAAGCTGCTGGCTTATAAGTACTGATATACTTACACACTGAGGCTAATATCAGGGCCTGCTGCCAGCTGCCAGCTCCTCCCCTCCCCAGCTGCTCTGCACAGCCCGGAGCCTAAATATCATTCAGTGTGGCACACCCAAAGGAGGCCTCTGAAGTGGTAAGAAATCTCCCTCTTTTTCAAATGGCAGCAGAAATTATCTCCCAAATGACTGGCCCAAGCTGGCTAGAAACCCTTGTATAAAGACTGCTCCAATTTTAACCCCAACCCCCATTTAAAAACAGGCCCTCTATTGCAGAATCCCACCAGGCCTGTCCATGCATTCAGGCTTAGGTCCCATTTTCAAGTAGTCAACATAATGATTCTCCACCACAGGGAAGCACTATGCTATAGTTAGTGACACCAACACCTCAATTAAGTATCAGAATCACTTGCGGTGTTTATAAAGCAGATGCCCAGACCTGTCAAACCAGAATTTCTAAGAATGAGGCCCAAGAATTTGTGTGGTTTTTTTTAGAGCTCCCCAGGTTGAGAGCAACAGCTGAAGGCTAATCAAAGAACCTTTGTGGCCCCTCCTCATACTCCTTGGAGCCTGTTTTCCCCAGAGTCCAACAGCTCAAAGGATCTGAAACTTAATTCACATTTGGGATTGAATGAGCAAGAAGACGTAACCATGTAGGCTCCTAAATTTTGACTGAACTCTGCCCTAAAGGAAAGAAATGATTCTCTTAAAAGTGAAAACTCAGATCCAGTTAGGAGGTTCACGGAGATTATTCCGATGAGAACGTAGATATAGCACATACACATTCAAGATAAAGCTCAACCATCCCAATTTCAAATGTTTTATCCCATAGTCCCCATAGCATTCACATATTAAAAGTGAGGAGATCCAATCTGAGAACACAGGAAGTATGTGTTCTATGCCCATAAGTGACCTCTATTTACTTAAAGTCCCCCATCAACATTTTTTCAGGTTTTATTATTGAAGTATAATTGACATATAAAGTCATATTGGTTTCAGGTGTACAAGATATTGATTCAACTATTCTATACATTACTCAATGTTCACCACAGTAAATGTAGCCACCATCTGCCACCATATAATACTATTACAGCATTTTTTACTATATTCCATATGCTGCACTTTTCATCTCCATGACATTTATCTTACAAGTGGAAGTTTGTACCTGTTAATCCCCTTTATCTATTTCACTCATCCCCTACCTTCCCTCTGGCAACCACCAGTTTGTCCTTTGCATTTAAGTGTCTGGTTTTTTGTTTGTTTGTTTGTTTTTAGATTCCACATATAAGTGAAATCATATTTTACTTGATCAAGACCACAACTAAAAAACAAATGAAAACAAAAGAATGGAATTTTTTAAATGATTTTTTCAACTGAGAAACCAATTGTGCACTGGGTACTGTAATTTGAAAACTATTAGTATATTAAAAAAAGAAAAAGAAAACTGTTAATATAAGATGACCCTGTGAACTAGTTTAGGAAACCTCAAATTAATAGAGTCCATTGGCTGGGGGAAGCAAGAAGCAGGAAGAAATATTTGAGGGCAGTGATAAAGCAAAGTGCAGTCATCTGAGAAGACTGAAAGAGGTAGGATAGGAGCAGAGAGGAGAATGGTGGTGCCTAGGGAAGATTTTTTTCTTCCCAGAGTTCCTGTGCATTCTCCACTGCCAGTGTCATGGCCAGAATCAAAGGATAGGGGTCCTTACCCTTTGATTCCTACTCTGAGCTTTGTTCAACCGAAACCTGCCCTGTGGGCAAAGCCCCAGAGCTCTGGGCTGCTGGGGACCTGCAGGTGGCAGGGGATCCCTGCGGACTGAGCAGGTCACAAAGTTATCAAGAGCACTCTCTCTTCTTGGGCCCAGATCCACAGTAGGGAGAATAGGAGGCCCATAACAGAAAGTAAGGGCCAGAGAATGGAGATACCATGCATTGCAGCTTTATCAGCAAGACTTAGAAAAATAAACTGGATATCATTAAGAATAACCAGGATTCTTCCACTGCCTCGAGTGGGTAGATAGACAAAGTCTTCATAGCTGGGAAAAGCAGAAGTGACTGGAAGGTTTGTGAAACCAGGGAAGAAAAAAAACAAAAGAAGATGAGATCAAATAAACCAGAGAGAAAGAAAGATAGGGACCAAAATATAATATAAATAAGACATTCATCCAACAAATATTTGTTAAACACCTTCTTCCATTCTTAAATTCCAAAGTATTCATTAAAAGCAGTCCAAATGCTGAAGCATCCCAAGGATGGTCTTCTACTCTTCAGTACAAGTCTTTAATTTCACCAGAGCTTCCCTATTAACATACCCTGTTTCCTATCCATGATTATTTCTATTTTCATGTTTTTGCTCATTTTTCCTGAAATACTTTCCCATTTTCCCTTCACCATTCAAATGCTAGCCATTCTCCAAAGCATTTCCCCCAGGAACCCTGGCCTAATGTCTTCACAGCACTCCTTGTGCCATCTCATTGAGCTTATTATTGCATTCTACATAAACACATGATAGCTTTCATTTTAAATTGTTCACAAAAAGCCCAGAGAAGTTGGTTAATTAGATGGAGATTTGATTTAAAATTCTAATGATAAACTAGTTTTCCTATAGAAATAATTATATGTTATTATTAGCATAAGTTTTACTGTATTAAA
This sequence comes from Suricata suricatta, assembly GCF_006229205.1. Classification (NCBI taxonomy): domain Eukaryota; kingdom Metazoa; phylum Chordata; class Mammalia; order Carnivora; family Herpestidae; genus Suricata; species Suricata suricatta. The sequence goes on from NC_043708.1 coordinate 39,844,448, forward strand.
ATAGTTGATTGAGATTCTAAATGATACCTATAACATTCTATGGGTATGTATTTTTAGTTTCCAACTATCAGTTGACAAGTAATATTTTAGAACAACGTATGTTTATAAATTAAATATTGCTTCTGTGAAGGATAAGTGAAGACAGAGATTAAAGAAGTGTAAAATAAAGAAGTATTAGGAACTAAGTAACAATTATCTTCAAAAAAACTTCAGAGTTGAGATTTTTTAAATTTGTAATTAAAACACAGAGCTTCTGGCCTCCTCATTCTTATATGTGGTCACATTTGTTGTAAGAATTTCTATCTAATGTTTCCTTCACCATAATAATTTAAGATCCCATTACATTTATTTTTGTTGGTTAAATCAGCACCATGAAGATTAGTCTGCTAAGCAGTAGCATTTAAGAGTCTCATGCTCTACCGACTAAGCTAGCTGGGTGCTTAAAGCAGTAACATTTAGTAGAAAAATTAGAACTAGTAACACGGGTAGGGCCTTCTTTCAGAAAACATGTGATGATCTATCCCCAGAGGTCACATAGTAGACTGATTGGGGGGGTTGCGGGGTGGCTTCTTTCTGAGCTGCCCTTGTAAATCTCTTGGGGCAACATGGAACCCATTCAGCAAAGTTTCTAAGAGTGCCCGGCCACTGACTCCAAATCTGCTGTCAGCAACACTCTTTTGCCCTTGCCTTTTGCTTGGGACCGTGTTTTCTACTGTTGCCTATAACTGTAAGTGAGCCTAGCATTTGCCAGGAACACTCCTTAATTCAAAGCACTTGGCTGAAGTATTAATAAAACCCCAGTGAGTATAAGCCATACTCTGAGCTTGGAATAAACATTGGATTCACAATAATTGTGCACTTACTAAGGTTTTCATTAAAATATCACATCATTTCATAGTTTCAACTTAGAAGAGGACAATTTTTTCCCTCAAAATACAGTAGCTGTTTTAATATGAAAGAGGCTTTACCTCTGATTGTTTAGGCAGAACAACTATGTTCAAAATTTAAATGACTTGTTTTATGAAGTGAAACAAAGTATTCCTGATTTGAATTAAGGAACACACTGAAGCAGGTCATTGTGGCTCAAGTTACAGGCCTGAGATCAGCGTGGGCCTTAGCAGCCAGTGACAAAAGCTGTAGCTCATGCATCTGGCCTTCGGTAGCTCAAAGGTAACCATGAAGGATCCAAAGTTTCCTTCTTCAATAGCTAGTTCCAGGTTCCTATTCTTTCTAACAGCAGCAAGCCACTCAGAGGGACGTTTGCCAAGCCAGTCATTCAGTTAAGGTTAGCCCCTCTTCTATCTATATATATAACTTTGAGCCAGGTACTTAACTTTTCTAGGGCTTAGTTTCCTTATCTGAAAAGTGGCCACAATAATTATATTTTCCTTATAAGACTTCTGTAATGGTGTAATTAGACTGTGCCTATAAGACGGTTCAACTGGAATGAAGACAGGGAGCCTGGCATGGTGATGGTTATTTGTTGGGTGATTCTAATGCCCTTAAGTGCAGAGAAAATTAGTCTCTACCTAATTCCATTTGCTAAGTCACACACACAGCTTTTAATCTCACTCCCACCCTGAATGCTAACAATGGGCAGAAGCTCCATCATTTATTGCAATATTCAGACTCACTATTCTATTTCCTTTGTGCTCTGAGTTGGTTCACATATACTGCAGAACAAGTCCCAAATTAGTGTGAAGAGAATACTGTCCAAATTGATGACTCTCTTAGCTAATTGTTTTCTTCTGGCTTCTGCAATAGCTGCTAGAAGAAATGAAGGCAAGGAAACAGAGTAAGAAAAAGAGATGGGGAAGGGAGGAAGGCATGGAAGAGGGAAGGAGGAGGAGCAAGGAGGAGACCTATATGCAGTTCCTTGGCCTGGCTCAAGGAGGTTAACAGAACAGATGATGCAGAGACTCTTAAAGCTGGAAAAATCAGCAGTCACATTTTAGTTCCTTTGTCTCCAAGCAGGACTATATTTAACCCTAGCCCTCAAAACAAATGAGTGATCTGTCTCAGGCCTTCAGGATCCCTGGGAAGGGTCGATGCCAGCAATCCCATGTCCCCTATTATTTTAAACTTCACTCCAACACAGCAGCTCCAGGTCTCAACAGAAATGCAATGGCATGCCTTTATCTCAAATTTCCATGAGCCACTGAAAGATGTATATTGCATGAGAATAAAACATAGTGAAAAGTAAGAAATTTGGTTTCTTTGGTTTGAGAGAAAATATACAGACCATTGGCCAGTGGGCCATGAAAATTTAAAAAGAAATCAAAAGTGCCCAACAGATTGGCCTTTCCCTAGAGAGCTCCAGGAGATGAAAAGATAACTATAAAGGAGGGAAAAATAGTCCTACCTATTAAAAAGGAGGTTGTGATAGAGCAATACATTCTCCTTCCTAACTCAAACATTTCCAACCATTCCACAAGCACAAATGAGGACAAATCTGCTATTTCCCCCCATGTTACTCTGTCCATGGCATGTTATTCTGTGACAGCAGCAGCACTGAGAGTCGTTAGAGTTTTGGTGAGAGAAAATAATAAATCTGTGAGTGGCCCTGTGAGTTGGAAGTAGAGAGTTTAACTATGTGGTAAGAGGAGCCAGTGTGGTGATCAAGGTTGCAGATGTCCTTGCTTCTGGCTCCACCTCTATCCTAGTTCCAACCTTCACTGTTGGCACTACTGTGGCAGATGCTCTACTGAGCCCTCTCCAGCTAAATCACTCCTTACCAGCTCTAGAAGACATTGGCTTTGGTCCAAAGGTAAACAACTCTCTGATTCATTTACACTCTGAAAACATGTCTGACACGACCTCTTTGAACACACTGCCAAGTTTTCCATATTGCTGTATTTGCCCACTACCTTAATCCACTGAGCACTCACCCTCAAGATTATTCACAGTTCTCATGAGATCTCAGAAAGAAAAGATATGCCTCATTCCACGCAAAGAATTAAACTAGACTTGTTCTTAAAAATACAACTCCTAGAAAACCAATGGGCATTATCTTAAAATTCACCATTTTTAGGCTCTGCATTCCATTCCTACATATATATTCAAGGGAAACACTTGTTGTTAGTAAGTGAAGTATTACTCTAGCCTTGAACAGTGTAATACTAAAAAAAACAAAAATAACCAAATACTGTCAACAGTAGGAGAAAGAAATGGTAATGTATTGATGTCATGAAATATTATATAGCAGAGAAAATTAACTATAACAACACAATTTTTAGTATCATAATGTTGTATGAAGACCGCAAGTTCCAAAAGACTTCTTGTAGTATGATGTCCTAGTTTTAAAGTAAATAAAACTAAATAATACATTGTCAGAAAACAAAAGAAAAATCAAGTGAGTAAGAAATGCCTCTGGGAATGGGGAAAGAAGACAGAATAAGGAGAAGTAGCTGGTTGATACAAGTCATTGATCATGTTCTGGTTCTGCCATGAGTGAAGATTTCACAGGAGTACATGGTAACAATTTTTAATAGGGTCATGCATACACAAATGATGATAATATATAAAATAAATAACAAGCAAGTGATAACAAATATCCACTAAGCCTTTGTGTTGAATGTAAATCTAACAAGAACATCTTTGTAGCAGTAGGAGAGAAAGTTAAAAGCCACTATAGGTGTCATTTAGGAGCCAACTTTCTGTTCATAATAAAATGAAGCTACCATTCAGGATAATATTTCACAGAGAAAGGGGAAAGTCCCAATAGTCATGATCTCTTATTCAGCTGCAATTTTGTAAATGACAATCTTGTCAGCCTCCAACATAGCAAAGTGGAAAGTTGGTCACTCTCCATCATTACTGTGTTTATTTTCCTGGTCTTGGGCAATGCTGAAGCAAGTTTCATAGAACTCAATTATTGCTCAATAAACCCCAGTCCTCTTGCTTGTTGCAGCAAATAAAATTAGCTTCTGTATGTCCCTTCTGAGCCACTGTGGCTACCCAAGATCCAAGGAGGTCTGTTCATGGTTGGCCCGGTTGGCAAAACCTAGCAGAGTAAGACCAGAGTGAGCTAACCCAGAAGGGAGTGATGTGGGGAGGGAAGGGGGTATGAAATCCCTCCTCTGAGAAAGGCGTGCCCACTGCCCAAGTCATCGAGAACTGCTCCTCAGGGTCTTCCCTCTGCTTACCCCCATCTCAGAGGTCAGTAAATTCATGAATACCCCTATAGGTGAATGAAGAAAATTGGTGATGAAGAAATAATTCTGTTTCATTAAGCATTTTCAAGTCTCTCAAGGAAACCCAAAATTATCATTACTACAATAATTGCCTGATTTAGAATTGTTTAGTCTGTTGTCTGCTGCGTGAAAAATGACCAACTTAACTGACTCTATTTCTTGTACCAGTTTAGTGCCAAAAATAGAAATTCTTGCACTCTTTCCCCTTCTATGCTGAATATAATTAGTCTCTGTCATTTAGGAGCCAACTTTCTGTTCAGAAGCCTGAGATCTTCTCTCGGTTAATCCCCATGTGAATAACACAAGCACCATTAGCAATCCATATGACCAGTGGCAATACTTGCTATTTTGGAGCAAAGAAGCCCTGTTGGAAAAGTGAGCTTTCCAGAATCTGTGATTAATAAGAAATGGGCACAAATCCACATTGCCTGGTCCTAAGAATGTCTTGCTCTGCCTCAGTTCATCTGCAAAACAAGGACATTCTTATATGCTACCTGCTCATCAACATGCTGATCAGCATAAAGAGCTGCTGGGCTATGAAATTCTTGGACAAAAGTCATTATAATGCAGCGTAACTACCTCCTAGAATTCTATTTGCAAACTCAGATGACACAGTAACCTCAGAGTGAACTACATTAAGTCCTTGACATTTATTATGCAAGCTGCTTCTCTGAGGAAGTCAAATGCAGCAAATCAGACTACATTCTTACCAATCTTCCTGAGAGCTCTTCTAAGGAATCCATTTATAGGTACAGTGGCCCTTTATCTTGGATTGGTGTCTTGTTATAAATACCCAGATAAGTCTGAGACACCTCTGGGTGTTTCCCACTATTCCTTTTCGAGGAGAGGAGATGAATAACCATACAAGTTACTCCTCTGGATTGTGTGACTTAACTTCAAAGAGAGGAAAAGAGAGAGAGATACAGAGACGAAAAGAGAGTTCCAACAAGATCCCTAATGACCAATTCCAAACAAGGGACTTTACCAGGACAGAACCAGTAACAGAAACTGCTAGATTCAACACTTCCAGGGTGAAATGTCTTACCTTTGCTTCTGTCTTGCATAAACTCAATGGTGAGGCCACACCAAGGCAGCTGTGTCCTGGGCACACAGGGTGTGAGGGTGAGGCAATGGCACAATTATGCCAGCGTGATAGGTCTTAGCATTGGCTCGGGTGCCTTTGGATAAGGCATGTGATCATCCTGGAGTCTGCTCGCCCTTTCTGGGGATGGATGAGAAGGGCAGGCCTGCCCATCAGCTCCGTCATCTCCATCTGAGCATTCCTTCCTCTTCTCCAGGGTTCCCTACAGTCTCTCCTTATCTCACAAAACCCTCCCTCCTCACCAAAGGACACCCAGTATCCACCAAATAAGAACCTCACCTTTCTTGACCAAAACCACCACCCCTGCTCAAAAGAGAAACAGGACAAGGAGGCATTCTGGTTGTTGTTAGCAAGGAGATATTGGATTTGGCACTGGGGGCCATTTTTATTTGTTCTGCCATGACATAAACCATTATTTCTTGCCAAGAAGAGAATCACACTAGCTTCCCTTTTGGACATGAGAGATTGCTAAGCTATAGACTCATAAATGGAATTCTGTGTTTCCATGGCCTCTTCCTAAAAAACAAGTTCCACTCAGGTGTGCTATGTCATATTTCCCACCCCCAACTCCTCAAGGGTGCCAAAATCAGCCCCAGACGATACCAGTAAGAGCTGTCCTCAGGTTTATCTGCCCTAAAATCTAAAAGTTGAAGAGAAGATTATCTGAGGGTATCTTCTGCCTTCTGCAAGTAAAAGATTGATGGCTTGGAGTTTTGATTATTCACCACCCACCAAGCAAGCTTTCCAAAAGCTTTATAAGCAAGCAACAGTGGAACGTGGCTAGAAAAGAACAAATTAATCAAGGCTAGCAGGAACCTGCTTGAGTAATGGACCGACAAGCTTTACAGAAATACATCAACCAGGTACCATCAATATAATAGCTAAAACAAACCAAAAACCCTACTGCAGTACTAATTCTATTTTGTAGACAAGATGTCTGAGAGCTAACTTCTCTTTTTTGATCCTTGCTGAATTGACTCATGATTACCAACAGTTTGTATGGCTCCATTTAAACATAAATCAGTCACGCTGGATGCTAGGCATAACTCAGTCTGTGTTCTCAAGCATGCTGAGAGCCTGACGCTTTGGTGTAAATAAAACAGAACCCAGAGCCTTTGCCCTACTCTGAGTGTGGAGAATATCAGGATCTCATTCTTTTGTTTCATGTCTCCCATAAACAATTCCATATACTTCTTTAACTCCTAATGTCATATGAGGATATTAAATGGAATTGCTTCTGAAATTTAAATAGCTATTTCTCAACTTGCTGTTGGAATCAAGCTTTGATGATGATGGATGGGTAAGACAACCTCAAGTTGGGTCAGCTGGCCTTCAGAACAGATGAGATTTTCTCTTGATATATTAACACCCCAGAGTCAAAAGGGCCATTACCCACCCTCAGAGGGGTATTTTGTCTGTGCCCGTGAAGACATTAAGAAATATATAGTGAAAGAATCATTTTACAACTATATAGTCTCCCTGTCTGGCATGATACTGACAAGGGGAAATGTGGCTTATTTATTTCTGCCCCATGCAAATCCTTTATTTCCTTCCCTGAAAATACTCAATGGCATACCAGCTATGACCCTGCCTCTGGTGTGTGTGTGTGTGTGTGTGTGTGAGTGTGTGTGTTTCAATTGTGTGTTGATGGTGATAAGAAGTATCCCTAAACCCACTGTACAGGAAGCCAGTCTATAGCTGCTAATATTGGACTACATTCTAATTATTTACTCTATATCCCTTTTCACACCATTATTCCAAGACCAACAGATCGGGGTTTCCCACTGAATGTTAATGCTGCCATTCATCAGTTTCCTAGAGTTGTGTATGTGTGTCTCACTGGACAGAGAGACCAATCACAGGACAAAATGGGAATCCACATGCTGCTCAATATCACATTAGCATGTCTCTTCCTATTTTAGTTACAAAAAGTCATTTCTCAGTTGTCCTGCATGAATAGCCACTTTATCACATATCAATATGGATGAAGCCCAAACTATCGTCTTAATGCAAAATAGTAAATGTGAATTGTCCTTTCTTAAAATAAATAAATACATAAATACATAAAAGCAAGCTAGTTGATAAATCTGCCCTTTTTCTTTGTCAAAGCAGCTGCTTCTGCAGCTTTACCCTCTCGCCCAGAATTGACAGCCTACACACACCAGGATGAAACAGGAAACTCTCCACAGAAATGAGAAACTGAAGTTTAAATGCAAGGGGAACATCTGTATAGAAAGTCAATGAAACAATAAATGACCCAGGAGAAGAGCATCCCCCAACCCTTGTTCTCCCTGGAAAACTGTTGTAGCTCAAACCCAGCTGATGAATCTGATGCAAAAGCGGCCACCCATGGAAGAAGGCAAACACGACAGCCTAGATGAACTACTGGAAAAGAAGAGTGGCTGAGGCAACATAGGATACATTTCTGAGTACTTAAAAAATTACCTATTTTCAGAGGTTTACGCTCAATTTTTATTTTTTTATTTTGTTTGAGTTTTTTTAAGGGTTATTAAATTTTGAGAAAGAGAGCACAAATGAGGGAGGGGCAGAGAAATGGGGAGACACAGAATCTGAAGCAGGCTCCAGGCTCTGAGCTGTCAGCACAGAGCCCAATGCAGGGCTTGAACTCATGAACCATGATATCACGACCTGAGCTGAAGTCAAACACTTAAACAACCCAGCCACCCAGGTGTCCCTCACCCTCAATTTTTAGATGGGGCTGAATGAGAGGCTATTAGCTCTTGGTTTTGCTAGCTGTAATATAAATACTGGCAGATCAGTAAAGATAACTGACAAATATTTTATAAATTATATATTCTGTGAGGCTGAGCTCCATCCTACTTCTTGCAGTTAGGTACTCAATGAGTACTTGCTGAAAGTGATAGCTAACATTTATTGAGCTCCTATTGTATTCCAGATCATCTTCTAAGCACTTTAAATATTATTTCTAATAATTACCAAACAGCCTCATAAGATAGGTAGAACCTGTTTGTGATGGTTAATTTGGTGTGTCAACTAGCCTAGCCATGGGGTGCCTAAATTAAACACTATTTCTGGGTGGGCCTGTGAAGGATGAGATTAGCATTTGAATTTACTCAATAAAGTAGATGGCCTTCCCCAATGTGGGTGGGCATCTTCTAATCTGCTGGGGATGAGAAAAGAATGAAAGGAGGGTAAGAAGGAATTTGCCCCTTTTTTCCTCCCTCACTGATTAAACTGGGACATCTCATCCTCTCTGCTCTCAGCCTGAGATTTACACCATCAGTATCCCTGGTTCTCAGGCCTCTGTAGGAGAACAGAATTACACAGACTCTCCTGGGTCTCCGGCTTGCAGACACCAAGTTGCAGGACTTGTCAGCTGCCATGACCTTGTGGGCCGATTCCTTATAATAAGTCTCCATATACAGAGAGAGATCTGGTAGGCTCTGTTTCTCCAGAGAATTCTAACTAATATACTGTTTTGAAGAAAACTGTGACTCAGAACAATTAAGAAACTTGCCCAGAGTTACAGTTCAAGTAAGTGGCAGGGGCAGGATTTGAGCCATTTGGAGTTCTGTGTGACTCCAAAGCCCATCTGTATTTTTCCCACAACACCAACCAATATCCACAAAAATAAAGTGTGCTGAGTTTACTGAAATTTCCAGGCTAATAGAAATGAGGAAAGTCAATGTAGGGCAAATGTAAAGGTTTTCCCTTTTAGTAAAATGAAAGAATTACCAGCTGTTAAAACACTTACCATTAAGCATCCTTGCCTTAGCTCTGAAGGTCAAAAAAGTCACCTATCCAGAAATTATAAGTGCAAGTAACATTAGCTCAAGATTTTAACATAGAAGACAGAATAAGCTTCCAAATGTTTTAAGCCCCAGCTTGGGACTCAGGAGACCTTGTTTTACTCCCAGATCAGTTATGAAGTAACTATGTCCCTAAAGCAAGTTGCTTGACTGCCCCAGCCTCAGTTCTTGCCTGCAAAAGGAAGGGATTTGATTCTGCAAGATTTCTAAGTTTCCATCTTGATCTAAGGCTAAAATATCTCAGAACTGATATTAACTCACCTCATGACACCCTAGAGAGGTGTGACATATTTTGCAGATGAAAGGGAAAGATTCAGAAAAGTTAGGTACCTTACTCAGTACTTTATCACAGGGTCAAGGACTAATGCCCCTCTGTTTCATTATTGTCAGAGCCTCCTTTTTCCCCATCCTGCCTTGGGATACTTCACTGACATTGGCTGAGGGGGGACAGAAATGAACCAGAATGCCTCTCTTCACCCTTCTCTGATGCGGACCACCATCCCTCACTATCTACTGTCACGAGGCTTCCTGAAGAGGTAGCCATGTCCCTAACTCACCCCATGCTGGCAACTATCCCATTGGCATGATGTATATAGGTGGGGGGGAGGACTATAATTTTGTTACATTCCAGTTGTGTGGATAGGATTAACAGTAGACTCACGCAGTCATCAGGGCCCCAAAAAGGATCTGTTGTTGAGAGCCAGCACTTCCCCTGCATGTTTACTGACACCTCAACACAACCCCACAGTCTCCCTTTTGGCCACCTGCCTCTCACTCATTCCAGGCACCTGGGCACAAAACCAAACCATGCTGTTCTTCTGTACAAAGATGTCCTTGAGCGAAAACTCAAAACACAAACTTACCGTGTTACATGAGGGTTATTAAACTTTTTGAGCTAGCGTTATGCTAAATCACTTGGGTTTGGCTGTCTCTCTATATACATCACACACTCACACCTCCCCGCCAACCTGAAGAAATCTAGTTTTCCCTTCATCCAAATTTTCAGCAGTGTGCCTTTTAAGAGCCCTTTACCCCTTGTTTATTTCTTCTTTCACCACCTCAAGGTGTTTTATTCCTAAGTACCTAGGTTTTCCATTCCATATTTTCTTGCTCTTGCATGCCAGTTATGTTCATTCCTTCCTCTGCTTTTATTATTTTCCTTTCCCCTGGCAAAGCAACAAACAGACCAAAAAAAAGCCCTCCTTTGTTAGTTCTCTAAAGTGTGCTCCATTGCTTTATCTTTCTCCTTATCTACATTACGCATCACTGACCCTGGGGACAGAGGCTTTCTTCTGCCCTCTTGGGATTTACCAAGAATATTTATTAAGCACCCACTTACACACCTGCATGTATTTGATACTCTGTGCATGCTTTCTCATTAAATCCTCACAACCATCTTATTAAATAACTCTTTCCCTAAAACATTACTTCTTGGACTTCAACATGCACATAAGTCACTCAGTGATCTTAACATACAGATTCTGATTTAAAGATTGTGGATGAGGCCTGAGAATCTACATTTATTTCAAGTTCCCAGGTGATGCTCAAGATATACGTCTGTGGACCACATTTGCAGGTTTGGCCTGTGTTGGAACAGTGGCAGCATTTTTACGTGATTGAGAGACTGATGTGAAAACTCTGCTTATCATGAGCCGTTCGGTGCCAGGTGTCAAGCATTCCACTCTTTCCACCATCTTCTAAAAGGAAAACATTCCTCAGAAGGTCAACAAGTTCATCATGGATAGTGAACTGGTGATGATTTCAGAATGTGCAGCATGAGAGCAATAAGAGCACAGGGAAAGAGAAGGACACCAAAAGGGAAGGAAACAGGAGAAACAACTGTTGTTGAAGGCGAAAGGGATCCAGCAAGAGATAATAGGATCAGTCTTCAAGAGAGACATCTTGAAAGAAGACGTCTACCCCTGCTCACCACAGAGGTGAGACACAGACATGCCACCTTGAAACTCACTGAATCTCCTCTCAAAGAGCCTTTGCAGAATGCCTACTGACATAAATGTGTGTGCTCCATACATCTTCTCATTAAACGCTCATGACTACTTTTGAAGTAGCCACCACCCTCAGTTTTACAGCTGAGCAGAAGTGAGGCACAGAGAAATAGGCTAACTTTTCCCAATTTACATAAATTGAATTCAATCCATCGCTTCCCCCTGCAACCTCAGGTCTCTATTATCACAGAAACTATCACAACACTGGGAAAAGATAGAAAAGCCCACTAAAGTGCCAGGGACAGAGGAGCCTCTGCCTTATATATGATTCATAAAAGTATAAATCTATTTATGCTACTCATGGCTTTGGATGCAAAGAGAGAGAAAGAATTTTCAGGAATATAGGGCAGAAGAGGGTCTGTATAGTATGTAGTGAAGCCCTTCTGTGCCTTATTTGGGGCACTTCTGATCTCTCTTACTAGGCTGGAATCTTTGAAAGCAGGGAGACTTTCTCTGAGATCAGCCCGTGTCTGAAGGAGAAAGCAATTCAGCCTGTGTTCCATTACATCCTTTCCCCCTTCCTCTCAGCTTCCTGATACGTATGTACCATAAATTACCTGAAGCATGATTTTATCAGTTTCTTCCCCACTACTGGGTCCAGACTTCTAATAAACTCTAGATATTTCATTTAATAAACTATATCAAGGGGCAGCTGGTTGGCTCACTTGGTTAAGTACCTGGCTTTTGGTTTCGGCTCAGGTTATGATTTCATGGTTCATGACCCATGTCTGGCTCTGTGTTGGAGCATGGAGTCTCCTTAGAATTCTCTCTCTGCCTCTCTGTCACGTGTGCTCTCGCTAGCTCTCTCTCTCTCTCTCTCTCTCTCTCTCTCTCTCTCTCTCAAAATAAGTAAATAAACTTTTAAAAAAACCTATCAAGTCTGTAGTCCTACTACCTACTCCTTTTCTCTATTTCCCCTTTCCTTTACTACCAGCTCCTTAAGAGAAGTATATTTGCTCTTTGCCTTCCCCACTGAAAGGCCCACTCATTGTTTTAAGTCTTTGTGATCTGACTTCAATCCCCACCGTCCTCTGCAAACTGCTTCCCTCCATGGTCACCTACAGCCATTTAACCCCCTTTTCTTTCTGACTGTCTTATCTCATTCCTGATCCTTGGTGGTACTATTTAATACTGTTGCCCATCTGCTTCAACTTGAAAAGCTCCCTCTGACTTTCAAAATGCAGCAGTGCCTCATCCTGTTTCAACCTCTCTTGTCTTTCTCTGACCTCCCCTAAGATTCTTTCTCTTCCTCTCATCCCTAAGTGTGGATGGCCCCTGATTTTCATCATTGCTCCATTTCTACTTCAATTGACACTCCCTCCTTTGAGGAGTTTCTCCCCTGCAGTGACTTTAGTTATCATATTGTGAGTAGATAAATTTTTGGCTCTAGACTTACATTTCCATCTGGCAACCAAACATTTCTAACCATCATCTTCTAAGGAACAATACTACTTAAACTAACAAAATCTTTGCTCAGATTTTCCAATTTCCATTAATGGTATCACTATTTTCCCATTCATCTAGAGTTAATTTGTCATCTCACAATACTTAGCTCTTAGGATTGAAGAGATTGTCAAATCCTATAGATCTTCCCCAACATTTCTCACATTCTCTCCCCTTCTTTTTATTCTACTACTTACTACCACCACAGCTCAAATCCTTGGTGGGCCTTTAATCAGTTTCCTCTTTTCCATTCTCACTGCCATTGCTTTAATAATCTCCCAGTGTCTTCCTTCCTCCATTCCCTCTTACCTCGCATTCCTCCAAAGTCTTTTTTATCAGATAGATCTTTCAAAGAGAGAGGTCTGGTCATGTCACTCTCCAAAACTTCTAGTTCTTAAATGGCCAAATAGTGGAGTCCAAGCTCCTCCCTACTGCTTAATACTCTCCAAACAATGACCTTAACTTACTTTCTAAGCTTTGGACCCCACACCTACTTTATTTATACCCTATTATGCAACCACCAAACTAGACTACTCTTTATTCCATGAACATCCACTATACTTGTCTGCCTCTGAATCTCTACTCATGGTTCCTCTGTCTGAAATGTCATCTCCAATATCAAGGTCAGTTCCCTAATTTTCTGTATTAATCAGGAACGATCTCTCTTCCCCATGCTTTGAGACTCTAGAACTTGTACTTCAAGTTCTATCTTTAATAGTTTATTTCTCAAGTTATTTATAATAGCTTGCAAAATAACTCATAATAAAGTATATGTGCTTACCTTACAATCTAGAGGCAAAGATATACATGTATTCAAATAGCTGTGATCAAAGCAGTCTCGTGATGAACAAAGCATCCCAAATGTTTTCTCCATTAGACACCACAGAGTCAGAAATCCATAAAAGTGTGTATAGAGGGACAGGAGGTAGTCACATGAGTTTTTATTGCTAACACTATTAAAATTACTTATTAAGTATTCACAAATACATAATCTAGGCAGTAAAATAGAAAGTTTCTAAAGCAGTTCCATCAACTTTACCTAGATAAAATCACACAGGGGTCTGGTGTTAATTATTAATGAATTTTAATCAAATTGATGAGAATCCCCTTTAAGAGACTAACTAGAAATTCTCAGATCAGACCATTGAGCAGAATTCCCTGGGGATCTATAAAGTCTTCCAGTCTAACTCAGTAAGGGGGTAGGGCACAGTCATCATCCTAGGTGTCTGATTTAAAAAAAAAAAAACATATTCCAAAGCTTCTCAAACATAAGTGCATTGGAATTACTTGGTGATCTTATTAAAGTGCAGATCCCGAATCAGTGGATCTGTGGGAAAGGAGGACAGGCTGAGATTCTACATTTCTAACAAGTTCCTAGGTTATATCTATGACACTTGGTCCATGGACCACGCTTTGCATAGCAAGGGGTCTTAAACCATGTTTGAAAATCACTCAATATTTTCAGTCTGGGCCACAATCAACTCTTAGGTGGTGTTTCCAGTGCTATTGGTGTGATGCAGATTTGATTTCATTACTTCCAATTTGCATCACCAAGCTAGATTCATGCAAACATTTCCCAAAGTTTGGCTTTATTTACGGGTCATTTGAAATTTACATAATGATCTCCAAAATTCCAGAGATAGTTTCCATTTGGTGGACAGACTTAAAATTTGACCCAAGTATTTCCTCTTAAAATTAAGGTATCCTGAATGGGGATGCTTGATAATTGGGATACACTCTGAGGACTATACTGTAATACATACCTGTAGAAATCTGAAGTAGGATTCCAATGGATCAAATTTTGTGACATCAGTCTGCAAATGGGGCTTTATCTCTATTAAATAGTCATGTCATTTAAATTTTATCATTCTGTGGGGCTCAGAGCAACTCAGCAATGGAAAAGGAGTATAATACCTATTCATGGTACCTGAGCCTGAATGTCTACACTTCCTTAACCATATCAGCAAGCCTTGACTTTTTTCCTTGCAGTTTTAAGGTGAATGTATTCAGATTTCTTCTCTCATCAGTAAGAAAGTACAATCGTATGAATCCCTGGGACCCAATAAATTGTGTCTCTCAGAGCCCCTTAATCCCCAAGAGCCTTTGATCTAAGAAAGTCATTCAATAAATCCCATCTTTTCGAAAAGTTTCCATGACCTAGCCATCTGCATGCAGAGAAATAAACTAAGTCTCCATACCCTATATCAACCAATTTCTTCCCAACCTCTCATAATCTGGCAAGTGTTAAGGGCACAAATGAGAAGAACATTCATAATACTGATCATTTCCTCCATCACATCACAGAAAAAAACCAATAAAGTTCTCAGTACAGACTCCCCCCAACAAATGGTGCAATGGAAAGGCACCCCACCTTCTCCTATGATCTAAGCAAAATGTTGATGTCTTCTTTCCCTTCAGATTGGAAGTGCCCCAAATGTGACCACCGGACTCAGCTTTTCCATGATAAGACTATGCAAATTTCTTACTGGTGGTAGGTTAGGTTCTTCTGGTTTATGCTGGCCAATTTTATAAGTACATTTTTATTAACTATTTCCAACACACTGTATCCTGTTGTTAAGAAGACTGTGTTTTAGAAGACCCAAATCATGGTTTTTATTATGTCACTATCTACACCATTCTATATTATATGCTGGAAGTTTCTTCCAAGGAAGAAATGGTATTCTCCTCCTGTGGGACATCTTTTCCTAAAAGTTCCACTATAAATAAAAACTATTATCCATCTGAAGGAGCTAGTAGATTCTAACCCATTTACTCAATCTTTTGACCAAAAAACAACCATTCTCTCATTCTGGGGACAGACTGCACTCTTCTTCAGATTACCTATCTTGAACTCTTAGTTTTTGTGGTTCTGGTGGGCTCATAATATGAGCCAATCAAGGCCAGTGAAACTGATAACTGAAACTGTGGAAAAGTAGGAAGGTAAGACTCCCTTTCCACTGGTTGTTAAGCTGGTAAGATGGAAGCTGGGAGAAGCTGGTCGCTGTCTTGGCACCTGCAGGGAGAGCCCACCTGAGAGCAGAGCTAACATAGAAGAAAGAAGTATCAGAATTAGATACCATCATTATGAGCACCTATTACAAATACCAATATACTCTTTTTTTGCTTAACTTAAAGTAGCTTTCTGTTAGTTATAACTAAAAGTGCCCTGGCTGATAGAGGACTTAGGAGATGACAATAATAGCTAACTCTTATATAGTGCTTACATGCTAGGCACTTTTATAAGTGCTTTTCACATATTTACTCATTTATCTTCACCACAATCCTATGCAGATGTCATCATTGTCATTGTCGTCGTCGTCATCATCATCATCATCATCTCCATTTTACAAATAAGAAAATGAATATAAAAACCTTCCTTAAGGCCACCCAGCTAACAAGTGTTGGAGTCAGTATTCACACTTAAGTCAGTCCTGTGAATCAGGGCTGGTCAAAGAGTGGCCTGCAGACTGGTTGCAGTCTATAAACTATTAACCATCTATGAGGAGAAACCAAATACACGTGTAGAAACCTTCATAGCAAGTTGACCTTGCTGCAAAACTTCTTATTTATAGAAGTTTTGATCTATGTTTGATTGCAAATTTTTTAAATCTTGTTTTTCACCAGAGTTTGAGGAACACTTTTTAGCTTATGCTTAAAGCAAAAGCATGGTGAATTAGACATAAATCACAACTTCTCCCCAAATGCTCTTAAGTTTCTATGAATAAGGTTGGTGTCATATTGCAATCCCAAAATATATTACTCCTTGACTCAATTCCAATATTTCAAAATAGAGTTATTTGAAGTATTTTTAGTTCTCATGGCACTATATTAGAATAGGATCTTGAGTTCTTAGTGGGCATTTTGAGAGATGAATGTACCGTAAGTTAACACTACAAAGCATTAAGAAGTTTGGCAATGGTTTCTTCCCACTGAAACTTGTACTAAGCAGACAGAGCAAAACCAAAGGAAAATACCAATCCTAGACAAAGTAGAAGTCACAGAAGGCAAGTACTAGGGAGTGAGTGGTTGCAGAGAATTGAAAGAGGGCTACAAATGGAGGGGAAAGTCTATAACAAGGCCCCGAAGCAAAATGTGACCCTATAGAGCTTTCCTATGCATCCTACTTGGAGAAATATACCCCTAGCCTAAACCCTGGTACAAAGAAATAATGCCTAGGACATGAGCTTAGTCTAGTAGATTTGAAAAAATAGAAGTCTTTCCTGAATGGTCTGACACCTCACAAATATGCAATAAGCCCATGGGAAAAAATGCTTGATACTGTTTATCATCAGAGAATGCAAAATAAGACCACAAGATACCACTATATACCCACCACCATGGCTAAAATGAAAAAGACTGACAAAAGCAAATGTTGGCAAGGATGTAGAACAATGAAAACCATCATACATGGCTGATGAAAATGGTGAGATAATTGGTTATATCTTAGCAAGTCAAAATATACCTACTTTTAAAATATACCACCTTTTTAATTCCATTATTACATATTTACACAAGAGAATTGAAAACATATATTCACACTAAGATTTATACAAGAATGTTCATAGCTCCCAACAGGAAAGAATTCAAATATCAGGTGATCTATTTCTACAACA
This sequence comes from Suricata suricatta, assembly GCF_006229205.1. Taxonomy (NCBI): domain Eukaryota; kingdom Metazoa; phylum Chordata; class Mammalia; order Carnivora; family Herpestidae; genus Suricata; species Suricata suricatta. Next base: position 39,861,596 of record NC_043708.1, read on the forward strand.
GACTACTACTCAGCAATAAAAATGAACAAATCACTGACACATGCAACATCAGGGATGAAGCTCACAGACGTACTACTAAGTGAAAGAAACTGCACACAAAGAGAATATACCAGATGATTTCATTTACATGAAATTCTAAAATAGGCAAAGAAAGTCTAATGTGAAGATCATCAGCTCATGATCTCACAGTTCGTGAGATAGAGCCCAGCCTGGAGTCCTGGGTTGAGTCCTGCATTGGACTTGGTGCTGAGCACGGACCCTGCTTCGGATTCTATCTCCCTGTCCCCGCCTCTCTTCTTCTCCACTGCTTGCATGTGCATGTGCTCTTTCTCTCAAAAGACATAAATAAACATTAAAAAAAAAAGAGTAGAGGTGAAGGAAGAATGACATCCTATTGAAAACTGCTGAAGTTGGATGATAGGTATATGACTATCACTATACTATTGTTTCTTTGTATCTATTTGAAATTTTATATAATATAAAATTTGTAAGTAAATAAAGTCTCTTGCCATTTAGTCAATGTCATCAGCACTTTTTCCAAGGAAATTTTTCCAGAAAAAGTACACCTAGGAATCAAATGCCTTTGCAAGAATAGCACCACCAAATAGGTACCTCCTGAATATGAGGCAGAACGTGTCACAATTTGGAATGTGGATGTATGCTTTTCTCTTGGCATAAAGTATCCGCCATGGTTGTATCTAATAACCCAAAAAAACTATGACCAGAAAAAAAGTCCTCATTGATTTGCACACAATTATGAGTTGCTTTCTTAAAGACACAGCACAACTCGACTTCAGTGGTAAGTCCTGGATACAATGCCAAGGGTTATAAAATTAAAATATTCTTTCTTTTTTCTTCACCTTACAGTTTATTATTTTACTATGAATGCCAATACTGACTTGAAACCAAGCTATTTAAGATTTCAACTGAGTAAATTAAAATTGTTCTCCATGTCGCTTAGAAAATATTAGAAAAAAAATTTCTAACAAGTCCAACAAGGGAAAAAATGAGCACATTGTCATACAGTATAGTCTATAAGTATATAGTTTATAGAGAATTATTTAAAACATGGTAAAATAGTTACACTATCTATGTCAAGTGTAAAAGAACACAAATTTATTTATAATGCCAACTCTTAAATATATTCACATTTGTGGACAAAAAAAAAACCTCGAGAAAATAATGACTTCTTATATTTACATCACTGGAGGGTGAGATAATGAATATATTTTTCCTTTATACTTTTCTGAAGTTTCCAGTTTGATATAAAATCACAATTAAAGCAAAATCAAAGTTTTACCTGTAAGTGGGTTTTACTTCTTGTTAGAAATCATACTCACTCAGCAGCAGTACAAAAACCAAATGTATCCATTTGTTTTATCTGGGTTTTCTAAGGAAGAACAATGGTGTCTAGTGACTTCGTGCTGTAATAGCACACTAAGATTCCTCTTTTCCTAACTGCTTTTAAAATAAGTTCAAAGTACTCATTTTGCTTCTTTTGGTATGGGAAAAAACAAGGATAGCAAGCCAACAGTCATTTTTTTTTCTATTTTAAACCTCCTTTATTCCAAATCCTCAAGTGATTTCCATCCCTCAAGTGATTCCAACAACGTGCCATCCCTCAGCCAAGGCACTGTGGCATACAGACCCTGGTTGACAGACCATCCATATGGGTTAAATCTCAGTGCAGAAAAGAAAATAAATTTGACTTAGCTCTTCTCCCACTGGTCTGTCCCAGTGTGAAAGACCTATGTGGCTGCCTGAGCATCAAAAACACTAGCCAATCTTCCCTCTTCCACTTACCAGAACCTGCAACCAGCAATAAATTAATATACTGCTATTGTCACCCAGGAGCACACCATACAGAGTAGAGCTGGTGTGAGTGATTTAATCACAAAATCTTTACTAAAGCTTCTGTGGAAAATTGGCCGCCTCACCAAGTCCTACCTCTGGACCCCATTACAACAAATTGAAATTTGGAGAGAATCCAGCTGACTGTTCTTAATACTCTTTTGTTTATCTGGTTGGTTGGTTTTATTTGATGAGGGGGGAGTAACTTTCTGATTATTGTTGTTCAGTAATACAGGTTTATAAAGAAGACCACCTGGCACAGTAAGCCTAGAGTGACACCATTCAATACAGAAGCCGTGAGCCACGCATGGCTATGGAGTGCATAAAATGCAACTAGAACAAACTAACATGTGTTGTGAGTGTAAATTTTACATCAAATTTTGAATACCTATATTCAAAAAAATGTAAAATGCCTCATTAATAATTTTTAAATATTTTTAAAGATTTACTTTTTTTTTCAGAGAAAGTCCACATGCAAGTGGGTGAGAGAGAGGGAGAGAGAGAGAAAGAGAATCTTAAGCAGGCTCCATGCTCAGCACAGATCCTGACTCTGAGCTCCATCCCATGACCCCGGGATCATGACCGGAGCTGAAATCTAGTTGGACACTCAACCAACTGAGCCACCAAAGCTCCTTTCATTAATAATTTTTATACTGATTGCATGCTAAAGTGATACTTTGGATATATTGGGTTAAATAAAGTATATTTTTGAAAGTAACGTCACTCATTTCTTTTTATTTTTTTAGTGTGACTAATTTTAAATTACATGTGCCATGAATATTTTATTTCTATTAAAAGGTATCACTTAAAAAATTATTAATATCTGTTAAATTAGTAAATACTTGTGACTACTCATCCTGGAGCGTCCTATATAGAAATGTCCATATGGGAAACAGCTTTATCCTAAATGAGCTATTGTAACTCAGCATGTCTGTTCTTATGTCTTTCAATTTGGGGTTCTATATAACCTCAGTCTTCATTTTCTCTCTTCTCAGAGATTTAATATGTGTGGCATATCTCCCCTTCCAGATGTCCCGCAGGCTGCCCATTGTTATCCCTGTTCTGCTGTTCTTGCAGAAATGACCATGTAGCTATTTGGGACTCCATAGGCATCTCTGTTGAAGCAATTAAACCAGGAAGCCAAGTATTGCTTAAGAGGAGCTGTAGGAAAATATCACTGGGCACCCTCACGAAAGAGCCAAATGCTCTTATTCCTCCCAAATCAGGCCTGCTTCTCCCAGCTGGGACTCTAATGACTTTTCAAAAGATTTTTGAGAGAAGAAAAAATTCTTAGCCAAAAGACGCAAACAGCAAGCTCACTGGTTCTGAGACAAAGAGGCCCCCTAGAGAATAGAGTTCCTGATCCCACCTGGATGGGTAAAGCCCATAGTTAGGCCACTAAGCCTTCCCCTCTGGCTAAAAGGCTAATTATTTCTGATAATGGTGGTCTCTACTAACCCCTCACCTGCCCTACAGCAGAGCAGATCTATCAAGTGAGGAGGGTAGTAATTACTGATGATACTTGCAAACACTCATTATGGAAGCACCAGGGTCCTTAGGAGACAGATACAAGATATAAAGGGGATCAACACATAACAATGCCAAAAGGAAGCTGCAGTCATTTGAAAAGCAAAATGTGATGACTGTTAACTTCTAAAACTAAATTCAGAGAGTGCTATAAGTAAGGCTCTAATATTTTACTGTGACATATGTTTTCTGACATCTAAGAATTATTTCTGGCCTTCCTTTCTCTATTAGCTGTTGCAACTGCAGCTAAAATCTCTGCTTGTAGAACATGCTAAACCCCTTTTGCTTCCAAATCTCTTTCCAGACTCCAATTTTTCATAGACAGGGGTGTGACATCTGCTGAATTCCCCATAGCTCCCTGAACTTTGCCAGGTCCAGAGAATGTACATGATACATACAGATGGACTGGATACATTTTGTCTTCAGCTATAGTGCATGTCTTCTCTTTACAGCTAAAATCCTCAAACATTTCACTATGCCAAAGTCTGATGAAGCAAAGTGATCATCAGTTTTGGTTTATAATATGAAACTTCAAGGCCATATGTAAACACTCTATGAATACTATATTGTGTTATAACGGGCAGTGGAGACTTCTTATTCTCAAAGATTTCTGATGCTACCGAGGTATCAATGTAGAATTTATATTAGGCTAAGGAAATTATTATAGGGGAGAAAGCAGAGAATGTGAATTCAACTGTGAAATCACTTTGCTGACTATTCTAAGATTCTCAGAAACACTTTTCCTTCATAAAAGAGAGTTTAGGGAAAGTCATCGTGGACAGAACAGTGGAGTCTTTCCTTTTTAAGACACAACTGGGGTTTAATTTTGGAGAGACAAAACCAGATTTCAAAAGACAGACTCTGCTGGAAAGTCATCAATTGGTTACAGACAAAAATGTGAGGGTTTGATATTTCTCACTCCTCAGAGTTTTGTTGTTTTTCTTTTTACATTTTCTGAATGTACTTCTCCTAAGATAAAATCCCAAATTCCAAAATTCTACTCCTGGATAATCTTCAGATTAGTCTTGACTTCTAGGGAGGAAAAAAAGTGAAGGGGCAGCTGGGCAGCTCAGTCAGTTGGGTGTCTGACTTGATTTTGGCTCAGGTCCTGATGGTATGCTTTGTGAGTTCGAGCCCTGCCTCGCGCTCTGCGCTCACAGTGTAAAGCCTGCTTGAAATTCTCTCTCCCCCCCCCCCGCCCCTCCCCACCAAATAAATAAATAAATAACTTGAAAAAGGAAGAAACATGAAGAAAGCTTCAAAATATTTAAATCATATAGAGGGGGAGAGAGAGAGAAAGAGAGAGGGTAAACCCTTTTTTAAAAACATTATTCCAAGAAATGGGAGCTAAAAACAAAAACAAAAATATATGAGAAAATTTATTAGAAATAAAATGAAAATATATAGACATATAAAACTGAACATATCATATGGAAAATCTTTTCCATAGGAGCATTTTAAGAAGGCTTTACTCTCAGTATGAGTCTGGACTCCACTCAATCACTGGGCACATGAGTGATTTCATGCCATTGGGGTGTTGGAGGTTTGGGGTCGGTTTTGCCTTAACTTGCAAACATTCAAAAAACACTTCATTTGCCAAAGCTTTAAAAATATATTTATCTTTGAAATGAAAGCCCACACAGACATTCACACACACAAAGTTCTGCATATTATCAAAAGAATAGTGGCATCTTTACTGCCATGGTCTTGATGTTTAATAACTTACATCCCATCTGCATCTTCAAATCCATATACAGGCATTACAAAAATTCCAAGAAACCTCTTCATAAAGACTCTGTTACTGCATGGTCCCCACTATAAAACAGAGCAGCACTTTGTAGTATTATAGCACTTTTCATGCAAAAGTAGGAAAACTCTTTTATGATTTCTTTGTTTTCCTCCAGATACCCATGGTGAAAGGTCAATGGTATATTCATCTTATTGAAACTCTCATCCAGGAAGACATAAAACCAACAGAAGAGATTAATACTGTGAACTCCTTGAGGTTAAGCACTACTTTCTTAAGTTATTGAAACTGTTTTTAAAATGTTGATTGATTGAAAATGTAAAGTTCCAATTCCACCTTACCATTATTCCCAGTGAAGGATTTCTTATCCCTCTACCACTATCCTGTCTCCAGGCAAAAAACACTCTTCACTCATCTATTATACTTGATCCCACATAGTCACTGAAAATATAAAATATAGACATCTAAATGCTTCTCATGTAGGACTGGGGTAAACTCCGCTTACTCAAAACATGAGTGTTCTGGTGCAACCTTTTCAGGCATCAGGGAGCCTAATTACCTGAACCACAAATAGGTCCCCAAATGAGAACGAGGACAAGATGTTGCTCTAATCAGGTATCCTGATAATCATCCTTAGTATATGAAGCGTTCTTCAGAAGAAAACAAGAGAGGACAAAGGAGAGGAGGGGGGGAGGGGAGGGGCAGGGAGGGAGAAAGGGGGAAGGGAGGAGAGCAGGGAAGGGGAGAGGAAGGAAGGGAGAAGAAAGGAGGAGAGAGGGTGAGGGGAAGAGAAGAGAAAAGCTTATAAAAGAAACTTCTCAATATGAATACATTTTTAGCAACTATTAAGCCAGTGGAACACATTTTGGTCATTGCTAAAATCCTTTAAAAAAATCAGACTCAACTGCACTGTGACTTAGAGAAAGTTTGTTTGCCTAGGAACTAGTCTTTTTCTACTTTGTGCTCTTTTGTGAATTTGCTAAGCAATTATTCCGTAATTTGCCAGGCAAAATAATTCTATTGCCCATTAAGAAGAGACTAAAAAGGAAACAAATAATGTGTTTAAAGAAAAATATATACAATATACATCTTATCCTTTTTTAAATTTTCTGGGTAAAATTTATGAACAGCTGGCATATCTGAGGATAAGCCATTTTGTATTTGCAATATAAATATTCATTGATCCTGATGGGTATTTGTAGTGATCATAGTAATAAAATTCAAATTTTTAAAAAATCCTAGAGTTACATTTACTTTCCAGAAAACAAAGTCCTGTATCCCCACATCGTTCTCACTGCCCTTTCTTCCATCTGCTACAAAATGGACCACGTGAGGACACTCAGAACCAGTCTCAAATGTATGTTTAAAATCAGGGTGGTTGAGGTGCCTGGGTGGCTCAGTTGGTTAAGCATCCAGCTTCAGCTCAGGTCATGATCTCACGGTTCAAGGGTTTGAGCCCCATGTTGGGCTCTGTGCTGACAGCTAGCACAGAGCCTGGAGCCTGCTTCAGATTCTGTGTCTCCCTCTCTCTGACCCTCTCCTGCTTGCATTGTCTCTCTCTGCCTCTCAAAAATAAATAAATAAATAAATAAATAAATAAATAAACAAACATAAAAAAAATCAGGGTGGGAAAGTCGTAAAAAAAAAAAAAAACAGAATAAGGCCTGATGGGGGGATGGGTTAAATGAGTGATGGGTATTTAAGAGGGCAACTGTTGTGATGAGCACTAGGTGTTATATGTAAGTAATAAATCACTAAGTTCTACTCCTGAAACTAATATTATACTATATGTTGATTAACTGGAATTTAAAATGAAAACTTGAAAAAAAAAATATATATAAATACAAAAAACAGAGTAAGGCCTAAAGTTCTGAGTCTAGGGATTCATTGGGCATTCAGACATTAACCACTTCTCCATGGCCTCAATTTCTTCCTCACAAACTAATAACCAAAAAGTCTACATGATTTCCTAGATTTGAAGCAAGAATAAATTAAACTTAATAAATTTTAAAAGGATTTGGGGGGTAGGGAGCACAGATGGAATGAGAGAGGGAGAAAAACAGTGATGTGGACCACAAACATGTTTTCAGGAGAATCTGGTGGTCTGCATGTCTCATCTTGAGAAACACGACCTACAGTGACTATTTTTTTCAGCTTATTCAACCTCTACTTTTATCACTGCTTCCTTAAAAACAAAGTTTTGTCAATAGATGTTCCACACAGGAGAAAAGCAAGAAAATTTCCCCAAATCCATTCTGAAATTTTCAAATAAACATTCCTGATGTTCTCTACCATGTGGTTATTTTACCCTTGCATTCAATAGATTCAAGCACCAATCATGCACCAGCCATTGTTCTGGACAATGGGGACTTAAAGATGAAAAAGGCAGACTTCCAGGGGCCTACAGTCTAATGGGAGAAGATAAATAAGTAAACAAGTCATTAAAACACAATGAGACAAATATAATGAATGTAAGTAGAGTCCCATTTAACTTCCACAAACCAACTGCTTAGCAAAACTGAAAATCAAGTAGAGGACTCCATCTGTTTTGAAATGGCAGAAAATCAAGAAAATATTGTTATCCCTGTCAAGACCATGACTCCTTTTCCTAGTGGAAGCCAAGAAAATAAAAGCCACCCAGACCCTGATTTCTCAGTTCAGGCATTTTAATCCAAAAGCCATAAAACAGGACAATTTCCCTGTGGCCAAGTAAAAGTCTAAAAGAATATCTCAATGTCTCCTGCCTTAGATCTCAGGGGTTTGGTAATCCTCCTCTCTGTATAGTTACTTTTCTCATGTAACAAGTCTTTCCCATGCTTGCTTTTGGATCCTGGTACCTACCAAGACTAAAGTGTTTCTGTAAGGTAATCCAAGGCTAAGTAGGAGAAAGAAACTCATTTAATATAATAACAAGAGGAAGTGCTAGCAGAAAACTAATATTTGCAACTCAATTATTTAAATCCTCCACCCTAAGATAATTTTATCCTCCTCTGCATTTAGGACCCAAAGCCCCCACCTCACTCCTGCTACCACCCCCAGGAAAGCAAAAAATAACCCACAACTGTCCCCTGAAGCTAGACACAAAGTTAGACAGGAAGGAGGTGGGAAGAAAGGAAAAATAAAGGAGGAGAGCACTGAGGAGCTATAAGGCAAGGAAAGAGGCAGAGGGACTACAAGGGAAAGGGGACAAAATAGTCTTACTTATCCGTGTGGTTGACTATATAATATGTTCCAAGCATTTAAGACTAATGCCCCAAAGGCAAAGTTCAGGGACAAGTTGAACTTTCCAATTTCTACCACCCTAAAGACTTGGAAGGAAATAGAATATAGCACTTGGATTTGAAATAATGAAAAGTGTTTCTAGAGTCCATGTGTGGGGTTAACCAGCTAACTAGGAACTCTGCTATTAATTATAGTACCTCTTCCTTCCAGAATAAGGAACACTAATGGGATATTTTAGCAGCGACATCTAACAGTCTTTGGCCTCTTCGTTAATCCAAAGAAATTTTGAAATAACTTACTTCCTCTGCATGTGCTATTCTAGCATCCACCAAATAATCTGTTGAGGATATATCCAAACTCATAATTCCCAAATAAGAGAATCCATCTTAGTCCAAGAAATAATAAGAATATTAAACAGAGCTCCTGGTGGCATCTGGAGAAAATCCACTGTTGGAAGAGGGCCAATAGGACCCTGTTGAGCATCATCATGATCATTAGGCTGTCATTCTTAATCTGACCTATTAAATTAACACATAGTCTCCATGTTACCACCTTAGGACACTATATTGCCTTGATTTACCTACATTTGACAAAAGTCAAAGACTTTTCTTGTGAATGTTGTGAAAATGCCTATGTTCATGCTCAATTTCCATGGGAACTATGACTGAGGCAGGTCAAGTCTAGGTTCATCCGACTCCCACCTCCATATTCTTTGCAAATATAAACAGGAAGGCAATATCTTCCTTAGGCCTCCCTATTGTGAGTGATTGGGGTAGAAATCTCCATACTCCTTCCCTTCCCAGCTCAATTCATCCTTTACTTTGTATTTGAATAGAAACAAAGACTCAGAGATAATTCTATCTTCTCCTATTTAGTATGGAAACTACCTCTCTCCTTGCCCAATTCTCTTCTATTTTTGCCTTCTCCAGTTCCTCTTTGAGTGGGGCAAAGGCAAAATATAAGGATATAAAAAGGTGATATGGAGCAGAGAGAAATAATTGAGGCATTAGATGGGGTTCTTTGGGTTATAAGTGACATAAAAACTAACTCCAACTGGGTTAAGGAAAAGAAGAGAAAAGGGATAGTTTATGGGCTCACAAAAATGATCCATGTTGAATCTTGCCTACTGGAGAAGTCTGGTTCAGTCACAACATCTCTAGGCTCCTATTTCCTGTTCTTACTTTGGATAGACTCCAAAATTTGACTCCACAGGATGGTTCCTAGCAACTTCCTGCTCATATCATCATAACCTTAATTTAATAAAAAGAAAATCCCCTTCCCTCCAGTAGCTCAAGCAGCAGCGTCACAGGTGAATTTCATTTGACTTTGACCCACTTTTGGTCATATGCTCAAACCTAAACAATGGTTGTGGTCAAGGGAATGGACTACACAGACTGGCTCTGCCTAAGTCATATGTTCTACCAGCTTAGGCCGAGAGATAAAGTCAGCTTCACACAAAGCACATAGACTGAAATTGGAAAGGGGTACCATTAAAGTAAATATGTGCTCCCAAGATGAGTGTGCAAGTGCTGAACGATAAAGTTAATATGCATTCATTATTCTTACCCAACTCTCCAAGGATGAGCAAGAAATGCTCCACAGAAAAAACTGGAAGAAACTCTCAGTTTAAGTTGTGAGTATCAGTAGGCATTTGATAGGCCAAAGAATGCTGGGATGAGAGTAGTAGTAGGCCATCCAAAGCTAGGATAATACCATGCACAAATACAGTAGACAGGCAAAAAGTTATGATCATTTCCAGGAAATTCAAGTAAGTTCTATATAAATGTACCTGGGGAAGTTTGTGATAATTGAGGCTATAAAGTAGGCTAATCATGTTGGGATTTTTGTGCCATACCCAGGATAATTTAGATTTTATCTTTGTGAATAAACGGGAGCACTGAGATAGACACATTAAGCCAGCATGTGAGCTGTGGAGCAGGATGGATGGTGTGTTGGATGGATGGCACAAAGGTTATGAGAATGTAGTGGAATTGCAGTCAAAAATATCTCATATAATCTGAACCAAAGTCACTGTCCATGGAGGTTAAGAGGTGGGGCCAACTAACCAAAAAAAAAAGGGGGAAGGGATTTTGCCATTTTTAACAACAATGATGGACTCTGAGGGAATTATTATTAAGGATAATAAGTCAGACAAAGATAAATACTGTATAATCACACTCATATGTAGAATATAGAAAAAAACTGAACTCAGAAATAGAACAGATAGATTAGTGGTTGCTAGAGGTGGGTGTAGAGGGTGAAGGAAATGGGTGAAGGTAGTCAAAAAGTGCAGACTTCCAGATATAAGATAAATATGTTTTGGAGATCTAATGTACGGCATGGTGACTATGGTTAACAATCATGCATTGTATATTTGAAAGTTTCTTGGAAAGTAGATTTTAAAATTTCTCATCACAAGAGAAAAAGAGTATAATTGTGTAAGTGATGAAAGTTAACTTACTGTGATGATCATTTCACGACACATATATCAAACCATTACACTGTACATCTTAAAATAATACAGTATTATATGTCAATTCTATCTCAATAAAACTGAAAAAGAAAAAGTAGAGATGGACTTAATAAATACCTAACTCTGATGGGCTTGGTGATTGATTACAATGCTGTAGATGCAGGAGAAAGAGGTTTTCTCCTCAAGTTTCTGGCTTGAGGAGTACATAAAATAGAATGCAGTTTCACTAAAATACTGAATCCATGAGGACCAGCCATGACATCATCATTAACCTTTGGCCCTAACATTCCTCCTCAGGTTTTCAATAAAAATATATGTCTGTGATTTTAGCTACTTTCAATATTTATAAAGGGTTTTATGTGACTAACCATTTCATTCACAAATTTGTCCCACAGCACCTCCACCCCACCCACATTGCATCTGTTCTGTGTGGGTTATTTATGATGCAGCTGTTTTAGCACTTGAGATCCCCATGCTATTCTATCACAACACAAAACAAACAATTCATCTCCACCATCTTAGCTCCATTGGATTTCCACCTCCATAAAATAGTGTATTGAGGAAAAGTCCTTATCATCCTTCCTAGTCCATAAATAACATAGGTAAGATCATTCTTGAAGCAATGAAATTCTCATGGTGACATTTTATCTCTTAAAAGTGAATTTTTAGTAATGACAGAGTCCATCTGAAACAACCCTGGTATTTATTTACATATTTTTGTGTTTGTGAAAGATATCCCTGCAGGATATCCTCTTTAAGCTTTGCAGCTGTTGATAATGGGTGCCTGCCCAAGTGTGGATTTATTTTACAAACACATTTATCATCTATCAAACATATTGGCTGGCAAAGGTTTTGTATATTCCATGACTTGTAACATTCTTGTTCCAAACTATTCTGGAACACACTCATATTGTTCTTGCTCAGCCTTTAAGAAAGAACTGAAAGGCTGACTTTGTCTGAGAGGTGGTAGGACTAAACTGCACTTACGCTGAATCCACAGTGTGTACAGAGCATGAAGCTGTTTTCTAGATGAATCAGCTGATTCTTTGTGCTTTAGACGCCAGTGAAGGCATTAGTTAATGAAAATGTAAGAAAATAGTTCATGTAACCAACATTAGGAAAATAAAGGGGAAAAAAATGAGACTATAAAACAGATATAACATCTTCAAGAGATAGTACTTATTTCACTCACTCCAGGACCTAAACTAGGAGCTGTATTTCCAGAGAGATGGGCAGATGCATGCCACAATTTTTAAGTCAAGTGGAAAGCTTGCAGGGTGCTACATGAGTTCCTGGGTTCAAGTCATTGCCATCAAGAGAGGCCAGGGAATAGTATTTAGGATGTCTGACTGTTATGGACAGCATCTTTTTGAAACAAAGAATCCAGGTGGAACTGGACCCATCCCAAGTTGGGCAGAACTTATTTTGGCTCAGAATATCCTGCCCAGGGCCAAATCAGTACCAACCTGGATGGCAAGTGAGTGGGAAATACTACTAAGTATTACTGCTAGCATTCATTTTTTAGCTAAAACTCTCTCCAGCTGGACAGGAAACCGTGGGTTGGAACTTTGCTGTTACTTTTGATTTTTTTCTCTTCTGGAAGCATGAGAAACTCTCCATTTCTTCCAAAATAGATGAAGAGGATTCAAGATCCCTATTTAGTTTCTTTTTGGTTTCACTGATCTTTCTACCCTATTTCCTGTTTCATGATGCTTGCTCTACAACTCCTTAACTCATTTTCCCATCTCCTTTGTTGTATTTCTTCTCTATTTGTCTTTTTCAAGTTCTACATTTTCTCTCTTCTCTACCCAATTCACTATTTCCAAGACTTTCTTTCATTTGACGTATTAACATTTTTGCTCCAGAAAGTTAGGTTAACCTGAAAAGTTACATTTAGATAAAGAAAAGATAAACAATATTGAGAAAGTCATCAGATAGGACAGCTAGAATTCCTTGAAGTTTGATCCAGATATTATGAAGATATTGTATTGGTATAAACTACACAGTTTAGAAAAAACTACAATCAAACTCACTCTTTCAGGTTCCTATTTCCTTAATACTTTGGTCAGCAAAGTATGCCAAGTCAATAGCCCTATATGCCAAGAGCAGCAGGGATTAATGCAATGGTAGGGCCCTATTAAGCTGCCTTTGTGTGATTTGAAGCATATTTCCAGGACTCTTCACCCTCTGCCAACCCCCAAACTTCCACCTTTCTATCAATAATTGATAAGATAGCAAAGCAGGGAAGTTTCTTGAGTGTCTGGTGGGAAGGGAACTCACCTATGCTTCCTCGAAACCATGAGTAACTGATTCTTGAATCAAATTAAATAGTTGATGTTTTGAGCACAGAAAAGATAAGACAGGCCTTTCAAATGCTGGAGGGAGGGACTTGGGGGTATTAGGACTCTTTTGGTTGCAAGTGACAGAAATACAGTGTGAAGTAGCAGAATTGAAGGTGGGAATGTGTTAGTTCACAAAAGTCAAGGAAGAGTTGAAGCACCAAAGTGAGAGAGAGGCAAGGATCCAGCTTTACTTAGGAGCACTCAGAACCAGAAACACAAATCTTGGTCCCATCGCATTTCTGCCTCTCTACATAGCAGCACCATTTCTTCTAGGAAATAAAGACTTCAAGAGCTCTCCTGAGCTTTACAACCCACCTCTGGGACCTCCATAGAGGGATTGACACTATTCTTCATTCCAATTTGAAAAGTTCCCAGGGAAGGACTCTGATTGGCCTCAGTCAATGTCAATTCTGGACTAATTAGCTATGGCCATTGGGCCATACTTTGAATACATAAAAGATCATGGTAGCTACATTGGAGCCACATGATGAGAGTATGAAGAGAAGTTCACAAAAAAATTTAGTAGGGGAAAGAGATGCCATGCTCAGACAATAAGAATGTATTGAACAAACAGAACACTGAGTGCCTATTACACACAGACCCTGTATGATAGGAATAACAACAAAGAGTACCAAAGATACCAGACCAGAAGGGTCTGGAGGCACTGATAGTCTATTCCAGAGGTAGAGGGGTGGGGAACAAGCTGTGCATTTATCAAAATTCTATAAAACCCTATTCTTATACTTGGCTTACCAAACATAGATGTTATAGACTCAAAACAGCAGACATATAGAGAGAGCCCTGGAACTTCCATGCTACAGAGCCTAAGTAGTTTGAGTAACATCATCTCTCCTATGTGAAATAACAGAAAATATATATTGGTCTCCACCCCAAGTTCCTGGCACAGACCTCCCAAAACCCTTGTAATTTCCTACGTGATAAGAGCACTAGGTGCATCTTTTGTTCTAATATTTGGTCTTTGACCCTGATTCCTGACACAGAGCTCCTAAGTCCTTTGGAATTTCCTGGGTGATAGGAATGTCTTTTGTTCTAATGAGGTGACTCTTGGTGGGCTCCTGGGTAGGGGCTGGTAACCAGAAAGACCAAACTATGATTAGAAGGTTATAATTTTCAGCCCTCACCCCCTCTTATTTAAAGGGGGTGAGGGCTGAAAATTATGTTAATGATCAATTATGCTTATGTGATGAAGTTTCCATAAAAATCTCCAAAGTACAGGATTCAGAGAGCTTCCAGGTTGGTAAACACATGGACGTGAGAGTGGATACACCCCAACTCTATGCAGATAGAAGCTCCTGTGCTCAGGACCCCTCCAGACTACCCCCTATGTATCTTTCATCTGGCTGTTCATCTGAATCCTTTATGATATCCTTTATTATATACTAAACTGGGAAACATAAGCAAATATTTCTTTGAATTTTGTGAGCTGTTATAGGAAATGAATGAATCCACAGAGGGGGTCATGGGACTCTTTGATTTATAGCCAAGTTGGACAAAAGTTATGGGTAATCTGGAGAACTACTACTTGTCCATGATATCTTAAGTGATGGGCAGTCTTGTGCAGCTGAGTGAGTCCTTAACCTGTGGGGTCTGCATTTGCCCTAGTCAGTGTTAGAACTGAATTGTAGGACACCCAGCTGGTATCACAGAGAATTGCTTGCTTGGGGGGAAAAACGCTACATCTGTTATCAGAGATGTTGTATGTATGGTAGTGGTGTGAGAGTAAAGGAGAAACACCAAATGTTTTTCCATCACACCTAAGTATCTTAGGTACCCTTAATGAAGCAAGATGACAAATACTATACCAGGGTAGAATCAAATGCATGTAGTGGTCCCTTGAGAAGCAACATCTTTGGGGATCCTGGGTGGCTCAGTAAGTTGAGCACCTCTTGATTTCAGCTTAGGTCATGATCTTCCAGTTCGTGGGATCCAGCCCTACATCAGGCTCTGTGTGGACAGTGTGGGCTCTGCTTAGGATTCTCTCTCCCTCTCTCTCTCTGCCCCTTCCTGGCTTGTTCTCTCTCTTTCTCTCTCTCTCTCTCTCTCTCTCTCTCTCTCTCTCTCTCTCTCTCTCAATAAATAAATAAACTTAAACAAAAAAGCAGCAGCATTTCCATCTCTAAGATGATACCAAAATGGGGGCTATTAAACAAATGTCTTCTTTGAAGTGGAGGTAAACTGCAGATATGTCAGAAACTTTTAAAACCCTATTCACCTACTACCCACCTTGCTTTTCGGGGAATTAAAACTGAAGAGTTTTCTTTAATCCTAAAAAATTTTAGAAGCATAGTATCATGAAAGACATAACTATTGAAAGGATAAAATTGAGAATGTATATAAAAGAACTATGTGCAAACATTAAAATTTTTATATTATTACTACTTTATTAAGAATTTGTGCTCACTCTCCCAGGCTCTTGTGTTTGAGAGTATTGTCTACCTGCCTTTCAGGAGTTAACGCTGAAGCTGGCATTAAATTCCCCTCTGTAGTGGGCGGGGGTTGGTGTAAGATGTTTGTCAGGTTTATATCTATGAGGAATTATGCTTGAGGTTATCATGCAGTCAAATAAACTTTTTTTCTTATGGAATACATGGAGAAAGGTCCAGAGGACTGGAGAGGCCCTGTTTTTTATTGAACAAAGTGATTTTGTTCTGAGGTTAAATCTGTATGACCCAAAGTACAGGCTGGTATGCAAAGAGTCAGGCATTGACTTAAACAATAATAAATTGTGGTTCAGAATGCAGGGGAAAGTCTGTTCCCTCCCAGACACTGAAGACCATACAATTTCACTGCTGTGATTTCAAAATAAACCTTGAACTTGTTAAGTTTTGGATTTGCAGCAAATACTAGGAACTTTTAAAATGGATACTTAATCCAGACTTATGATGCTTATGAAACAACTTTTAATAAGTGGGGCATAAATCATTTTAAATAGCCAATAAAATTCAGAACTCAACAGTCAAACAATAAATTTTTAAATCATAAAATCTGGCAAACAGACTTTAGTGACTTTAGTCCATGTAATCCAGGACTCAGGGGTCTTTCAGATTTAGGAATGGGCTCATCCATGCAAAATCTGTGGGACCTATGGAGGCAGGTGTAGTTATTAAGAGGTAAAAATGAATCATAACTGCCTGGTATGTGGAAGTTATTCAATAATTATTTGTTGAATTAATTAGTTAATTACTATGGAGTGGTTACACTGATGGAGTAGGTAAGATCACCACTCACTTCTACCAGTAAAAAGGGGAAATTCAGCACCATTCCTTCCTAGGTGGCAGGTTACCAACATGGGCTCTGGGGATGCCAAGCTATGTACACCATGGCCCTTGCTTTCCAGAAGCCATCATACCACACCGTAGGGCACCATCAGTCCACTGTCTTATTACTTATTCTTACACCGGTGGAGCAGCTTTGGAGGTTATGAGCCAGTGGGCTCCTTTCACTAAGCCCCACAAAGCCCTTGGGCCCCCAAGTTATCTTTCTCTAGGCATCTACTGATATCTGCCAATTCTGTTGGTGGACTCATCCTCACCCTCAATGCAGGAAATGACACTTCCAGAGAAGGTTATCTGTGACAGCCTCTTCATCCCTGAAGATCCCTTTATGCCCCTGACTAAATGATAATAGCAACAACAACCCACTAACAATAAAAATAATTTCTTACATTTCTCTTGAGCTTTCCATTGAGACAGTGTAGTACTACTGTCTTGCAGTAAGAGATAACCTACCCTCAACAGATCTCATCCCATACTCACCTTGAACAATAAACAGAGAATCACTGTAATAAGAAGAATGTTTCTCAAGTGTAAATGGGGCCCCATTAATGAAACAACAAAGAAAAAAGTGAGCCATAGGAAGAAAGATAAAAAAGAAATCTGGAGGACCCAGAGCTAGTCCCTTGTGCCAACACAAAGATATTAGCAATATCTCTTAGCTTCTCAGTGCAGTAATCCTCTCTTCTAAGAAATGATGAGGTTGGACTTTATTGTCTGCCTGGATTTTCAAGCCAGCCTGACCCTCCTGTATCCCAAGCACCTGCAAAATAGAAGGCACACGAATGCCCACTCTTTGAAACAAGGACCCTCCTTGTTTTCTTCTAGCTTAGTTCCCCTCTCTTGGCTCCTTCTCCAGTATCCCTGCTGCTCCATTGATTAGGGTTGGTTGTGCTCTTGACTCTCCTAAAAGGATAATGACTTTGGTTCACCCCTAAACCACTCTCTAGATTGGACCCTGGTTTGCTACATTAACAGCTCAGTTATGCCCACCTCATTCACTTTCGAGTGGGGGAAAGAAGAGGATTCAGACAATCATTTTTAAGTTCTCTTTCACTTCCAGAATCCTACAATTATCAGCATAACAAAGCCTGAACAAGTAAAATTTTCTTTGGCTTAAATAAACCTCAGCTGTGTTTGGCCAGCATGAAGAATGGCAGGTTCATCTTCAGCAAAGAAGGCAAGGATTTTTTTGGCCTTAGGTGCAGAAGGAAGTCTATCTCATTTTAGAAGGACATCTCTTTCCTTAGTTAAAATTAGTCAGTGTTGCTATCTATGAACTTCATAGGCACTCAGCTTCAATTACTTCTATACTGGGGAGAAATCATTGTAGAATGGATAAATAACCTTGAAAAAAATAATAACCTTGAAAGATCTTAACACCTGACACAAAGCTGCCAGTGCCACTCATTTCATGAAATTAAGCCATATTTATCAAGCTTCATGTCTTGTAAATGTTTGTTGACACGGAGCCTTTGACAGGAGTCAATCTGGCTGACAGCTTTTTCCTGTTAAATTGCAAGTTGCTTTTGCTGCCAAGAGTTTTTAATGACAAAAATGAGGAAGTTGTGTGTGCAGCAAGAGACAGAATCCTTGAGCTTGATTTCATCTTGTCCCACTTGGCCTTCTCTTATTTTTTTTAAAGTTTATTTATTTTGAAAAAGAGAGAGAGCAAGTGAGTGAGCGAGCAGGGAAGGGGCAGAGAGAGAGGGAAAGAGAGATTCCCAAGCTCAAACTCACAAACCATGAGATAATGACCTGATTACCCTTCCCTTAGTAAAGAAGGGCAGCCATGCCAATGTCTTTTGATGAGGAATAAGTCACAAACTTGGAAGAAATTAGCATTTAAGAGTTTTATGAGAAGGCTCTAAAAGATCAGAGAACTAATATTTGTGGAACATCTACTAAGTACCAGGCACAATTTCAATGACTTGAAAAGGATCTCTTTAAAATTATCTTTCATTCTCATGAAAATCTTGTGAAACTGGTAATATTATCCCTATTTCAGATAAAAGAAGCCACCTCAGAGAGAAACACATAAATAGTTCTAATTCAAATAAGGGGTGGGGAGGGAGGATATTATCCCGTGTCTAAAACCAGATCTTATTTACTTCTGAGGTGTACTACAGACTTTCAACTTCAATTCAACAAAATATAAATATGCATGTGGAAAAACAAACCATAGAATCATATAATTTTAGATCTTAAAGAAACGTTAGAGGTCACTTGGTGACTCTAATTTCTCATGTTACAGATAAGGACACAGACCCACAGAGTTAAAGTGATTTGCCCAAATTACATGGTTCTACCTGTGCAAGTTGTGGAAACCTTTCTTTATTGAAATATTAAGGATAAAAAGGCAGGCCTTTTGTAGTTAATTAGAGAAGTGTCCTAAGTCAGCACAAACTGTTCCATGTGCTTTCTAATAACTGAGATATTTGAAAAATAGTAAAAGTTCCAGGTGGGAATTTCTAAGATAACCCAGAGACATAAAGTACTATGGGCTTTAAGAAAGTTTTCCTATCCAGGCAACACCCTCTTTGACCTCAGCTACAGCAACTTCTTATTCAGCATGTCTCTGAAGGCAAGGGAAACAAAAGCAAAAATGAACTACTGGGACCTCATGAAGATGAAAAGCTTCTGCACAGTGAAGGAAACAATCAGCAAAACTAAAAGGCAACCAATGGAATGGGAGAAGACATTTGCAAATGACACATCAGATAAAGTCCATATCAGTCTAGATTTGGACTATCAGATATCCAAAATCTATAAAGAACTTATCAAACTCAACACCCAAAAAGAATCCAGTGAAGAAATGGGCAAAAGACATGAATAGACACTTTTTTTCTTTTCCAAAGAAGACATCCAAATGGCTAACAGACACATGAAAAATGTTCAACATTTCTTATCATCAGGGAAATACAAATTAAAATCACAATGAGATACCACCACACACCTGTCACAATGGCTAAAATTAACAATTCAGGCAATGACAGATGTTAGAGAGGATGCAGAGAAAGAGGTACCCTTTTACAATTTGGTGGGGATACCAACTGGTGCAGTCACTCTGGAAAACCGTATGGAGGTTCCTCAAAAAATTAAAAATACGACTACCCTATGACTCAGCAATTGCACCACTAGGTATTTATCCAAGGGATACAGGTGTTCTATTTTGAAAAGGGACATGTACCCCAATGTTTATAGTGGCACTATCAACAATAGCCAAAGTAGGAAAAGAGCCCAAATTTCCATCAATTGGTGAATGAATAAAGAAGATGTGGTGTGTGTGTGTGTGTGTGTGTGTGTGTGTGTGTGATGGCATATTACTCAGCAATCAAAAAGAATGAAATCTTGTCATTTGCAACTACATGGATGGAATTAGAGGGTAGTATGCTAAGTGAAATTAAAGCGAGACAAATATCATGTGACTTCACTCGTATGTGGAATTTAAGATACAAAACAGATGAACATAAGGGAAGGGAAGAAAAAATAATATAAAAACAGGGAGGGGGACAAAACATAAGAGACTTAAATATAGAGAACAAACTGAGGGTTGTTGGAGTGATTGTGGATAGGGGGATGGGCCAAATGGGAAAGGGGCATTAATGAGGACACTCTTTAGAGTGAGCACTAAGTGTTATATGTAGGGGATGAATTACTGGATTCTACCCCTGAAATAATTATTGCACTATATGCTAACTAACAGGGATGTAAATAGAAAGAAAGAAAGAAAGAAAGAAAGAAAGAAAGAAAGAAAGAAAGAAAGAAAGAAAGAAAGAAAGAAAGAAAGAGAAAGAAAGAAAGAAAGAAAGAAAGAAAGAAAGAAAGAAAGAAAGGAAAGAAAGAAAGGAGGGAGGGAGGGAGGGAGGGAGGGAAGGAAGGAAGGAAGGAAGGAAGGAAGAAAGAAAAGAATTCCTATCAAACCAAAAGACTCCAAAGCATAACTGTTTTCATCTCGTATCCAAATTGGCTAAGCAAGTCCCTCTACAACTAACACAGCAATGTAGTCTGTTTCTTCAAAATGAGGAATTCACTCCACATCAGGTCAATAGGCTAAAAGAAATGATGGGAACAAAAACAGGAAGGAGAAAAGGGGGAGAAGAAATAGAAAAGATGCATCCAATTAAACACTAGAAAACAAAATCAATTCCACATATTTCTCCATTGGTAAAGGGACAATTTTCCACACAAGCCCACATATATTTGCATTTCTTGACCATGGGTCAGAGATTTGAACAGACTTGTCTGCCCAGAGAGAATTCAGTCTTAATCATTAAGCAGTTAGCCAATCTCAGTTATATTTTACTGGAAAAAGCAGACATTTACTAGACCTCTCTTCCCATAATGCAAATGTCTTCGTGTAGCCAAAGATCACCAACAATTTTAGAAAGCTTAAGGAGGACATTTACGTATTGGCTTTTATAACCTTAAACTCCAACGTCCAGAGAGTTATGTAAATAACAATACTCAGGAAAGGGAACTTATCTTTTGAATTTGGGCTTGTGCAAAGCTCAGATACAAATAGTGCCTGTGAGAGGGATAAACGTGATTCATAAGGGTTGTCTCATGTGGTTAATCCTTCCAGACAGAAAGGGACTCGATTCTCCACAGATATTTTTACCAGCTTTTTCTCTTAGATCATCCAAAGGGGTATAACTATTATTCAGCATCTGATTGAATTATCTGTCTGTCTACTAATCCTGGAGGACTATGGACAAAAGTAGCAGTGAAAAGATGATGAAACAAAAGTTGAAAACTGGCAAGGAACATTATTTGATGCTCTTAATTTAGATGCAATCAATTTATTGAAATACAACTTTTATTGTAAAGTAACTGAAGCTTAAAAGATGAAGCCATCACATGCTTGTTTGTAATGCTTCTAACAGTAAAGCTGTTAATCTACTTAACGGATCCTCACCTGGACATAAACTGAAGCAAACGGAAAGGAAAAAAATCACACAACATAGACTAACAGCATTAGTCCATGGTATTACACAAGGTTTCTCAAAACTGTTTTCTGTTACATTGTGCAACAGCCTTCACCCCTCTGACCAATATGTGTTGATGTATTCACAGTGATTAGTAACTACCTGGCTCAAAACCCTTTACTCCATTTGTACTGAATAGGAAGCGAATCACCCCCTCCTGAAGGTCAGGAGAGGGTCTGGGACTTATCAGAAGATCCTTTCAGGCTGGTCTCTATCCTTCTCCTAGGCAGTGCTGTCAGAATGACTAATGCAGAAAGTCATGGCAACTTCAGATGTTCTCCATTTAAAGTTTTTTACAAAAGGTAAGCAAGATAACACTGTGGAAATCTATTTTTGGAAAATTTTACTACTGTTGTACCTAGAAACAGAATCCTTCTCATAATAATAATAATAATTAATAATTATAATAACCAATAATGATAATTGCAGGGGTTTCTGGGTGGCTCAGTTGATTAAACATTAGACTCTTGGTCTCGACTCAGGTCATGATCTCACAGCTGAGTTTGAGCCCAACGTTGGGCTCTGCGCTGACAGCATGGAGCCTGCTTGGGATTCTTTCCCTCTCTCTCCCCTCCTCTTAAAATAAATAAATACACTTTAAAATAATAATAATTTCATCCATAGCTAGCAGCCAACTTGGGTCTCACTTGTTTCTGGTTTTCATGGAAGAACTGAAAAGACATTATGAAAAGATTATTTGTTTAACTTAAAGTTTTAAATTTTACCCTTAAAAGTTACTGTTTATATATGCCAGTGTTTCTCCACCTCAGTCCTACTGACATCTAGGGTTGGATAATTCTTTGTCATAGAGGCTGTTCTGTGCATTGTAAGACGTAGAGCAGCATCCCTGATTTCTATCTTCTAGATTTCAGTGGCACCACCTCCAAATCCCTCCCCAACAGTTGTGACAACTAAAATGTCTTCAGACACAGCCAAGTGTCTCCCCATTGAGAAACCACCAAATGTAAAAGTTTGGCCCAGGGAACCCTGTTTCATATAAGTATGTTCTGCAACAGAGTAATACGGCTGTCAAACCAGGAAACGGAGGCAGAGATGAGTCATCAGCAGCCGCTGCCTGTAGCAAGGCCCTGATTGCGCAGCTTTGCTTACAGTCCAGTGATCATGGGTCCAGAGAGCTTACACCACCCCTACAATTGGCCCTTGGGGTCCCTGAGTGTTTATTTACCAAAGTCTGGCCAAGAAAAGTCAAACTTTAATTCTAAAAATTAAAAGCTTCTTAGCCACATTCAGTCCTTTCTAAACCTCCACAGTGAGGAAAAAAGACTACCTTACTGCTTCTAAGCACATCAGCCCTACTGGGTAAACGCAGTGCCAACTGCATTCTCTTCTAATTAAAAAAATATGGATTAATAATAATTAGAAAAATCATGGCATTGAGAAAGACATTACCAAAAGGAGGTATTTCATTAAAAATTCTAGATATCCAAATTTGCAAAAACTTATGGACCACAGGCAAGAAAGTTCCCATTTTTTGGTTAAAAGGAAATTATTTTTAAGGACAAAATAAGGTAAGCAGGTCACAGAAGTTGTGACAGAGGTTGGTGTCGTTAAGATACAAAATATTCATCACCAAGGATAGGTCAAGAAGGAATCTCTGCGCCTCATGTAGAATTCTCAAGCAGCTCAGACAAGCCAGTGTCAGCTGTCACAGTCCAAGTTCCAAAGAGCCACTTCACTGGGACATGGGTTTGTGGGGCACATTTGCCTGGGCAGAGTTTTTTGGTTGCCTATCCAGTATCCAACCTCCCTTTTACTAATCCAATTTTGTATAATGTTACCTAACAAGTTGCCTAACATTAAAGAGAGAGAGAGATTTTTCCCAGCCTCTCTTGCAGATGGGGTGGCTGTTTGACACAGGTTAAGCCAATCAGTTATTTGAAAATTATTAGGTGAGGCTTCCAGAAAAGCTCCTTAAAATGGAGGCAGACTAAATTTTCCATGCCTTTTCCTTTGCTCTTTCTTCTTTCTGCTTGAAACATAGATACCATACAGAGATAGAATAGCTTTCTCAGAGCCATGAAGCAACAAGCTCATGCTACGAATGACTGAGTAGAAAGACAGAAGGAAATCTGGTTGCTGGTGGAACCTCTCTGTACCAATGCTAGTGTGTTAGTGTCCTGGGGCTGCACTAATAAATTATTATAGATTCAGTAACCTAAAACAACACAGATTTATTCTTGCACAGTTCTGGAGACTGGAAGTTGGAAATTAAGTAGGGTTGTACACCCTTGGTGGGCTTTAGGAAATAATCCGTTCTTTATTTCTTTCAGTTTCTGGTGGCTGTCCCTGGGTTTGTGCCACATCCCTCCCATCTCCACCTCTGTAGTCACTGTTGCCTCCTCTTCTGTCTGTCTTATCTCCCTTCGCTTCACTCTTATAAGGACATCTGTCATGGATTTAGGTCCACCTGAGTAATACAGGATGATCTCATGATATTTAGTAACATCTGCAAAGATCCTTTTTCCAAATAAGGTAACATTCAGTTTCCAGGAGTTTGGATGTTTCACACATCTTTTGGGGGACCAGCCACTACACCTGGCTTGCCTATCTCAAGACTTCTCATTTATCCTCTCCTGTCAAAAAGAAAATTCTTATTAGTTTAAGCCACTGTTTTCCAGGATTTCTATAACCTACAGCCAAATTCTCCCTAACTAATAGATTGCTTAACTCAGTAAGGATACTAGGAGGATTTCAGAAATGGATCCTGATTATAGTTTAAATGCAGGTTCTGAGGGGCGCCTGGGTGGCTCAGTCAGCTGAGCATCTGGCTTCGTCTCAGGTCATGATCTCACGGCTCATGGGTTCGAGCCCCATGTCGGGCTCTGTGCTGACAGCTAGCTCAGAGCCTGGTGCCTGTCTTCATATTCTATCTCTCCCTCTCTCTCTGACCCTCCCCTGCTTGCACTGTCTCTCTCTCTCAAAAAATAAATAAGTAAATTTTTTAAAGAATCTTTTTTAAATATAAAGATAAATGCAGTTCTGAATCTCTGCATTGGCACTTCTGCATAAAAGAGCGAGATCCCCGTTTGAGCGCTATTCCACTTCTAGTGTGCGACCCTAGAATACCAGAATCCCCTGAGGTGCTTACTTTAAACTCTGGCTCCCTGCCTTCAAGAGGGTTTGCTGAATCAGAATCTTTGGGAATCTCCATCTTTAACAAGTCCTCATGAAGGTTTTTATGTCCACTCGAGTTTGAGAACCACTGTGGTAGTTCCTGCCTGTTACAATGCCTCTCTGTCTATTGACTTCAGTTTGAGAGATTAGCCTTCATCACTTAGGGGGGACTGTCTATCTCAAATTCTGCTGATTTGGTAGTTAAACCTCCTTGTGCCCCCTTGACTGAACCAAATCTGTGCTTCCTTAGCTATGAAAAAGTTATCTTTGTTATATTGAGTCTTTATAGATTTCAAAAGCTACCTAATAACCCAGCCTAGACTTTTATTGTGGATGCTATGTAAAAAAACGTATTCTTCTTTCTTGGCTACAGATTGCGCAGCCAAAACATGGCAAAACAGAGGAGCACCACCAATATGGCAGCACCAATATGACAGAATTTTTGTTTCAACAGAGGGGCACCGTGCATCGTGAAGCACATGAAAAACAGAACTTCCCTCAGTCAGATTCATGACTCCATTGGGATTAATCAAATCCCTCGTTTGTGAGAGTTTATAGTACATTCCTTTGTCCCTAACTTCTGAAATTCTTGCTTTTCAACTTCCCTCCAGGGAACATGTGTGTCATTTGGGATCAGGCGACAATTCCAAAGTGTGGCTCCAGACCATCCAATCACTGGTTCTAAGTCCTTCCTTAAGCCCCTGCCATTTTGCCATTCAGAAGGAAACCTGTTCCCCTTCATCATTTATAGAAAAGTAAGGAGAAACAATTATCTGGGGAGCCAGGCTTTGAGCTGGGTTTTGAACTTCTCAAGCATCAGCCAATACAAGAGTCAGAGGTTGAGCTCTGAATCCCTGGGTTTCCCATTCAGAATTCAGGCTGCTGGTGATGGAAGAAGCATAAAACTGAAGTCAAGTGGCTACACTTATAGCAAACTGACTGCACAGAAACGGCTTTGTGCCAAGGAGACGCTGATCTGAATCACATTAAAGGTCAAAGAAAAGTACTGTTTTATTTCCTAGGAACTGAAACCAGAACAACACTCCCCCACCCCCCAAATCCCTTCCAAATCTCTTAAACTCAGCTAGAAGCCAGCCCCAGATGGGGGGAAGGGGTGCGGAGATTCTTCTGGCTTTAAAAGTGTGCTGTGACACATTAACTACTTCCCTGCTAAGAACCTTTGCCATCTCCAGAGCTGAAACCCATGTGGGCTGTTCCGGGCGCCCAAATGAACATTTGTACATTTGCTTCCCAATGTGTGCTGGGATTGTTCCTCTGCCAGGCCTCCCCACCCATCAGGGGACCTGCAAACCTACAACAGAGAAACCACCACACCTACTGATGTTTCAAATATTGGCACCAGTTGAGAGGACATGAAGCCGCCTTCCATGGGGCTCCAAGCAGGCTCCTCCTCTGGTTGTCTGGTTTCTGTTTAGAGGGCACAGAGGGGGTTAACTTGCTTTGGTTTCCCTGCACTGCTTAAGTATGCTTACAAAATGCTGCCAGAGAAACAAAGCTCCATTCCCTTCCCAGTTGTGTTGGGCTCTGTGTTGAGACCATGTTTAGTTCTAAAATTGGGCACATTTATTTATTAGAATCCTTTTCAGAAGACAACAAATGCCACCCTATCCTGAGTAATTTCTTCCATCTCTGAATCCTGGTGGCATTTCACACCTGTATCAAATATATATATATATCCTTTAGTGTAGACCTGTATCATCTATATGGCCTTTAGTGTCGAGATAAATGTCTTATTCTCTTCTTTGCAGTAAGTTCCTGAAGGCATGTGATATAATCTTAAACGTTGTTAGTGAGAAATTATCTTTAACTGAATTAATGAAATCTTAAAGCATCATGTGTTTTCCATTTGGAGGCTACCGGAAGAAGTTGTTATTGTGTGGGAAATGAATGGATCAATTTTACACATTAGGCCAAAGCAGACTTGACCCAAAACTTCCCCTGAGTGAGTCAGACAGAGACACAATAGTGGCCCCTTCCCCTACCTACATTCAATAACAAACTTTGAGGTCTAGACCTCTTGTGAGAAGACGGGCTGTCACTGTAACTAACACCAAACTTCTAATGGTATGAATTAGAAAGGATAAGCAATGGCATTGAAGTAATTTTATTATGTTTAACAACAGCATGTGTGATGGGAGATTTGGCTTCAGTGCAGCTGCCTCCCTATTCAGAGGCAGAAAATGAGGATAAATAGGAAAATATTGGTTAGATAACTAAGGATAAGAGAATCTTGGAATAAAATATCCAGTTGTCAGTAGGATATAATTACACCCATAAGTGAATTTCTTTGAGGTTACTTGCTCTTCTGAGATTAGATTATAGCTATGCCAATGCCTCATTTTTCATGGCTCAATCCCTGAGCCCTCCCCACCAGCAAAGGAAATTAAGGTCAAATGGCTATTTTAGAAAACAATTTATTCCTCATTTCTAGGTTGTTCATTTAATAAGAACTTAGTGAATGCTAAATACGGATGTAATACAATCAATGGGAGGCCCCTGTGGTTGTCTCCAAAGATGCCCTTTCAACCATGCCTCCTGGTGTTTACTCCCCTGGGTAGTCCCCGCCTCCGCAAAAAGGGTTCTCATTTTTGAGAACTCTGTGATTCCCTTCTAATCAATAGAGTGTGGCTACAGTGATCCTACATGATTTCTAGGACTACGTCATAAGACGCCTTGCAGTTTCTACCTTGATCTCTTTGGAGTACTCGCTCTGGGAGAAGCTAGCCCCCACATAAGAAGTTCAAATGCCTTGAGACTGCCATGCTTTGAGAAAGCCCAAGGTTGCCACGTGAAAAAGTCACATGACAGTGTGAGTTAGAAAGAAAGGTAGAGAGAAAGAGAGAGAGCTCAGACAGCCCCTACCTGTTCCAACTGTCTCATATGAGGAGTCAGACACGTGAAACAAAAATCCATCTTGGGTGTCCAGCCCAGTCAAGCTTTCAGACAACTCTAGTCTCTACCACCATCTGACTCCAACTTCAAGAGAGACCTCAAGCAGCAGTAGCCTACCTAACACACACGCACGTGCGTGCACACACACACATGCACGCACACGCACGCACACGCACGAAACATGAGAGATAGTAATAAATTGGTGTTGTAAACTTCTGAGTTTCGGGGAGGTCTGTTACATAGTAATAGATAATCAAACCAGTTCCAAAGAAATATTTTCTTCCTATTAAAAGCCAAAGGCCTGGCCTTTGGAGAACCTGGATTATAAGGGAAACAGCAACACACCCACAGAAAGCAACATAAATACCCTACAACATAACTCATCTGCAAACATGAAAACAATCTTTTCCAACTAAGGAACTGCTTCAGAAAAACAGCAAGTGGGTTTGTGAAGAAAGTGGCACCAGCCTTGCCAAAGAGAGTAGCCAAACTAATCCTGGCAGTCAGTAACGGGACAGCTGTCACATCTACAAAAAAAAGTAAAGACAGAGCCTAGAAACATGATGAATTGCAAAGCAGAAAAATGAGCAGAGAAAAAATTGCAAAACACATTGTAAAATGTTCAAATGTTCACATTAAAAATATAACCAAAAGAAATACAAATTCAAGCAAGACACCATTTTTCAACCGTCAGGTTGGCAAAGATCTTTTGAAAACGTTAATACTTAGCTTGCAGGGTTTAGTAAAAGCCCTATGCCCTTTTGGCCAGAGTATATTGGAAATGAATCTAACCTTTCTGCAGAATAATATGCACCAAAGCCTTTAAAATAATCATACCTTTGGCCTGTTATTGAGTTTTTAGAAATTTAACCAGAGGAAATTATTAATCATTTATATAAAAATTATTATGTGTTTCTTTTATAGATATAATTTTATCTATCTTTTATAATAGCATGAATTAAACGTAATCCGACTGTCCAATGATAGGGAAAAGGTTAACTCTGTGATGATATACCTACTGGTGATACTGAAAATATTTAACAACTGGTATGATACAGGCACCTACCAATTATAAGTATAACCAACACACCAACCAATCAAAAACAATAGATTAACCAGTCATAACAGATGCGCCAACCAATTAGTGCCCAACCATGCTACCTAACAGCTGGATGTCAGCCTAGGATCCTTGCATTTAATTGGAAATCATACAACTTTTAAAAACCATGTTTAATGATATCAGAGCATAAAGTGAGAAAAAAAAGAAAAGACCTCATTGTACACACACATACAAATGTATACATAGAAAAAAAGGGAAGGAAAATACCAAAATAGAGTGATTTCTTGAGTGGTTGTCTTGAGATCATTAGTCTTGACTGGTGGGATTTTTGGTGAGTCATTTGTTTTCTTTCTTTGTGTTTTCTATGCTTCTCAAATCATCTATGATAAACGTGGACTATTTTCATGTGTTATCAGGAAAAAAATCACATTAATAAAGGAAAGGATTAAGTAATCAGAGAGCCATGGTTGGTTGAAGTGTATGCAGATTGAGTTCGAGGAATTAGCAGAAATGAAGGGAGGTTCTATCTGGGAATGGAGTGTGGGAAACAACAGTAACTTGAGGACGAGAATGGAGAAAGCAGGAACAGAAGAAATTCTAAGTGCTTGAACAAGGAAGTCACAAGAGGAAACCAGTGTTAGATGCAGGTAATCCTGTTAGGAGGAAGTCTGGTGGGGAGAGGAGAGAAAATAAGAAGAGCTAAAGGGGCTTCTGCAAATTCCCTGTCAGCTAAGTCAACATGTACATGAATACACCTCCACGGTTTGGGTGTCTTTCACCCTATCCGGATTTTGACTTTTGCAAAACACATCAGTTCTGGTCATGCACCTTGAGTAACTCAACATCTATCTGATCAACAAATGAGGCTTCGGTATCTTCTCCCAGTTATGTGTTTTTGTAGTAAGGGAGGGAAACAGAAAAAAAGTAGGATACCAAAAAAAGTCAGAATATTCACTTACCCCATGGCAAAAGAGTTTTGGATGAGGCAGGATTTGGCTCAGATATCTAAAGGCATCCCTCCCTCTTTACTTTTTATTTGGAAACAATTGTATTTTATTTTTGTTTAATAGTTTATTGTCAAATTGGTTTCCATATAACACCCAGTGCTTTTCCCCACAAGTGCCCTCCTCCATGTCCATCATCCCCTTCCTCCCTCCCCCTCCCTCTTCAGCCCTCGGTTCATTTTCAGTATTCAATAGTCTTTCATGATTTGTGTCCCTCTCTCTCCCCAGGTCTCTTTCCCCCTTCCCCTCCCTATGGTCCTCTGTTAAGTTTCTCCTATTAGACCTATGAGTGCAAACATATGGTATCTGTTCTTCTCTGCCTGACTTATTTCACTTAGCATGACACCCTCGAGGTCCATCCACTTTGCTACAAATGGCCAGATTTCATTCTTTCTCATTGCCATGTAGTACTCCATTGAGTATATATACCACATCTTCTTGATCCACTCATCAGGTGATGGACATTTAGGCTCTTTCCATGATTTGGCTATTGTAGAAAGTGCTGCTGTGAACATTGGGGTGCATGTCCTCCTATGCATCAGCATTTCTGTATCCTTTGGGTAAATCCCTAGCAGTGCTATTGCTGGGTCATAGGGGAGTTCTATTCATAGTTTTTTAAGGAACCTCCACACTGCTTGGAAACAATTTTAAACTTACAGAAAAATTGTAAGAATGAGAATAGAAAGGGGCACCTGGGTGGCTCAGTCGGTTAAGTCTCCGGCTTCAGCTCAGGTCAGATCTCACGTTCGTGGGTTCGAGCCCCACGTCGGGCTCTGTGCTGACAGCTAGCTCAGAGCCTGGAGCCTGCTTCCGGTTCTGTGTCTCCCTCTCTCTCTGACCCTCCCCCTCTCATGCTCTGTCTCTCTCTGTATCAAAAATAAATTTAAAAAAAACATTAAAAAAAATTAGAATAGAAAAAAGAATACCCTTCACCCAAATTCACCTATTAACATTTTACCCATTTATTTTATCATTCGTTCTCTTTCTCTTTCTGTTTCTCCCTTGTCTCTCTCTCATATACATGTGTAAAAATATATATGCAAAACATATGTAATTTGTAGTTACTTAAAAATAAGTTGTGTATATCATGTGTATTTTTCAAAATTAGGATATTCTTTTATGTAACCATACTACATTTATCTATCAACTTCAGCAATTTTTTATTAAAAATTTCTAATGTTGATTTATTTATTTTGAAAGAGAGAGAGTGAGCATGTGAACAGGGGAGGGGCAGAGAGAGAGGGGGAAAAGAGAATCCCAAGTAGGTTCTGTGCTGTCAGCACAGAGCCCTATGCGGGGCTCAATCTCACAAACCGTGAGATCATGACCTGATGATGCTATAATTTTATAGGATCTATTGAACATATTCCAATTTGGCCAGTTGATCACACCATGTCCTTTGTAATCCTGCTCTTCTTTTATACCAGACTCGGTCTAGAACCAGGTATTGCATTTAGTTGCTATGTCTCTTTAGTCTCCTTTTATATGCAACTAATTTGTAGGATTAATTTATGCTACACACACACACACACACAGACGCTCCTTCTCCATTTAGACATCAGTTTCATTTGAATTACACACTTTCCAGGTGAGTTTTGCCAAGAGGTTATGCCTCAATGGCACTCATCTTGTCTGATCTCTCTTACACTGGAATACAGAGTCCGTTTGGGTGGTAGGTGTCCTCCCAAAGCATTTTTCCCCCCTAGCCTTCAAAGGACTCATGGCTAGAAACTTTGTTCCAAATCAATATGAAGTGATGACCATTTACTTCAAGACAACATATTCTTGAATGTCTGACTCAGGAACAGTAATACAGATTCTTTTGTGGTGGTGAATTACCAAATCACTTCACTGCCTTAAAATATTTCCCAATCCCCTCCCCCACCTGTTTCCTTCTGAACTACCATGACCTTTGGACAGCCAGCCTGACAGAGAGACCCCATTCCTCTTCAATTACTTTCATAAATATAAGAGCAGAGATGCCTGCAGTTGATAGGCACAACCTAAACAAAGGCTCCAGATGAGAACTTCTGATGGCTACAGTTTCCATCTGAGCTTAGCAGACAGGTGTTAATCCCTATAAATGCTGTAGCCAAACCATCTGGGTGGGGGAAACTTGACTACTACAGTGAAATCACAGACACACTGCAAAGTGAAAACTACACCTCTCCCACGTCATAGGTTATTTGCATGCAATCCCAGTCAAATCAATATCGCCATCTTAATCAAGAGGGAATTACAGGCTTCAGCAGAGAGGTAACATTGTTACTAATTACATTCAAGCCGCTTTTAGACCTAAGCACTGCACTCTGAGCTGAAGTGTTTAAACAGATAGGAGGGAGAAAAAAAGAAGAAAAAAACCCACATGGTGAGAGCTTGAGGGCTGTTTGCACCCAGAGTGGTGATTCAGAAGTCATTGTGACCAAGTTCATACTGTAGACCTTTAGTGCCAGACGAGGAATCTAAGGATCAAGGAGGGGAAACAGCAGTGGCATGTGGACGTGAATAACATGAGGAGAGTGTGTTGTAATCTTCAGTGTAACCAGCCAGACTTTTTTTCTTTTAATCACAATACACCATCTCTGTGCATCTTCTAAGGGGAAAATTCCTGGCATGGTGCCACGTAAGACATAGTGGGTTTACAGCTTGCTAGAGATACAATTTGGGAAGAGGACCCTTCTAGCAGGATGTGACATGTTCTTGTGAGCCCAGGGCACCACCACACCCAGCTCAGGCCTTCCAGTAGCAAATAGAAATTAAGGGAGGTGGGGATGGTGGGAGAGCAGACCCAACAACATTCATTTGTACTTAAAAGTTTTGTATTGTAAATTCTTTTCATCCATTTTTCACTCACCTCCCCCCCCCACTGTTTGCATCCCAGTACTTGAGAAAGAGGACTTGCTTAAATTAAGAAAGTCTGAAATGGTGTTTGTGCATAGAGAAACGTGCTTTTGAAGTTCAAGTTCAAGTGCAGTTGGCATCAAAGCAGCAGAGGTGTAGTACAAGAGGCATGCTTTAGTTAAAGAAGAAAAAGGACTTACAATTAACTCTAAAACGGCATCTTGAGCCAGGTTGGCCTCGGCTGGAAAGGACTTTGTTTATATGCAAATATGCAAATGACTTCTTCTAAAGGCACTAGAAAATCTTGTCCAGGAGGAGGTAAACTTCTTGATATCTCATCTAGTCTACCATTTGGTTATCCTCCCTCCCACTTTTTTCCTGATGTATGTAGAGAAAATGTCAATTGTAACTCCTATTGGAAATGATCACAAGTTTCAAATTAATCTATTTTCACTGGTCAAATATTGTCCCACACATATGGTTTTACCATCATTAACTACTGTATTGTGGTGTTTTATTAATAGGCTTCCATGGGAACAAAGTCAGCCAGGGAATCAAGAGGATGATGATGTTGGGACCCTCACGACTGAAAAGCTCCATCTGTGTCCCTGATTCTGGACATGTCTGTGAAGTCAGAGGTCAGCCCAGCTGGACACAGAGCTACTTTTGCAGGCTGGTAATCCTGGGTGCGGTGTGGGTGTGCTCAGAGTCCCCTTGGGAGAGGGCTATTTGAAAAAGGAAAGAACTTCCTTTGCCGATCACTCTCTCCTCTGCAAAACAGAGCCTTAGTCCACCTTGCCTAGAAGGAAGAAGGTGAAGTAAGGGGCTCCAAGCTCTGGCACACAGCCAAATGCATCTCATATTACTTCACACCATTATAAATCTCCACCAGTGAAAGGTGTTATTGAATGTTGCCAGTCAAACATCCTCCATAGGACTCCATTACCCTGCATCTGGCATTCATTGGCGTTTCCCTCTGAGGAATCCCCCACCCCATATATCCCATTACCAAATACTGCCAATTTTACATCTTAGAAATTTATATCTGCTTTGTCTGTTTCTCCCATTCCCAATTTACTGCTCATCACCTGCTTATTTATCTGACCACTGAAAGAACTGCTTAGCTATATTCTTGCCTCTGGCCACTAACTTCCAGTATGACCTTCACACTGCTACTAGAGAGAAGTGGAGAGAGAGAGAGAGAGAGAGAGAGATTGAGAGAGTCATGTCACCTTATGACCTAAGACCCTTCAGTGGTATTTTAGTCCACTCAGGCTCCTAAAATAAAATACCACAGATTGGGTGGCTTAAACAACAGATATGTATATTCTCACCCTTCTGAAAGCTAAAAGTCTAAGATCAAGGTGTCATCATATTTGGTTTCTTCTGAGGCCTCTCTCCTTAGCTTGCAGATGGCCACATTCTTGCTGCATCCTCACGTAGTCACCCCCCCAGTCTGTAGGTGCAACACATCTGGCATCTTTATGAGGGCACCTATCATACTAGATTAAGGTTGACCTTAATAATCCCATATTCATTTAAGTACCTCTTTAAAGACTCTATCTCCCAATACACTCCCATTATGAGGTACTGGAGATTAGGTCTTCAACATACGAACAGGGACGGGGACAATTCAGCTCATACACAACTTGACCAACAGAATATGGTGGATGTGATGTTCTATTTCTAGACCCAAACTTTAAAAAACCTGGGAGCTTCCTCTCCCTGTCTCTGCAAACCTGTTGTTGGAACCCAACAGTCATGCTCTGCAGAATCTCAGGCCACATGGAGACACCATGTGTAGGTGTTCTGGCCAATAGCCCCTCCTAAAGCAACCACAAGATATTTGGGTGAGAAGTTTTCAATTTCAATTTCAATCTAGCCACCTGCTTACTGCAACCACATGAAAGACCCTGGATGAGAATCTCTAGCTGAGCCCAGTTGATTCCTAGAACCATGAGAGTTACTAAAATAATGGCTAAATTTCAAATCACTAATTTTTATGATGATATCTTATGAAACAGCTATTTTTGTGTGAAATCTTCCAATTAAAGCATTGACAAATACAAATTTAGAACACAAAACACTGCTTCAGCCAAATTCTACACTTCTGTAGGCTTGAGATGTTCTGGTTTTTTTTTTTTAATTTCTTTTAAGTTTATTTATTTATTTTGAGAGAGAGAATGAGAATGAGGGAGGGATGGCCAATGACAGAGGGAGAGAGAGGATTCCAAGCATGCTCCATGCTCAGCACAGAGCCTGACTTGGGGCACAGTCCCACAACCATGAGATCATGACTTGAG
The DNA here is from genome assembly GCF_006229205.1 of Suricata suricatta. Taxonomy (NCBI): domain Eukaryota; kingdom Metazoa; phylum Chordata; class Mammalia; order Carnivora; family Herpestidae; genus Suricata; species Suricata suricatta. The sequence goes on from NC_043708.1 coordinate 39,896,295, forward strand.
CCAATACGAAGAATCAGCTGCCCAACTGATTAAGCCACCCAGGCGTCCCCAGAAGTTCTGTTTATAACTTCTGTTTGCTCTAGCAATTCCCAAACAGTTGGAGTATCTATCAACACCTTGCTTGTTCACATCTTTAAGCCTTTGCAGATGTTATTCCCTCAATCCAAGCATTCCGACTGCTTAGTTTTCATCAGAGGAGACCTTGTTAACTTTTGTGGGATAAATGAACAGGTGACCAGCTAATTTAGGACTAACTATATCAGGATCACTTCCTGTCTTCCTTGATTCTCCCTTGAATCCTTGTCTTATATCCTTTCACTAAGATAGGCAGATCTGGCTCTGTCCTTGCCATTTGCAACACAATGACCTTCACAATGGCCTTGACATGTTATATAACCTTTTATTTTCCAGCTTCGATCACCTGGGGGACGTTTAGTGGCCTCTTTCCTGTGGATTGCTTCCTTATTCTCTTCCTTCATCTTTCTTCAGGCAATTCTGTTGTTTATCCACTTGTCTCTTTAATGGCTTTCAGTTATTCAAGGAAAATTGTCAAGGGCCACAAGGTCACCAGGCAATACACTCTGCAGTCCAGAGGGCACAGAGACGAACATAGCACACACTGTCACTAAAGAGCCCACCTATGGACTCGCTGCACCTTCCAGCAATGGGAACCCCCCTAACTTAACGCCAAAAACCCACTGCTATGAGATGACCTGTGGATATACAGGTCTATCACAGTCCAGATCCAATCCTTTATTTTTCACAAGTAGCAACTCATAAAGCGGTAATGCTTGTCTGCCTTGCTTTTTACTTCATCCCAGCTGCTTAGTGACACATTTCTTTGTCCTTAGATTGAAAAAAAAATTGTTTTAATCTTGCAACTAAAATGGTAGCTAGACGTCTCCTAAATATTTCCCCTGTGTCTAGTGCTTCTGCCACCCCAGCTCCTTCTATGCAACATGGGTAGAGTCAATCTTTTTAAAATGCTGCCGAAAAACTATCATCAGAGGCTATCCATTCACCCAGAAGAAGCTCCAAATGCCATGGCTAAAAGTTAAAGGCATCTAAGGCCTGCCGCCACCCTATTTCTGCCCCTCCCCCCCTCCTGTAACTCCCTGCATGAACCCTGGCTCCAGGCAGACACATTCCCTCATTGTTCCTCAGGACACGGGACACCTCCCCCACCTCAATGGGTTTTCTCCCATTTTCCTTTCCCCACCTACAAACCCCACACTTGCTAGAGAGGCTCCTCAACCTTTCATGATTCCCCAAAATCTTGGAGAAACAGAAACATCTCTGCACCCAGATGATAGTCTTCTACAAACTGAGATACACCCCTCACATTGTCATCTCTCAGCATGCAGGTTCCACATATCCAGAGAGACTTAGCCTCTCAAAGGCAGAAGTCATGTTTTGTAAACCTTTACATCCCTAGCACCTAGCATGACTCCCCAGAGTAGATACTCAGTAAATGTTCAATATTCAGACCTGACTGTGTATGTATAAATTATTTGCTTTTGTTATTGATTAGACACAATCCAACTGACAGTTTATACACCTCACTTTGGCCAGTGACCTTGACTTTCCTTCTGACCCTGTAATAATGTGTAAAACTTAGCAGGATTTACTGGCTACTCACTAATTAAATAATTGGTTAGGGGTTCTGCACTGTAAACACCACTTACAGAAATGTGAAATCCTGTTTCTAAAACAAACCTTGCTTACCTCCAAACCATGACACTCAATACTCCTAGAAAGTCACCAAAACAGTAACTGAGGAAAAGGCTATAGGCACCAACAAGGGAATCAGTATTATTATTTTTTATCTCTCAGGACTCTGAGATTAGTATCCATGCTGAAACATGCAAGTGGCAGGGCCAGTAAGTGTCTGGCTTTAAATATGTAAAAGCAAACCTGGAAAACAAGACAGTAGGTATAAGTCAGGAAGCATTTATAAAGCTAAGGGGAGCTCAGCTCACTTCTCCCTTCTTGAGTGTGGAATGATTAGATTCTAAAGACACTCTGCTGAATGCCAATGAAGAGAAAAGGGGTATAACCTTAAAGCAAATAGAGCCATATTGGCAAACCAAATGCAATTAATGTAAGGATTAAAAATTATTAAGTACCCTGGATTCTGGTTAGATTTTAAATGGAGCTTAATAAGACTATTAGGACAGAAAAATCTGACCAAGAATTGGCAAGTTGAGGCAGAACTTTCTAAATCATTTTTTAAAGCTAATTAGAGTGGTTTACAGCTGTTAATGACCCAACAAATACAGACAACACATTATGACTTTTACTTAAATGACAATGGCCAGACGCATTTAAGTATTTTTTGGAATCCACATTTTGTGGATGGATGATTAAAAGCAAGGTCAGGAAGCATTAAGTAACTGACTCAGTCACAGAGGCATCCTAACCCAAAGGTCAGGAGCCTTCCCCTGCACCCACTGCTACTAATTCAAAAAGAATGGGACCTCTGGAGGGAAAGGGGTCAAAGATAAAGTGTTTGCAATACGTGAAGCTTACTTAAATGGACAATACTAAAAGTATTTAGCATACATTTGTAGTTATGAAAAATTGGAGGTCTTTTTTTTAACGTTTTTATTTAGTTTTGAGAGAGTGCAAGCAGGGGAGGGGCAGGAAGGGGAGACAGAGGATCCAAAGCAGGCTCTGTGCTGACAGCAGCCAGCTGGAGAGGGGCTTGAATTCACAAACCATGAGATCAGGACCTGAGCTGAAGTCTGACACTCAACTGACTAAGCCATCCAAGTGCCCCTGAAAAATTGGAGTTCTTAAATTGACTTCCTGGACCAATGAGGGCAAGCTGGATTCTCCCCAGGAGCTAATCTGATCAATTGCCTTTTAAGCCCAATGTTGACAAAGTTTCCAAGAATACCTCTGGGTTTGATAGGAAAAGTGGTACAACAGATAGTGATGTCTGTCACAGGCAAGGAGAGTTGTGTGTTACTGGTATTTGTGTCACATATTTACCATTCCTGATTTAGACACTTAGATGTTGATTTTATTGTGGACTTCCTCTGGTTCTGACTGGGACCCGGATCCAGTTCTCCCAGTGTAAAAACAGTTGCTTGCACAGGTCAGCCACCTCACAGAGGAATGATAGGGGAGCTATGAAACACCTTGTTTCAGGCAGAACCATCCCAATGGAAGGTTGAATCAGTGTCTCTGAATTATTTGCTTTTAATGTATCTCAGGGGAAATGCACAGAATATGAAGATCCTGATCTCCCTTAAGGAAAAACACATGGTTCATCTTGTTAGCAACTTGTACCTCACAGTGAAAAGAGTAAGCATGTTGTTTATAAACTGCCATGCATGAGATAATATCACGTTTCAAAATATTAACTGATTTTTTTCTCCCATTATTTATCCATTTTCTTTTCTCAATCTGTCACCCCCTACTCCCACTTCAACCTGTGAGAATCTTTTTTAAATGGAAGGATTTGACAAGACAATGAAACCAAAATAGCCAGTCACACACTCGGACACATTTTGAGTATCAATTCTTCAGTTGTTGGACATCGATGTAATTTCTACTTTTTGTCCATTATGCATACGACTACTGTGAACATTCAGGTACAGATTTTTGCATGAAGATATGTTTTTATTTCTCTTAATGAAGCAATTCCTTTCTTGTATCTGTTCCTTTTATCAGAGAAGTCATACGCTCACCAATATGCTTCCTCTTTTCTCACTGGTCAGAGTTGACTTGCATGATCACCTTTGTCTGTGAGACTGGAAAAGGGAATGTTTCTGGTTTATTTTATCATGGGAGTTGAGAAAGGGAAAAAAAAGGAGTTGGGAATGACTGTTGAATCATCCAACTAACAGTGTGCCTCCAATGGAGATGTGCCTACGCGTATCTCCATTTGTGAGCCAGGACCTCAAAATCACCGGACCCAGCTCTAACTCACCGTCGCCCCCCTTCTAGCAAGCCCAGTCCTTCTCCACACCAGGCTTGGTTCCCACTCCTTTCTTTCCCTCACCCTTGGACCTAATCGGTCTCCAAGTTCTATTTTAGCTCCTATGCACATCTCAAATCAGTTCTCTTCCTTCCATCTCCTCCACACTATTTAAAAAAACCTTCATCTCCTTCCTGCACATGACACAATTGCCTCCACCCTCTCCTCCTTCCAACCCACTCTCCTCACTGTGCCCAGACTATAGCTTCAAAATGCAAATTGGCTCACGTGCTGTAGTACTTTAAATCTCTCAAAGGTTTCTCATTGTAAAAGCAATGAAAAGTTAAATTCCATCAAGCCCCTTTGTAATTTTGCCTTCCTCAGACCTTTGTACACACTACTCTTTCTGGCTTAAATATTTCCTCCCATTCTTTTGTCTAATTAATTCCTACGTGTCCTTCAAAGCTCAGCTCAAACGTCCTTCACTCTAAAAACGTTCTCTGATTCTCCACAGAAGGGCAAGTCCTCTTTATATGTTCTTACAAAATGTATTTTGCCTTCACCCATTTAACATACACAATTAACACAGTATGGAATTGTGTGTTTAGCGTCTGTCTTTCTTACATGAAAGTAAGTTCCATGGGTCAGGGAAGCAGTGTCTTGCTCTCTACTCCTTCTCCCATTAGCATATGGAAGGCTCTTGTGTAGCTGTTGAACATATAACAAGAGTAAATGAGTTCATGGATAAATGGAAAGTGTTTAGAGCCAATCACTAACACAAAGAAAGCCACTAAAGGAACTCTGCACCTGAGGAGCAGAAGAGGACGAGAAGATTAGAGATTTGATTTCCTTCAGGAAGCACAATATTGTCTTCATAATCATTAAGCAATAGCAGCCTTTGGGTGCCTGATTACTAAAGGATTCAATGATACTTGCTCAGATATTATTTTCTGATCCTTTGTTATCTCCAGTTCAAGTCTCTTGAAAGCTAGGATAACTTCATTTTTAGTGTTTATTTATTTATTTTGAGAGAGAGAGAGAAAATGAGTGGGGAGAGGGAGAAAGAGAGGGAGAGAGAGAATCCCCAGCTGGTTTTCCACTGTCAGCACAGAGCCCAATGCAGGGCTCAATCTCACAAACCGTAAGATCATGACCTGAGCCAAAATCAAGAGTCCAGTGCTTAACTGACTGAGTCACCCATATGCCCCAAAAGCTAGGACAATTTCTGCTAAATATCTGAAGGGTACTAGTGTGGAGCTAGGTGCAGCTCCTGGACAGACATCTAATAAATACTTTGAGTTTAACTGAAGCCGGTTATCACTAAACTGTAGCACTACTGACTTCTGGTCTCCAAAACCGCTGTAAGGAGAAAGCAAACAGTTGTGTCCCAAGGGCAAGGATACTATCTTATAATCTTCACATTGCCCGACACAGACTGTCTATAAATGCCTACTGAATTGGGACCCAGCATGGGACAGGCATTCCCCAGGGTGCTGGTACTTACCAGGCTGTCTCACCAGCCCTACTCTTTTACAAGATTTCCACTTTACAGAAGAGAACGTACCCAATGCCCATGTCTGGAGAAATGACCTACTTTAGAAGAGCTCTTGTTTGGGGCTACTGGATGGCTCAGCTGGTCAAGTGTCAGACTCTTAATTTCGGCTCAGGTCATGATCTCATGGTTCATGGGTTCAAGCCCCACACTGGCCTCCATTCTGACAGTGCAGAGACTACTTGGGATTATCTCTCTTTCCCTCTCTCTCTGTACCCCCTCCATTCATGCTTGTGTGCTCACTCTCTCTCTCTCAAATAAGTAAACTTGAAGATGGAGGAGGAGAAAGAGAGGAAGAGGAGAAGGAGGAGGAAGAGAAAAAGAACTCTTGTTTAAAGTCCAGAGATATAAAAGTAAATAAATAAATAAAGTCCAGAGATATAGCCTCTGGGTCACCTCAAAAGAGATTACAACTTGCCCTTTCATCTTAAGAAAACAAAAGAAGGTACTGTGGGGCTCAAGCCCACTCTCTTCTAAGCCATGGAAAAAGCATCTTTCTCTCAGTTGATCAGAGCATACCTATCGATTTCTTTTTCCTAGGACAGTGTGCAATTGTGTGATTCAGCCCAGTACCATTCTCCCTAATTCCTAATACTCTAGCTTTCTCTTTGATCTAATGATTTCATGGAAAAGAGCATTAGTGCTGAAAATATACAAGCCTCTCCCTGAGTCCAATTCTGATTCTGCTTTGCTATTCATCCCCAAATCATAAAGCTGAGCATTATTTCAACCTGGGTATTCCCACCAAACCCACTTAATATTGACCACTGAAGACACTTGGACAAGTAGAAATATACTCTTTGTGATGTCTACATCACAAATCTGTGCCAAGAGACACCAACCAGCTCCCCACAAATGCTGGTTGGAAAATTTCAAGGCCAGTAAAAACCTTTTCAAGAGAAGTCTAGAAGTTTTTCAACGAAATGTCAAAGAAACATCTGCAGAGACAGCGAGATTATAAAGGATTTTATTCCTATGCCTATGTCCTATGGGTTTTTTTTTTAACGTTTATTTATTTTTGAGAGACAGAGAGACAGAGCATGAGCAGGGAAAGGGCAGAGAGAGAGGGAGACACAGAATCTGAAGCAGGCTCTAGGCTCCGAGCTGTCAGCTCAGAGCCTGATGTGGGGCTCAAACTCACAGAGTGTGAGACCATGACCTGAGCCAAAGTCAGACGTTCAACCAACTGAGCCACCCAGGTGCCCCTGTCCTATAGTTTTTTTAGTTAAAAGAAATGTATTAAAACTATTTCACCCAATGTTTTGCACCAGGTATTAAAGTCATTTGGCACAGGATGATATGTGTGACTATGCATTAAATCTTTCACAAACAATAGAGACTCTTTTATGGGAGTGGGGATTATATGCTTTATAAACAAGGACCAACCTGTACAGTTTGGGGTACAAATACCACACACCATTAATTCCTAAAAGAGTGAGGTTGAAATACCATATGGTGGTGATAGCAGGAATTCTGATCTATCCAAGGCCTGACACCCTTTCCACTCTGTGTCCTGAAACTACTTGAGGCCCTTTAGGTATCTAAACAGCAAGTTCAGGGTGCCTGGGGGCTCAGTTGGTTGAGTGTCTGGCTTCAGCTCAGTCGTGATCTCATGGTTTATGAGTTTGAGCTCCATGTTGGGCTCTGTGCTGACAGCTCAGAGCCTGGAGCATACTTTGGATTCTGTGTCTCCCTCTCTCTCTGTCCCTCCCCCATTCATGCTCTGTCTTTGTCTCTCAAAAATAAATAAACATTGAAAATAAATTACAAATAAACATTAAAAAAACTTTTTAAAGAAAAAAAGAAGCTTTCTGCCAAAACAGCTACTATCCTTTGGATTCAGACTTTTTCATTTCATTTTCTTACTCTGTTCCATCCATCAGGAGCAGGTGGGGAGGTCTTACAGGTCAGTTCTTACAGGTGTGAGGAAATGGAAATTCAGGCTGTGGTGAACCAAGAAGATACGAGTGGAGGGGGCAAAGTGCTTGCTACCTGCTCCAGGAAAGCTATCTAAAATGTTGGGTAGAAAGCAAAGTGTCACAGCTAAGGCCACCATGAATGCCAAAGAGAACTCCATCATGAGAATTCTTCAAGGCATGGTGGCCCTTCCCACCCCCACCAGAATCCCTCCTCAAAAGGCCTGGGCCCTGGGCATTACCCTCTTAGTGATCAGTTCTTTCAGTTCACATAAATATCCACATCTGAGTGAGCAAGCTTACCCTAGGAGGGCTGAATGAGCACCATTTCCAGCATCTCACCCATTCCACTCTCCAGGTCATGGCACCCACTCATTCACACACACAACTAAGGAACTCCTGATTCTGTTAAAGAGCAAGGAAAGCATGCTTCAAAATTCTGGCCTGGCCTGGCCTACATGTGAAGCAGCTGGTAGCTTCCTCTGCCTGGAGGAAGGGGAAGACGTGGGACCACAGAAATGTAATCTCTGACCAGAAGCCCCTCTGGCAGAACAGCCCACCACACTCCAGACCCTCTGCTCCCCTCATCCAACCCTGTCGGCAGGCAGCACCCACTGAACAACCCCGTTCTCAAGACCATCCTTACTGATGACAGTTTCACTGAATAATGCTACTTAGATACAAAACGGCTTTGCAGCCCATGATGCTGAAACATTTCCCCACCTTCTTTGACAATTTAATGTACCTTGAGCCTCAAAAAAAGAGAATGAATCACACTTCAATACTCTGCTTTGTGTTTCTCCAATTGAGAGGAAAGATCTTTAAGTACTGCACCTTAGCTATTCTTTTCTCGTGTAGTGAGTTCCTTTATTTAAAGAGAACTATCTGTCCCGAGTCCCAGGGGTTTTGAGTCCCAGGTGGAGCATCTGGGCAAACGCTGACAGGATGCACAATTAGAGCTGGAGAGTGCTGTAACTGCCTTTCTTACATCACTCTGCTTTTGAAACTGCAGAATAAATTGCAACCTGTAACGTCTTATTGGAATCAGAATTCTTATTCCCGTTGGCAATTTTTCAACTCCCAAAGTTTAAAAAAGAAAACCAAAGGCATACATATCTTTCTAAAACAGCACTCTGCCTTCTCCTTCTAATGCTATGTTCTTTCCTCTGCCTTAAAAACTGTGCATTCCCTTCCTGATGAAGTCTCTCATGTGAAATCTGCCTTTAGGCACTTTATCGAGATGGAACTCACCCTCCATTCCTGCCTCAATTACTTTTCATACAGAACCCAAAATTCTTTATGCTGGGTTTTCTACTCCCAAACTACCACCTAGTGCCCTAGGATTTTTCCATTATGTAAAACAAAAAACTAAATAAAAAACAATAACCTTAAAGTAACTGAGTCAAGAAAATTTGGTTCTGCCTTCAGCTCAATTTATGTGATCTCACCCAAAATTGGAAACTGAAAGGGAGCAATTTATATATAATTGGAGGGGAATTAGATTTTTGCTCAACCTAAAAAGCAAAAATCAGTATATAATTAATGATGGAGAAGATGAGTCCAACAGCTCCAAATCCCTCCCAGGGGGCGCCTGGGTGGCTCAGTTAGCTAAGCGTCTGACTTCAGCTCAGGTCCTGATTGCACAGTTCGTGGATTTATTCCCGCATCAGGCTCTGGGCTGACAACTCAGAGCCTGGAGCCTGCTTCTGATTCTGTGTCTCCTCCTCTCTCTCTCTGACCCTCTCCTGCTCACACTCTATGTCTCTCTCTCTCAAAAAAAAAAAAAATTAAAAATTAAAAAAAAAATCCCTCCCGGATCAAGCTAGTAACATATAAATACATATATAATGAAATCAACATGGGTACTGTAGGGTTTTTTTGCCATCAGAACAAACAGCTGCATCACGTACACCTGTCCAGTGTACCAGTCACTGCCTCTTACATGAGTTACACATCCCAGTTACGTGCTAGTCACTGTGTGTGACTGTGCCTCCTGAATCTACAAGGCACTATGTGGCACAGTGGCTAGAAACTGACACTTTGGGGTTAGACTGCTGGACTCAAATCTTAGCTCTGCTACTTCCTCTGTGGTGTGTGCCAATGGGTCCTGCTCTCTGCCCTGACGCTGGACTGTACAAGCGACATCGACAGGCTTCCAAAAACTTCTAATTAAGTTCTGCCCAAGTCGACCCTTGAAGGCTCCTGGCAGGAGCCCACAGGAGGAAGGAGAGGGAGATTCAGGCATTTATTCCCTTGGCTCTTTCTCTGCAAGGCTGCCTCAGGCTAACAGTGCCCCAGCCCAGAGTTCACCGCTCTGTGCAAAGTGCGGCTGGCTTCACACACATCTCCCTCCTCCTGCGTTAGCCCATTTTGTAAGCGAACGCTCCCAAGTTAACTATTTTCATGTGTCATCTATGCTCCAATTGGACTGAGTGATAAACTGTGTGACTCCAGATAAATTACATAACCTCTCCATGCGTCTAGCTATATAAAATGGAGATAATAATACTGACTTACCACCTAGACTTTTGAGGACTGAAAGAGTCATTAATATTTGTGAGATATTTAGAACAATGCCTGGTATGTAGTATGCATGATTATTGTATTTTTATTTCTATCACCATCATCATCAGGCAGCACTAGTAAACAAAGGTGATGCTAATGTCCTATAAGAATTAACCATCTGATTTCTAGCATGCTGAGTTGTTTGTGGAGAGATGTTTTTTAAAGAAATCTGGCAATTACTACAGAAGGTAGCTTAAGGGAAATCCAGGGGTGACTGAACAACAGTGGGCAGTTAAGAGCAATGGTCATTACTAGGGTTCCCATTACTAGGGGTTCAATTGCTTGCTCTGCTTTTTCTCAGAGCCCTTTGATATATCTTACCCTAGATCCATGGACATTTAGAGCTAAAAAAGACTCTAACTTGAAACATAACCCTTCATTTAGCACTTTATTTAGAAAAGAAAACTGATTTAACCAAAATAAATTCTTAGGCCATTTAGATGTGGACTATGCATAAAAAAATAAGTGGGGAAAAAATATTGAAGCCTTTTAGTCTTGCTCAAGGGACTCTCACCTAGCCATTTGGAGAGATTTATTTCTAACTGAGGTTTCCTAAATCCAAGAGAGAATATTATTGTATTCCCTCTCTAGAGAAGGGTAATGGATCTTAATTTTTTAAAAAAGAAGAAAGAAAACAAAGAGAAAACGGAAGTCCCCCTTCCATTCTGCAGACTGATTTATAACACCCATTGGGTTCAGAGGGATATGAATTGCTATGTGTCCAAAACATTTGACTGGGACTTATATTTAATTCCAAGAGTGATAATAAATGGGGATGGGAGTCCTTATACCTCAAAAGATGAGGGGAATTTATAAGAGATTATGTATGCCCAAGCTAACTTGTGAGAGTCCCATTCCCCTTGTAGAATGAAGGTCTAAATCCATGCATTTAAAAATTGGAATCTTTGGGGGGAAAAGAAACTAGATCTCAACCCTGAATATTTTATTTCATCTCCCTGAGCTTCTATTTCCTGTAAAATGAGAGGGTTGAACCAGATGGTCCCTGTGATTCCTTCTAGTACTCTATTTCCAAAACTCAGTGAATTTTAAATTGGATATTACAGATACCAAAGAACCCCCTTCCCAGCCTCAGATTCTATTACAAAGAAACAGATGAAGGCTACATCTTAGTTGTGAAAGGATCAAAGCTACTTTTTGATTTCTTTTTTTCTTTCTTTCTCTTTTTTTAAACATCCCTGAGTGTGTTTCAGATCCATGAGTCCAAATATTCATTTTAAACTCATCCAGTTGTTTCAAAATCCTGGTGAACAAATTTAGTTAAAAGAAATGATTTATGAGTAGCATGCCAAAGGTCACTTCATTAACATGTTCAATTAGGAATCCCACTTGGAGGATGGAATTGAAATTAGAAGGATGAAAAGACACTTTGAGCAATGAGAAAACAAGTCATCCACTGAGAGAAGTACTTGCATCACAGATAACGAGCAAAGTGCCAGTAGCTGAAACTTATTTTTAAAAGCTGCAACTCAACAAGAGAACAACACTCCAAAAGAAAAACAGGCACAAGATTACAGCTTATAAGAGAGACATGACCAATAAGCATTCATAGATGCTCTGCATCAGGGCGCCTGGGTGGCTGGGTTGGTTAAGCATCTGACCTTTGATTTAGGCACAGGTCTTGGTCTCATGGTCAAGACCAGGTCAGGCTCCGTGCAGGGTGTGGAGCCTGCTTAAGATCCCTTTGCCCCTCCCTTATATGCATGTGCACGAGCTCTCTTTCTCTCTCAAAAAATTAAAATTAAATGTTTTTTTGAAAAGATGCTCAGCCTCACTAATAATCAGGGAAATACAGAAAAAAAAAAACTAACAAGGCCATTTTACCTCTATCACTTTGGCAAAAATTTAAATGACTGACAATACCAGGGGTTGGTGAAGATGTACAGACATAGGGATACACATGGCTGGTCATAGTATAAATAAAAACAAACATTTTGGAGACAAGATCTAATGAAGTGGAAGACATACACACACTAAAGCCTAGTAATTATATTCCTAAGCATATAATTCAAGGAAACACTAACATAACACTTCAAGCTGATAGCTTACAAGAATATATTTATAATAGAAACAATTGGGTTATAATCAAAATGTCTATCAAATAATGAAAAGGTAAATAAATTTGGTATAATCCTATAATAGGATATTAAACAGAAATTAAAATAAATGAGCTTTTCAGACACAGATCAACAAACACAATGAACAAATTTATGGTTTCCAAAGGGAAGGGGGTAGGGTATTAGGCAAAATGGGTGAAGGGGAATGGGGCATATACAGTTCCAGTTATGGGATGAATAAGTCATGAGAATAAAAAACACAGCATAGGGAATATAGTCAATGATATTGTAATAGTGTTGTATGGTGACAAATGGTAGCCACACTTGTGGTGAGTGCAGCATAACATATAGAAATGGAGATGGGGGTGCCTATTAGCTATCTGACTTTGTCTCATGTCATGATCTCACAGTTAGTGAGTTTGAGTCCCATATAAGGCTCTCCACCGTTATAGCACAGACCCCGTGTGGGATCCTCTATTCCCTCTCTGTCTCTGCCCCTCCCCTGCAAAAAAAAAAAAAAATTAAATTAAAAAAACATATAGAAAAAAACATGCAGCCAATTATCCTTTATCCAGCAAGCCTGTCATTCAAAATAGAAGGAGAGATAAAGGTGTTCCCAAATAAACAAAAATTGAGAGATTCATGACCACCAAACCAGCCCTACAAGAAATCCTAAGAGGGACTCTATGAGAGAAATATTGCAAAGAAGACAAGGTGCCAGAGACACCACTATAAATATGAATTCTAGGGAGAACACAATGAATCTAAACTGACATTTTTCAATAATAACATTGAATGTAAATGGACTGAATGCTCCAACCAAACAACACAGGGTAGCAGAATGGATAAAAAACCAAAATCCATCTATTTGCTGTCTACAACAGACTCATTTTAGACCTGAAGATACCTACAGGTTGAAAGTAAAGGGATGGAGAAATATCTATCAGGCGACTGGAAGCCAAAAGAAAGCCGGAGTAGCCATACTTCTATCAGACAAACTGGACTTTAAAGTAAAGGCAGTAACAAGAGATGAAGAAGGACATTATATAATAATTACAGGGTCTCTCCATCAGGAAGAGCTAACAATTATAAACATCTATGCGCCAAATTCGGGAGCGCCCAAATACATAAAAACAATCAATCACAGACAGAAACAATTTTATTGATAAGAATGTGCTAATTGCAGGGGACTTTAATTCTCCACTGACAGCAATGGATAGATCAACCAGACAGAAAATCACTAAAGAAACAATAGACCTGAACGACACATTGGAACAGATGGAATTGATAGATATATTTAGAACTCTGCATCCTGAAGATAGGAAATTCACCTTCTTTTCGAGTACACATGGCACATTCTCCAAGATTGATCACACACTGGGGCATAAAGCAGCCCTCTGTAAGTATAAACGAATTGAGATCATACCATGCACACTTTCAAATCACAATGCTATGAAACTGGAAATTAACCACAGGAAAAAGTCTGGAAAACTTCCAAAAATGTGAAGGTTAAAAACTTCCCTACTAAAGAATGATTGGGCTAATCAGGCAATTAGAGAAGAAATTAAAAAATTCATGGAAACAAATGAAAATGAAAATACAGCAATCCAAATTCTCTGGGATGCAGCAAAGGCAGTCCTGAGTGGAAAGTATATTGCAATCCACACCTATTTCAACAAACTAGAAAAAGCGCAAATTCAAAATCTAACAGAGCACCTAACATTAGAAGGGAAGCAGCAAGAGCACCCCAAACCCAGCAGAAGAAAAGAAATAATAAAGACCAAGGCATAAATAAACTATATAGAATTAAAAAAAAAAAACAGTCGAGCAGATCAATGAAACCAAGAGTTGGTTCTTTGAAAAAATAAACAAAATCGATACAGTTCTAGCCAGGCTCCTTAGAAAAGACAGACGCCCCTGATAGACAAAATCATGAATGAAAATGGATCTATTACAACCAATCCCTTAGAAATACAAGCAATCATTAGAGATTACTATGAAAAATTATATGCCAACAAACTAGACAACCTAGAAGAAACGGACAAATTCCTAAATGCACATGCACTACCAAAATTCAAACAGGAAGAGATAGAAAGCATGAATAGACCGATAACCAGTGAAGAAATCGAATCCATTATCAAAAATCTCCCAATGAATAAGAGCCAAAGGCCAGATGGCTTCCCAGGGGAATTCTATCAGACATTTAATATTTTTTTAATGTTTTATTTATTTTTGATACAGAGAGAGACAGAGCATGAGAGGGGGAGGGTCAGAGTAGAAGGAGACACAGAACCAGAAGCAGGCTCCAGGCTCTGAGCTAGCTATTATAACAGAGCCTGACACAGGGCTCAAACCCACGAACGTGAGATCTGACCTGAGCCGAAGTCAGAGGCCTAACCAACTGAGACACCCAGGCGCCCCTCTACCAGATATTTAAAGCAGAGCTAATACCCATTCTTTTCAAACTATTCCAAAAAATAGAAATAGAAGGAAAACTTCCAAACTCATTCTCCGAATCCAACATCACCTTGATACCCAAACTAGACAGAGTCCCAGCAAGAAAAAGAGAACTACAGACCAATATCCTTAATTAATATAGCTGCAAAAATACTCAACAAGATACTGGCAAATCGAATTCAACAGCATATAAAAAATTATCCATCATGATCAAGTGAGATTAATTCCTGGGTTATAGGGCTGGTTCAATATTCGCAACTCCATTAATGTGAAACATCACATTAACAAAAGATAAAACCCATATGATCCTGTTGATAGATGCAGAAAAAGCATTTGACAAAATACAGCACTCTTTCTTAATAAAAACCCTTGAGAAAGTCGGAATAGAAGGAACTTACTTAAACATTATAAAAGCAGCCTATGAAAAGCCCACAGCTAATATCATCCTCAATGAGGAAAAACTGAGAGCTTTCCCCCTGAGATCAGGAATACGACAGGGGTATCCACTCTCACCACTGTTGTTTAACATTGTGCTGGAAGTCCTAGCATCAGCAATCAGACAACAAAAGGAAATAAAAGGCATCAGAATTGGCAAAGAAGAAGTCAAACTTTCACTTTTCACAGATGACATGATACTCTTCATGGAAAACCCAATCAACTCCACCAGAAGCCTTCCAGAACTGATCAATGAATTCAGTAAAGTTGCAGGGTACAAAATCAATGTACAGAAATTGGTTGCATTCCTGTACACCAATAATGAAGCAGCCGAAAGAGAAATCAAGAAACTGATCCCGTTCACAATTGCACGAAAAACCATCAAATACCTAGGAGTAAACCTAACCAAGGATGCAAAAGACCTGTATGATGAAAACTACAGAAAACTTATGAAAGAAATTGAAGAAGCCACCAAGAAATGGAAAAACATTCCATGCTCATAGATCAGAAGAATAAACATTGTGAAAATGTCATTACTACCCAAAGCAATCTACACATTCAATGCAATCCCCATCAAAATTGCACCAGTGTTCTTCTCAAAGCTAGAACAAGCTATCCTCAGATTCATATGGAACCACAAAAGACCCGAATAGCCAAAGTAATATTGAAGAAGAAAACCAAAATAGGACTTTAGCCTCTACTACAAAGCTGTCATCATCAAGACAGCATGGTATTGGCACAAAAACAGACACATAGACCAGCAGAATAGAATAGAGAACCCAGAACTGGGCCCACAAACATACAGCCAATTAATTTTTGACAAAGCAGGAAAGAGAACCCGATGAAAAAAGACTGCCTCTTTAGCAGGTGGTGCTGGGAGAACTGGAAAGCAACATGCAGAAGAATGAAACTAGACCACTTTCTTACACCATACACAGAAACAAACTCAAAATGGCTGAAGGACCTGAATGTGAGACAGGAAACCATCAAAACCCTCGAGGAGAAAGTAGGAAACAACCTCCTTGACCTCAACCACAGCAATTTCCTACTCGACACATCCCAAAAGGCAAGGGAAATGAAAGCAAAAATGAACTACTGGGACCTCATCAAGATCAAAAGCTTCTGCACTGCAAAGGAAATAATCAAGAAAACTAATGGGCCACCAACCAACAGAATGGGAAAAGATAGTTGCAAATGACATATCAGATAAAGGGCTAGTAATCCAAAATCTACAAGGAGGAACTCACCAAACTCCACACCCAAAAAACAGATAACCCAGTGAAGAAATGGACAGAAGACATAAACAGACTCTTCTCCAAAGAGGACATCCAGATGGCCTACAGGCACATGAAATGATGCTCAACATCACTCATCATCAGGGAAACACAGATCAAAACCACACTGAGATACCACCTCATGCCAGTCAGAGTGGCTAAAATGAACAAATCAAGAGACTATAGATGCTGGCGAGGATGTGGAGAGACGGGCACCCTCCTACACTATAGGTGGGAATGTAAACTGGTACAGTCACTCTGGAAAACAGTGTGGAGGTTCCTCAAAATACTATCAATAGAACTCCCCTATGACCCAGCAATAGCACTGCTAGGGATTTACCCAAGGGATACAGAAGTGCT